>NC_142098.1:35419444-35728703 GCF_054644295.1 Miniopterus natalensis
GGGAAGGGATCATGAGACTGGAGGGATCTGGAGAACCAAAAAGGGATTTTGGACAGAAAGAAATCCTGGGGTAGAGAAGGAACTGGAGAACGCAGAAAGTAGAGAGAGATGGTAGAGAAGGAAAAGCAGGAGAGACAGACAGCAGAAGAGAAGTTGTACAGAGAAAACCTGGAGGACACAGAAAGGGCGACAGCGGAGCTATCAGGGACTGAGGCTGGTCACGGGATGGGGGGGCTCGAGGGGTTGGGAGACTTGGGTTGGAGAGGGTGCGAGGGTGGGGCAGTTGAGGCAGCAAAGGGGGATACGGTTGGTGGGGTAGGGACGGGAGAGGGCCCCCTCACCTTCTTCTGCCCCAACGAACCCGGCCCCTTGCCCCCCAGCCCACCCCACCTGGCTGTGGGGTGCAATGGCTCCTATTCCGGAGGTGACCCCAGCTCACTACGCCCCGGAGCTCTCCTGGGCCTAGGGCCTCCTGCGCATGCGTGTGCACCTCTCCCTTGCCCTTTGACTTCTCTGCGTCTTAGAGGCCTGAGGCTCAGAAGCACGTGCCAGGGGCCCAGAATGCCCGTTGTAGTCCCGCCCCTCTCAACCTCACATTAGGAAACCTGCCATTTGTCCTTAGGCACCTCCCAGCCACCAATTGGCTATAAGGTCCACTAGGCCCTCCCCCTTCCCGAATCTGATTGGTTTAGAAGTCTATAAGCGGACTTTAGGTCCGTAGCACGTGAAATCAGGCGTGGCTCAAGGTGCAGAAGAGCCAGCCGGGCCCCCACGGTGGTCACAGACATCATCCCTAGAGAATCTGTTTAATGTCACCATTCGGAGTTGGTGTATGGGACTAGGTTCAAACGTCCAGACTGGCACATTTAAGCTGTGTGAACTTGAATTGTGAAACTACTCAGAGCCTCAGTTTCCTAATCTGTAAAATTGGGTTCATAATAGTACCTCCTTCATACGGTTACTGTAAGTATGAGATGAGACAACATCTAACTTAAAATAGCGCTTCGTGAGTGAATGTCTTGAAGCTTTGTTTCTCATTAAGCTTTGCTTCAGGAGCTGCTTCTCTACCTCTCCAACTTGTCTATATACACTTGCCCCTTCAGACTTTAAAATCAAACTATGCCAGGGTATTCTCCATGTCCCAATGAGCTGTATTACCTCTGTAATATTATTTGGCTGACCTTCATGGTCTTTCAAATCCTAACTCAGATACTATTCCTTCTAAGATGTCCCCTCACCATCAGAGTCCTCCTCGGCCTCCTCCCCAGAGGTCCCTGATTCCTCCCTTAGTCACAACCTTGATCCTTCCCTCAGCTCTGTGTTTGCATCAGTCTCTCCCAACACACTGGGACAAGGCCAGGACCAGATCCATTAATTTAATATTCATTCAGCAAGTACTTGTGAGCAGTCACAGTATTTGGTACTATGAGTCAGGCCCTGTTCCAGGCAAGTGGATTGAGGCAAAACATAAACAATAGACTCATCTCTGTATTTCAGTATCAACCTGCCTAGAAGGAATGAATAGATAGGAAGGTCCTATCTGGGAATATGGCTAGGCCATTTAGGGGGTATGGGACTCCACACACACCTGGTTCCCAAGAACTGGGAGATCTTGGAAGACTTGAGATCTGAGATTAAGTTGGGGTGGGGGGAAGATCGGCCTTAGGTGGCCTTGTCTGTGGATGTAGGTTTCAGAGTCCAGACACACCCAGCTGAAGTTATTGGTTGGCAGTGGGTTTAGGGAGGGGAGCAGAGGCTACAGATCTGCAAGATGAGCTGCTTCGAGGTTTGCCAGACTGGACCTGGGCCTTGCAGCGTCTCTAATTTCCTCTCTTGTTCTGCACTTTCTTCTAACTCGCTTGCAGGGCCTGTGATATCTGTAATGCAAAGACGTGTAGTTTAGATTTTATGCCACAAAACTGGTGTTTTTGAGCAGGGGAAGCTCACGAATAGACTCACTAGAATATCTCCTTACAACCGAGCCTCTAATTTAAAAAATATATATACGTTTTCACTGATTTAAGGGAGAGGGAGAGAGAAAAATGTTGATGTGAGAATCATCAATCGGCTGCCTCCTGCTCGCCCCCTACTGGGGATGGAGCCCCCAACTCGAGCAAGTGCCCTGACCCGGAATGAAATCGGCGACCTTTTGGTACTTTGGAGGACGCTGAACCAACTGACCCACACGGGCCTGGGCTGAGCCTCTCATTTTTGCCATTTTCCTTTTCTCTCCCCCAACATCAGTAGAAAATGGGAGCGTCTCCTCCTATCCAGAAGCGTATGAGCCACCCCTCCAAAGTTTCCAAGAATGGACTCGTCCACTCACTCCCCTCCCCCCCCCACGTGAATGGGGACACACACAGAGGGAGTAGGAGAGAGGAGAGGGAGGGAGGGAGAGACAGGGAGAGGGAGGGAGGGAAGGGGGGAGAGAGAGAGGGAGAGAGAGAGAAATAGTCCCTTCCGCAGATTTTTCGCCGTTCAGCAAATGGTTTGTTCCCGCGAGGCAGGGCTCTACATTTTCCCCGCCCACTCGGCCTTTCAGGTACTTCGCCCCTCCCCGTGGCGCCGAGTGGTTGGTTCCTCCCGCCTCCCCCCACGGGTGCCGGATGGTCTCGTCTTCCCTGTCCCCAGGTGCTGGAGTACAGTGGCCGCCGCCGAAGAGGCCGGGGAGTGGGAAGCGCCCCAGCGGGAAGCGCCGGACGAGCTCACTGTGCGGCCGCCGTGGGGAAGCAGGGCTTCCCGACCCACCTCTCCTCCTAAGTGAAGGTTTCCGCCTCTGGAGAGGAGGCGGCGCCCGGGATCCGCCTCCGTCCGCCGCTGGATTGCGGGCGTCCGGACGGTCCATTGTTGCCTGGAGGGGTAGGGGTGGGTGTGGTGGAGCTATCTCCTCTGGGAACGCTGCGGGGCCGACTTCGCTGGCTCATCCTGCAGAAGCTCCGACGCCGACATGAGCGGAGAGGAGAACCCAGCCAGCAAGCCCACGCCTGTGCAGGACGTTCAGGGCGACGGACGCTGGATGTCCCTGGTGAGCCACCCCGCCCACGGTAATCGGGAGTCAGGGGTGGGGGCCGGGGCTCAGGAGTTAGCCGGTTCGCACCTCTCTCACTACCTGATTGGGAAACTGAGGGCAGTTGGGGTGGTGCTGCCTAAGGAAGCAGGGCCGGGCAGGCCCAGGAGCGAGGGTGCCATAATTCTCCCTTGTTCGTCCCCGAAGCACCATCGGTTCGTGGCTGACAGCAAAGATAAAGAACCCGAAGTCGTCTTCATCGGGGACTCCTTGGTCCAGCTAATGCATCAGTGCGAGGTGAGCCCGTCTCCCTACTCCTGTCCCACCCAGGCCTGCCCTCACTGACTCCTGGACCAGACCTCAGGCCAGGCGGCATATGCGGTACACAAAATAACCTCAGGTAGCAGTGCCCAGCGCCCAGAATCTCTAAGGTACAGCATTCTACTGAGAAGGAAGTGTGTGCCCTGGCTTTGTCAGGCTGGTGTTGTATAATAGTGAGACTTAAAATGAGGCTTTCCTGCAAGATTGACTAAAGTGAGGTTCTTTATTGTATGGAGACATACAGTAAACCACAAAGTGATGGCCAACTGTAATAGCTCTCCACAAAGCGGGCTGGGGTATATCTTTCCACTAAGCAAGGTTAAACTCGCAACAGCTTTCCTCAAAGTGAGGTTTAACCATTGTTTCAACGCAGAGCTCAAGCAGAATGGTTTCCATAAAGTGAGTCTTGCTTCTTTGGGGTTCCAAGAATATAATAGGTTTCCATAAAGTAAGGTTTGACCATACTGGGGTTTGCTCAAGCTGAGATTTAACCAGACTGCTTCCATGAAGAGAGGCTCTTCCGTAATGATATCTGGTTAACAAACAAACCCAGACGATGCCCCCGTGCCCACACCACTTCTTGCCCACAGATCTGGCGGGAGCTCTTCTCTCCTCTGCATGCACTTAACTTTGGCATTGGCGGCGATGGCACACAGCACGTACTATGGCGGCTGGAGAATGGGGAGCTTGAACACATCAGGCCCAAGGTGAGCAGGGCTTGGGTGGGCAGCTAAAGCCCCCTTAGTCTGCCCCCTCACCACTGCTCCATGCCTCTCTTTCCAGATTGTGGTGGTCTGGGTGGGTACAAACAACCATGGGCACACAGCAGAGCAGGTGGCTGGTGGAATCAAGGCCATCGTGCAACTGGTGAACCAGCGGCAGCCCCAGGCCCGGGTCGTGGTACTGGTAAGAGAGTGGAAGGGTGGGGAAGGAAGGTTGGCAGTGTTCTGAGACCCCCTCAGGTGTAGCCATAGCTGGCATGATTCTGGGTAGCTTGGCACAGAGCAGTGGCTCTTAGAATTTCACATTGAAGCTTGCTACATCCCTCAGAGCAGCTGTGAATAAGGACGTGGTCAGGGGCCAATCAGGTCCTTTTGCCCAGGGACATGCTAGAGATTCTGGGATGTTAAAACTCAGTAAATAGCCAAAAGTTGTCAGCCATTCCCAGGGTGACTCTAAGCTGTATCACTTAAAGCTGGGGAATTCCCTCCTCTGAAAGAGGGATTGACTCCTTGCCATTTTGTCAACATTTTTATAAGGCTGTTGTTGCTGAATGGGGTCTCAGACAAGGCATCAGAAAGTACCGTTCCAATCCCCGTTTCCCATCCCTCGTGTATTTAGCATGAGGACTTCATCATGGGGGTTGGAGAAGTTTGGCAGAGATGCTAGTAGGACCCAGGTTGTGACGGGATATCTCCCCACAACTCTTGGTGCCCTCCTCAGGGCCTGCTTCCGAGGGGCCAGCACCCTAACCCACTTCGTGAGAAAAACCAACAGGTGAACGAGCTGGTACGAGCAGCGTTGGCTGGCCACCCACGAGCCCACTTCCTGGATGCTGACCCTGGCTTTGTGCACTCAGATGGTACCATAAGCCACCATGACATGTATGATTACCTGCACCTGAGCCGCCTGGGCTACACACCTGTTTGCCGGACCCTGCACTCCCTGCTTCTGCGCCTGCTGGCCCAAGACCAGGGTCAGGGTGTCCCTCTGCCAGAGCCCACACTCTAAGCATCGCTTTCCTGCAACATTAAACTGTTGTTCTTCAGTCTCCTGTCCCACTTTCTGCTTTATGGCCAAGCCCATCTGGGTACCTCAGCCTCAACTCTAATCCCCATGACCCTGCAGCTCTGCAGGATCTTCCGTTTCTGCCCAAAGCAGGCATCACCCATCTATCAAGGCATTCCGGTCCTTGTCAAGTATGGTGGATTTATACTATCACAATAGTGCTCCAGGCAGGCACTACCAATCAGTAACACTAGGTGAAACAAGTTTGCTAACACTACCCTATAGGATCAGGGTCAAGAAAGAGTTCTGGGAACATAGTAGCCTAATGCAGTCTTCTAATCTTTGCACATACCGTTCTTCTGGCTGGTGCTCTGGAAGCTTCCAGACCCTCCCACCCCCAACAGCCATCCCTCCACACAGGGTATAGGCATTTCTTTCAGCTGAGCACTATCCACTGGCAGAGATGAGTACTAACCCAGGAGGTCCCTGGCCTGGCTGCAGTGCTAGCTCAGGCCACGTGGGGGCAGCAGGGGGTCACTCTGAGGACAGCACTGTACTTGGGACAGTGCCGCGAGGTCTGAGACCAGACGTGTCACTGTCCCCAGATCCAACTGGAACTTCGAGGGTAAACTGCCCTTGCACATCTAGGCCTTCCCCAAGCCCATGCAGACTAGATGGCTGAGAAAGAGGCAGAGATGTCACAGCTCCTTGAGCACTAGACCTAGACAGAGAGGCTGCCCAGCTTACAGTGGGTCAGGGACCTCAAGTCATCGGGTCTTTCTGATGTTGGGAGGAAGTAGTCCTGGCATTGCTCTCACCTCACTGGGGGGAAAGAAGATAGCTCCATGGCCATCCAGTGATACAACTTGTACAACCAACACCCCTCCCTTTCAAGTGGGCAGCTACACAGTTGTGTTAAACAGCTTTAATCTCGGCTTCTCGGCACAGTAAGAAATATTGCACATGATCAACATGTTTTGTTCTGGGGATGGGGACAAGGGTAGGGGGAATCACCTTCTTAGAAAGTACAACCCAAGTTGGGAGGGCAGAGGAGTGGGGAGAGAACCCTCCCCATGCCTGTGGCAAAGTGCAGGAGCCCCCACCCTCAAACTAACCTGAGTCCAGCCCCTCTGGGGGAAAAAGGGGTGCATGAACTCCCCCTACTCCACAGGTGCCTCCCTGTGGCCAAGGCCCTCACTTCTCTCTGCAGCCCTCACACGAGCCATTTTGCATAAAGTACAAGTGAAAAGATCTGAAGGTCACACACTCCAGGTTATTATGTACAGGGGCTCGGTAGAGGGAGACTGTGCCCCTGCTTTCCCTCAGCTGCCCCCCATCACCAGGAGGGAGCTGTGGGGGGAGGGGGACACAGAGGAGCAGGCCTCATCCCGTCCCAATCTGGAAAGGACGAAATGGCTTTATTGGGGAGGAGGTAACCATCCTGCCCCCCCCCATTCCTGCCACCTACATACTGTCCATGTCCTGAGGGGGGTACTAGGTACTATGGGTCCTGGAATCTTCTCAGGGGCCCCTCACCTGCCTGTGGCAGCTGTGGAGGGACCAGGGGGTGGGGGGGAGGGCTGGGAGGGCCCCTCCCAGGCCGGCTGTCCTGGCCCTGGCTCTGGGGGTGGAGGCAGTGGTGGGGCAGCCTGGGCCGTGCCAGAGTCCGAGCCAGGTGAGGTGGGGTCAGGGCCCCCAGCAGGGCTGGGAGTGGGGACAGGGGCAGCAGCAGTGCCAGTGGGGGGCGGTACAGGGAGGGGGGCCTCGGCTCCAGGGGGCTGCTCCGTTGGAGTGGCCGCTTGCATGATCTTCTGGCGCACCTCACGGATCTTCAACTGCAGACAGACCTTGGAGGGGAAGATGTCTGCGTAGCGGGCCTGGAAGGCTGCCGTGGCTTGGGCTAGGGACAGAAGGATGGTGGGGGTTGGGGAGGGGAGGATGAGATGAGCAGACAAGTCTCCTCCAAGTAACCCCCCAAGACTCCAAGACATGCTCACCTGATGGGAAGAAGCCATGGTCCTGGAAAAGCTGCATGACCAGGGCCCGGCGCTGGTCCAGGGTGCGCCGCAGTGACGAGTATGGCACTTTCTCATACTCCAGCTCCCCGAGCACATCCTCGGCTTCTGTACCTGGGAACAGGGCAGGGAGTGTGATCAAGGCTACTGCAGAACTCTGGCCACCCTACCTTCACACCACTGTCTGAGTGTCCACCCAGCCCTCACTGAATTCTATTCCACAGCAGGATTCAGAAAGGGGACCTGCCAAGGTCACTTGGCAGTTTAGAGGCCTGTTAGCCTCTAGAACCCACCCTTGACCCACTGTCCTTCCTCTCAGACACCCACCCACCTCTCCCATCTCTAACCCTGGCATGAGACCCCACCCCCCTTGCAGGCCCTGTGTCCTCCACAGCTCCACTGGCCAAGGCACCAGCACCTGTGCGGTCAAAGGTGAAGATGTCTCCCTCGCACTTGGCACTCTTGGGGGTATTGGGCTCCGAGCTGCAGCTGGAACGTCTTCTCATCTTGCGCTTGGGAGATGTGGGGTCCTCAGGGGCGGAGTCCAGGTCTGGTCAAAAGAAGCAGGCTCAGGGGAGGTGGCCCCAGTCTGTCCCCCACCAACCCTGGGGGTCCCCTTGCCTACCAGTGGAGTTCTTCCTTTTCTTGCGATAGGAGCCCAGGATGGCCCGAGGTGAGGTGGCCAGAGACTGCAGGGTGGGAGAGGGCAATACCTCTTCAGGCCGAAACTCCGGCAGCTCAGCAAAGCGTTCTTCGAAGTCTACTTCTGATAGGACCCTGCTGGAGAGCGGGCAGGGTCACCTCCCCTGCTCGGCCTGCAGCCACCCACTCTCCCACCAACCCCACAGGCTCCACCAGAACCCCAGCCCATGCTCACTTGTCCACAGAGTCAAATGTCTTCTTCAGGGGCGGGGGCCGCACCTTCACCTTCTTGCCAGTACCAGCTGCCTCTTTGCGCTCGGGGGTATCCCCAGCTGCCCTGCCACTACTGCCCTCACTGCTGCCACCGCCACTGCTGCTACCAGGGGCTGGAGCTGGAGCTGGAGCTGGAGCTGGAGCTGGAGCTGGAGCTGGGGCCGGGCTGGGAGGGGTGGGAGGCTCCCCACGACTCTCTAGGCCCAGCCCAGGGACACGCCAGTCTGAAGATGAGCTGGGGAATTTGCTGGCCTGAGGTGGGGATGGCAGGAAGATGGAGGAAACTGGGTTCAGACTTGCTGGGGTAAAACCCAGAAACACAAAGACAGGTGCTGATTGCCCAAGATAATCTTGGAAAAAGCCCAGTGACAATCAAGCAGGAGGGACAAGGGTGTGGCTCAGACACATGTGCAGGGAAGAAGGGTGGGCCAAGAGACAGAACCTAGCTGCAGCAAGCCTGCTGGACACTCACCATAGTCTCAGGGCCCTTGGTGCTGCTCCGCTCCTCAGCAGGCAGGGGTGGTGTGGGGCTGCTCCGGGCAGTGGGAGCCCAGGTCTCTGGGGGAGGTGGAGGGGCCGGTGTTGTAGACTGCCCCTCAAGCTCGGACTCAGGGGCAGCAGGTTCACGAGCTGAGCTAGGCTCCAAGGGCTGCCGGGGTGCAGGGCCAGGCCGCCCAGGGGCACCTGCCTCAAAGGAGCCCACAGGAATGCTGGCGATGGCTGCCTTCACTTTCTGGGGGGCCTTAGGGGTAGGCCTCTGGGCCTTGGGGGCCACTAAACTGTAAGTCATGGAGCCTGCTGGTGGGGAGAAGAGCATTTGCTGAGCAAGGTTTGATTGGAGCCCATTCCCTGGGTCCAACTCACCCCACCCTGGGCTGGCCGAACACCCACCTGTGGCAGTAGGAAAAGGGCTGGTAGGGGCTGGGGTGGCGGTGGCAGTGGCAGTGGGAGGGGCCGGTGGGCCCTTGGGCAGGATTGTAGCAGTAGGGGTGGTGGTGCTGGTGGCCACAGTATAGACCAGGCCTGGGGGGGCCTGGGATGGCTGTGCCAGGGGTGCTGACGAGGTGGGTACGGGGCTGCCAGGGTAAAATGCTGTGATGACGGGAGCTCCAGGGGCTGCACAGGTGGGAGGCAACTGGGGACTGGGCACAGGTGACACGCCCACCTGGCCAGGAGCCAGTAGTGGGGCCTGGCCTGCGGAGAGGGAAACAGAGGAGAGGCGGGAGCCTGTGTTAGGGCCTAGGCTGCCTCAGCCCCACCCTGGATCCCTAGCACTGCCTGCCAGGTCATCCCTCACCTGAAAGCAAGGGCTGCACGAAGGCAGGGCCGCTGGGCCCCAGTGAGGTGAAGCCTAGGGCTACAGAACTTGTGGGTCCATATGAGGTGACTGTTCCAGCCTGGCTGGATGCTGAGCTGGTGCCCAGAGGCAGTGTGTGCCCGCCCGCTGACTGCACATAGGTGATTCTGCCACAAGAGGAGGAAAGGGGGGAGAAGTGAAGCAAGCTGGCCCCATCCACCCCCTTCCCTGGGACTGCCTCCAGGTGAGGGTTCAACTGCCATTACCTGGTGGAGGAGGGCAGCAGGACCTTCTGAGGCTGCGAGGTGGGACCTGGGATTGTGGCTGGGCTGAGGGGCGGCACCAGGCCGCTGGGTGTGCTCACAGGCACTGGAGTCAGCTGGATGATCTGCAGGCAAGAGCACCCACAGGCTGCAGTGAGTCGAGGACCCAGAGTGGGGCAGAGAAGGACCAAGTCCTAGAAGGGTGGGTCTCAGCCAAGACAGGAAATACAAAACTTGGGATTGGAACAAAGGGAAAGAGGACAGCAAGACGTGGGGGAGAAGACAAAGATAAATAAAAACCAATAGAAAATTTTAAAAATTAAAAAATATTTTTCTAAAAAATTTTTTAAAAGAGGTGGGGGACACAGAAAAGGAACAAGTTGCACACTGAGGCCAAACTCAAGATGCAAAGAGACACTGAGAAGATGGTAAGACAGTCCCAGAGACAGACAAAAGAGAAAAAAGAGAGACTGAAGGCAAGGCAGACAGAAACCCTAGGACATGGAGAGCAACACCCAGCAGGAAAAGAATGAGGGACAGGTGGGGCCACAGCCAGGATGCCCTTACCTTGCTGGGTGGCTGGGCACCATTCTGCACAGGTACTGAGAAGGGCGGGCTCACCAGGGGCAGCGGCTGGCCGGCCCCTCCACCCCGAACTGACATGCTAGGAGTGGCCAGGGGCACTAGTACCTTCCCAGGTAACAGCTGGGCTGAGCCGCCTGGGGGTGGGGCCTGCACAGGAGAAACCGACTGGGCTGCAAGAGGCAAGAAAAGAGGTTAAAGGGAGCTAAAAAGGCCTGTGGCCCCTCTACTTGTGCTGCCCAGCCCAGGCCTCACCTTTGGGGGGCGGGGCAGAGGGTACAGACTGCAGGATGGGGATGCCAGGAGTGGGTGCAGTGGCAGCCAGGACTTTGCCGTTGGTGGAGGTGCCCGGAGGGAGGGTGAAACGAATGCTGGTGGTGGGTGCAGGGCCGCCGGGAGCCACTGCCTTGGTCCCAGGGGCTGGTGCTGGGGCAGGCGCCACTTGAAGCTGCTGGGGCAGTGTGGGCAGGATGTACTGCACCTGGGTGATTCCCCCAGCCTTGCCAAGGGCACCTGGCTGCAAAATACCCAGGGGCACTGGCCCATTGGGACCACTCCCAGCACCTGCTCCTGAGCCTGTAGTGGCCCCACTGCCAGGGGTCCCCTGGGCAATGAACTGGACAGCAGGGGGTGCGGGGGCCCCATAGCCTGGGGTGCCCACCAGCAGGTTGGTGACAGTGGCAGGCGCCTTCCCCACAGCACCCAGTAGGGGCCCAGCCACCAGATGTGGGGCTGGAGAGGTGGCTGTTGCTGACTTCTTGTCTGAATACACTAAACTGACGCCCAGTGGAGAGCCCCCAGGTGCCCGGGACCCAGTGATGGGTTCAGTCCTGGCACCTGCTGTGTCATTTGGAGATGCTTCCACCCGGCCAGAGGTGGAGAAGGGCTTGGAGGCGATGGGCACAGGAGTGCTGCTGACAGGCCGCACTACGTTGGTGACCATGGTGGCGGCTGGACGGGACAGCGGGGCTGTTGGGGCCCCAAAGGCCAGCGATGGGGCTGGGGCTGAGGACATGCGGGCTCCGCTGCCCTCCCGTTCCTCTTTGTTTGGAGGCAGGACCAGTGTCTGCAGGACACTTCCTCCCCCGCCAGGAGGTGCTGCAATAACTGAAGGGCCAGGTGGCTCCAAGCCCCCCACACTTTCAGGCCTCTTGCGCCGGAAGGTGGTAGGATCCGTTGGGAGAAAGCGGGTGGCCTTGGAAGGTGTTGCTGGGCCCCCAGCCCCAGGAGGTGGGGGCCGTAGTGGGCCTGCTGTGCTGCCCTGACCTGACTCCTGGGCCTTGAAGGTCCCTGAGCCCAATGAGAAGGTGGCTGCTGCCGCTGAGGAGGGTGTAGGCGGGGACGAGGAGGACGAGGTGGGCCCATAGCCTTTGCTGAAGGCTGCAGGTTGATCTGGGGGCCCTGGGGGCTCAGGGTCCAGCGACGGACGGCAGTGGGAGAAGGAAGAACGAATCACAGGCGAGAACACCTTCCGGCTATAGCTCTGGGTGGAAGGAGAAGAGACACAACTCTGTCAGGGAGCCTGGACACCTACACCCTGCTTGTCTGTCCCGTTGGGCAGCCAGGCCACCTGAAGGCCTTGATTCATCCAGGCTGTGACACAATTCCCCATGGGGCAAATAGCCTCCCTCTCCAGGTCCTCTGTCAACACACAAGATATCCCCACTCCTGGAATTGAGTGGGACCAGACAGCACCAAGTCCTAAGCCCTTACCTTGCTGCCCTCTGGGTCTTCCCCAGAGCTATCTCCGCTCTCACTGTCGGTTACCCGCTCCTTGCACTTGAGGTCAATGTCAGTGGTGCTGAAGCCATCGTCAGCTGAGGAAGCAGAAAGAACAGTGTTGGCCAAAGGACCGAATATAAGGCCAGGACAGTCTAGAAGCTGGGCTCTGGCCTTAGCTCTGCCCCAAGCCAGCAGTGAGTATTGTCCTCAGCCTGGGGTGTGCCCACCTACCCAAGCATGCACCTAATACTGTGCCCAATGACCTGGCTGTGCTGGGGTCCTCCTGGTTGCCTGTCTGACCAGGGGCTTCCCAAGGGTAGGGCTGGGCTTACTCAGTAGGGCCTGAACTGAACATGCCTGTGACCATAAATAAATGTAGAAGGGAAGGATCCAATCTCTGCCCACCATCCAAACCTTAGCCTGCTGACCCCTGGACAGGATTCTGGGTCCCTGCAACTGCTCACCAATGACATCATCATCTCCTTCCTCCTCACAGATAACCATGCGTTCCTCATCACTGGTCATGTCCTCACTGGCTGCACGCTGGGAACGGGAGGCTCGGGTGGGCAGCAGTGGAGGCCGCCCACTGGCTGCCAGGGCACCTCCCTCTCCAGGGGCTGCAAAGGGGCCTGGAGCCCCATATTGTGTGGAAGGCTTCGGGCCAGCATAGGATGAAGGGCCAGACACCATCTGCAGGGCAGGTACAGGGAGAGTTCAGATGGGGCTGTCACCTCAGGCAGCCCTCCCTGCCTGTCCTCCCCACTCCCATGGCATGTACCCCAGACCTGAGTCAATTCCTGTAGTGCCTGGCTGTCTACTTCTCCGCCATCCAGGCTGTGGACCCCACTGTGGGAGAAGGCTCGGGGCCGGGCCGAACCAGGTCCCCCAACTGTGTGCAGACGTTCTGCCCCACAGGAGCTGCTCCCCGGAGCCTTGGGGTCCGAGCTCAAAAGTGTCTGGGCTGTGACAGACAGAAGCTCAGAGGACACTGTAGAGTGGAAGAAGGGGAAATACTGCAGAGTCAGGAAGCCTCTTACCAGCACCTGGACTGGCCAAGCCACCCACAATATTTCTAGGTACTGGGCAAAAGCAAGCTGCAATTCCTGGGCAACCAAGCAGAAAAGAGATGCCACCCACCAGTCCAGCATCTCCTTTCCATTGATTCCTGCCCTCTGGGGCTGCAAGGAGTCAGCCCATTGTTCCTCAGGAGGCAGCCCTTCTGAGAGTAAGAAACCCTGGAGGCAGGTTCCTGTGGCTCTGGCCAGCTAACAACCACAGGCCTGTTACCACATTTCATCCATGCCCTAAGAGTTGTGAGCTCAGACCCACAGGATTGCTCCAGAAATGCACCTCGACACAGTGCCAGGCACACTTGACACCTGTATTCAGTTGAAGCATCAATGAGAGGCTTCCAACTGTGGTCCTGGGAGCCAGCCAAACTGGGCTTTAACTTCTGGCTCTGCCAGTTACTGTTTCCTGTAATGTCAAGCAAGTGGTTTTGCCTCTCTGGGCCTCAGTTTACTCATTTGGAAAATGGAGTATGGTTCTGAGTCCTAGAGATTATATTCCCCTTGATGCCTGGTATGTAGTAAATGCTCAGTAAATAGCAGTTGATAATAAGAGTGCTGTTTGGAAATTTTATCTGTCTAGAGCTTCCTGGATCCTTCAGATGAGACAAATGCTAGTTCCTTTATAGGTAAGAGTCCTCAAATAAAAGTGACAGGGTAGCCCTGGCCGGTGTGGCTGAGTCAGCTGAGCGTCTTCCCATGCACCAAAAGGTCACCGGTTCAATTCCTGGTCAGGGCAGAAGCCTGGGTTTTGGGCTCGATACACATCAATGTTCCTCTCTCTACCACCCCCCCCCCCCCGGTCCCCCTTCCTCTCTAAAATCAATTTAAAAAGTATTTTTTTAAAAAAAGTGACACAGAGGAGCTTCTGGGGCAGGGGATGAGCAATCAAGGGGGTACAGAGACTCTCAGGGAGGGAGGTGGTAGGGCAGGAGAACCAAGGAGCTAACTAACCTCCAGGGGCAGCAGCAGTGCCTGTCTCCGACATGCTCCGCTCCCTTGTCTCCTTGTGCCCTCCTGCCAGGCCCAGGCTTGTGGGCTTGGCCTCTGAGCTGGACTTCTTTCGGTCCTTGTTGCACCACTTCCAGTCTGGGTGGGCCTTAAAGTGGGCCTCTTTCACCTGGCAGGAGATGGCAGGACCCTTAACTCACCCACCCATCAGAGGAAGCTGGGGAGAAGCCAAGAGGAGGAGGTGTTACCTGGAAGGCCAGGTCGTGGTACTTCTGTTTCTCCTTGGGCCCCAGGGCATACCACCACTCGCCCAGGATCTTGCTGACGGTCCTGTTGTCCTGGTTGGGGTGACGCTGGTGGACCAGGGCCCGGTGCCGCTTGCTGAAGATCATGAAGGCATTCATAGGCCGCCGGATATGGTCCTTCTCCCGCTACAGCAGACACAGGCCCAAGTGGAATGGTTAGGACCAAGGAGACAGGCTTGGGCATCCATAGATAATCTGTAGATAGGTGGGGATGAGGCACCTTGTTGGGGCTGCGTCCATCCTTCTCCGAAGATGAGTCTCGTTCCTTGGGCAGGGCACTGAGGGACTGGGTCCGGCGTTTTCCAGGTGGCAGAGGCAACTGGATCTCAGGAGACATGATGGAGAGGAAGCTGTGGTGGGAGCAGCAAGGACAATGAGGACCATATCTCTGGCCATCCCACCCCCCAGTCCCAAGTCTTGGGGCACTCACGCATCATCATGGTCACTCTCTGTCTCACTGTCCAGCCGGGGTTCTCCTGGAGGGCCAGGGGCCTCTTCCTCAGTGGTGGGAGGGGGGCCTTTTCCAGGTTCCACCACCCCCAAAGTGTGTGGGGGTCCAGGCCCTGGACTCTCAGGGCATGTGGCTCCAGGGGGCCTCCCAGGGTCAGCATTCCCTGTCCCACCTGGTGGCTGCTCATGAGCAACAGCTGCCGACTCAGCAGGTTCTGGGGACAGAGAGGAAGATCAGAGGGCTCTGGGGCCACCTCAACACTGTCCCCATGCCTTCCCACAGCCCCTCATCCCTCACCTTTGCTCTGGTTGGAAGCCACTGGGTGGCTGGCAGGTTGCTGGGCCTCACTTGGCTGCACAGAGGGGTCTGGCTGGCTGGGGGCCAGGAAGGGGACTAAGGAGTGCCAGGGGAACACAGCGACAGAGCGAGGTTCGACGTTTGTCCACACTGTGGGAAGAAGCCAGCTGAGCTGTGCGGTAGAACTCGGCCTTGACCCTCAACCCAAGCTTTTTTCTACCATGAACAAGGTAGCTCCACCTCCTTTACACTCCCTTCTCCTAGCCCTGAACCTCTTGACATCATGCATGTGTCATCACTCAGAAAAAACTCCTGCCTGAAAAGTTTCTAGGTTTATAAAAATGAAAACAGAAGCAGGGAAGGGAAAGAGTCCTCACATCCCATTCCCTCCCCCCACCTCCACCAGCCCTGCCACTAGGGACCAGGCCAGAGAAACGACTGGCTCCTGTCACAAACCAGGCCATGTTCGACTGCCATTCTACACTCCCAAGGCCCCAAGACCTCAGAAGGTCTGGAGACCCTCCCCTAGCCATGCTATGTTGTCAGCACCCATGTTGCCATCTGACATAGTCCCTTACCTTGGCCTCACACTCCTTTTCTCTTTCCTGAGGCAGATGGCCCTGTCTTCCCTCTCCTCCTCCCTCTATTACCCACAGGGCGTGGGGTCTTGAGTCTGTCTCTCTGCCTCCTTCCTCCTACCACAGGCCCCAGACCTGCCCTTCCCGGGCTAATCACAGGAGGCTACAGAATCTCTCCCCTTACCCCCAAAGTGAATCTACTGCCTGTGAAGAGGCCTCGTAGTCTCCCTCGACCTAAACCCCCAAGCTCATCTTTAGGACATGGCACAGCCTCCAAGCCCAGAAAGAGAGAAGGGTGTAGTAAACTCCTTTGAAGAAAAGGCAGACAATGGGACAAATGAGAGAACTGTTGTAAGTCTCTGCCCAGGGAAGGCAAGAGTGCCAGGTGTTTCCTTGAGGATATACACAGGAAGGCACTTCCCTCACCAGGGGCCGGTCCCAGAGGTCCCACCTTCAGCTCCAGGAGCTGGGTGACTGGCAGGACTCCTGGGGCAGGCGGAGATTAGGAGTGGGCTTCCCTCTCACTGCTGGCTCCCTGGGGGAAGTGGAACCAGCAGCGGAGGCCCCAGCTAGGGGAAGACGATGAAGGGAGGAGGGGAACGCCCTAATCCTGGTCTCCATCATTCCAAGCCTCCCCCTGACCCAGACCACTCTGACCTGGAGTGACCACCCCCCATGCCTTAAAAAGCCTGGACTAGGGGAGCCCTCTGTGAGGGCACTGGCCTCGAGAGACCTGATTCTGTGAAGGGCTGACAAAAGAAAAAATAGACATCAAGGCAACCAGAGAGGAACACGGAGGCCAGCACTGGAAAAGATTCAAGACACTATGACGACCCTACCCCCAAATGCTGGGGCCTTGGGGACACAAAAGCCTTCTCAGCCCTCTAACCCCATAACAGCCCCCAGGGACCTGAACCTGTCCCTCTCTTCACAAAGATCTTTCTCACCAGTGCCTCCTCATCTGCTGGGTGAAGGGGCCCAGCAGACAATGAGGGAACAGTCCTTTGGTCCTGCCCCTCCTGAACTCCTCCCAAGTGCACTACCTCCAGGGTCTTTGGGTCTCTCCCTCTCCCTTCGCAAAGCTCACCGCAAACACTACAGCCCAACACTGTTCTGAGCAGTGTCTCGCTCACTTCCCAAATCCTGTCCTAGTCCCACTACTCAACCGCAGCCCCTTCCCTCACTCTAGCCCACACCTAGGGCCAGCAGCTCCAATTCTAATCCATGCTCCCAAGGTAGTTACTCTGCACCCCTCACCTCCAATGACAACGGACCTGTTTCACCCCATTGCCTGAACTCCACGGCTTCCCCAGCTAGTCCCCACGCCCATCACTCCGCTACACTCCCACCTGCCGTCACTAACCACTTGACCCGCCGTCACTAACCACTACAGCCGAGCTCTGTAACTTTCCTCGTTATTCCTTTACTGTCTCTACCATTCTCCTGCTATAACCCCATCACCGCAGCTCCACAGTTAGCACCCCGACACCTTGACCCCTACAGTTCCAGGAACTACTGACCGAACATTCCGAGGCCACGGGAAGCCGCGCCGGACGCGGGCACCAGGGGCCTGTGGGCTGAGTACATGGTCCGGCGCAGGGGGGCCCGGCTGGGGCTCGCGCCTCCTCAGCGGTCGCCGCCGCTCCGCCCGCCGCCGCCGGCTCCTCGGCCGCCGCCACTCCGGCCCGGGAGCAGCTGGAGGCAGTCGCCGCATGCCCCCCCCACCTCCCGACCGCCCCCCTCCGGCCGCCCCACACGGGGGTCTCTGCCGGACGCGCCTGCGCAGAACGCCGCTTGCCTCCCGCCGCCCGGGGGGCGGGGGAGTTCAGAGCGCTCCGGACCCGCCCCGCCCCCCGGCGCGCGCGGGGGCCGTCACGGGGCGCGCGGCACCGGGGCCATCGGCAACGCCCCCTCCCTCTCCCTCCTCCCGCACCGAGCCCGAAGGGCGGGGCGGGGCGCGGGTGCGCGGGTGCGCGTGCGCGGCCCCCTCCCTTCACCGCTCCGTGGCTGGCTCGCTCGCTCCCTCCCTCGCAGCTCCGGCGGGTAACGGCTCTGGCCCCGCGCGCCCCGGCTGCAGGCGCTGCCGCCCCGCCTTTCTGGCTCCCCGGCCCCCGGATCAGCGCCGGGTCGACCTCCGGCCCCCGACGGACAGATGGACCAGCGTGCGTGTGCCCGTGCGCTCCGTGCGAGCCCCGCGCCGAACCACCGCCGCCTCCCCGCCCCGCCACTACTACGCGCTCCCCTCCCCCCCGCCGCGCCTCCCCCCGCCCTTTCCCCGCTTCCCCCGCGGCCTTCCGCGCAAGCCCGGCCCCCCGTGCGTGATCCCATTGGCTGTCGACACCGCGCGCGGGTCAGGCCCCGCCGCGCCCGCCCCCATTGGCCGCCCCGGGGGAACGTCAGTCATATGCAAATGAGGGCAGGGCGGGGCGGGCTCCGGTTGGCCCCAAGCCGTCCGGGGGCGGGACCGCGGGAGGAAAGAGGCAGGACGGGCGCACTGCAGTAAAGGCACGGAGCCAGGGGGGCGGTTCGGGGCGCTGCGCTGCGGAGGCCCCAGGGTTGTGTGCGGTGCTGTGTGTGTGCCTAGTCCACTGCTCACGCGCTCCTGGCCCACCTGCGCACGCACGTCTCCGCAGGGTTGAGGGAGCCACCCCTGAGCCCTCACCAGCCCTCACTCACATCAGCACACACACACCCCTCATAGACAGACTTTCCTGCCACACCCATTATTTCATACACACCCCTCGGTCACATGTACCCTCCGTTTACACTCACACACGAAGTCATAAATCTCGGAACACCTGCTCACATATATGTATCAGTTCCTACACTCACGGTCCATCACTCCCCACCCATCATCATACACTCATTCTCACCCGTCCTCCTCACGTGACCCATTTTGTACATATCCTGTCATACATATTTCACCAACGCATAACCTCATCACACATTCACTGGCCCACATTAATCATTGTACAAACACAATATATCAAATAGAATGATCATGCACACCTCATCACAGCCACTGCTTCTCCATCACACACACCTCACATCCCTTCCACACAACTACACATGCTCTTCTACATATACTCACACAGCCTTTAAGGTACTCTCATCCCCAACCCAGGCAAACTCTCACAGACACTATTATAGAGACCCCACAAACTATATAAACTTACCCTGGTGAGCACTAACTACACCTCAGTACCCTGACCTAGCAGGTATACAGAGTGCCATGGCCATTCACAGTCATTCAGCTACCCTGCCTGACACTCGGCAGCCACCCAGGACCCTCTACCTCATAGAACACCACTGTGAGCTGGCCCCACACCTTAGGTAGGGAGCCACCCCTTCCGAGAAAGGGCCAGGAGGAAGAAAGGAATGTCCTGGGAGCTTATATGTATTATCTTGTTCACTGAATCCTCACAGCCACTAAGGAGGTGCACTTTACTATGCCCATTGTTCAAATAAGAAAATGAGGCTCAGAAACTGAATGAGTTGTGCAAGATCACACAGTCAGACATAACAGCCCAGTACTGCAACTCAAATGCTCTTCCCACTACTGAAAATTTAAACGCAGGATGGACATAGGCACAGACTCCCAAACAGAGGTCTAGGAATATGGTTAGACTATGATACAGAGAGACTGGTTAACTATAGATAGGCTCAGAGGGAAAACACAGAGACACAGGCAGGGGTTCAGGGTCCACCAGGCAGAGATGCAAAGGCCTGGAGCACCCAAGGTGGACCCGGGGGCCACACCCAATGGAGAAAGAGGCCTGGGGTCACATCTGAGTTGATAAAGGTTGCATAGGCTCAGATGGACCAAGCGTGGGCTCCTTCACAGGTGGGGTGGGAGAGTAGCAGACAAACCCTTTTCCCAGCCTGCCCCATCCACTGACAGAGCTGAAGGCATGGAGAGGGAGCCAAACCAGGTAACCAGAGCCCAGAGGGTAAGGGGACATCTGTAGCCCTCTGACCTCGAGACTGCAGGGCCAGACACTTGGCTGTGAGCCTGGAGGGGCCACCAGAGGGACTATTAAGTGACTGCCCCCTCCTCTGTAGGCAGCCCCAGACTCAGACCCTCCATTACCTCACAGCCCCAGGGACTGCAATGTGAGGCAGAAACCAAGGCTGAAATCAATGTGGCCACTATCTCCCCACCACTGCCCCCTCCTCTCCCCACCGGTGAGTCACCTATTGGCAAGTTAACCCCTTCCCCACTGCAGTGGAGCCCAGGGATAGAGCTCTGAGGAACCTTGCCCCCAACTCCCCCACTTCTGTTGGGGGAGTAAAAGAGCTAGGCCTGGCACAGGAGGGAAAGCGGGCCCCACACATCTGGGAGGGTTGCACATCTGGTAGAAGACACAGTGCCCACACAGGAGGGATGAGAAGAGGCCCCTTACAGGGTACAAGTACAGCCAAGTGGGGGCCAAGACTGGCAGGGAGGGGCCGGAATCCAGGCAGGAAGGGCCCCCCTGCCCTGGGCACTGGGCCAGCCCTATACTTAGCTTCCATTGTTCAGAGTGGAGGAACCCTGGGTGGGGGTGATTAGGAGTGGAGAAGAGGGAACAGGTCCTATACCCACACAGCTCCATCTCTCCAGCCATCCTCAACCCTAACTAGGGCCTCTCTAGTTGGAAAATGCTGAGGAAGTTCCCCAAACCAGGGCCCCAGCCCCATCTGAAAGGGGGTGGAAAGCCATCCTTCACTCAAGGCAGGTACTGGGGCAGAACTATGGTACAGCCATCCCCTGTACCACCCCGTAATCAACTCCACAAAAGGTCTGGCCCCAAACAGCCCCAATGCACCACCCCACCCCACCCCAGCCTAGGGACACGAAGCCCAGACAGAGACACCAATTGCCACCCAGGGCGGCACAGGCTGAGGCCTGCCCAGAGGCCTGGGGCATAAAGCCAGGGATGCTGACAGACTGAGGGACAGCAGACACGCTCTGAACTCACGGGCCCTATTTATTGAGCCCGAGAGACACCCCACCCCCGCCGCCCACGGCTCCCCGCCCTGCCTGGGACCCCGCCTGGGCTCACCAACCCGGTGTCCCCAGATCCCCTCACCCGCTCACCACATACACACCCACCCACCCACTCCCGGAGGCGTCTTCGACAGCCAGGGTTGCCTGGGGAACGAGCCCAGGATTGGGCTGGTGCGGCTCCGAAAGGATGGGGGCCTAAAAATAGCGCCGGGGTGAGTCAGTGTGAGTGGGGCTGGGGTAGGCAGGGGGACCAGGAGGGAAAAAGAGGCAGTCGAGAAGTGTGGGGGAGGGTCCCCAAGGATTGGGAGATGGGTGGGATAGGACCGAGGGCGGGATGTGGGTTTGGGGGTGGGAAGGGACGGGGGCGGGGGTAGTGTGCAGGCGCCGGGGTGGGAGGGCTGGTAGGCGCGGGCTGAGGGAGGCGCCACGGCCCGGGCGGAGGAGGGGGCGCCGCCCTGCGTTCTCCTCCCCTCCCCGAGCTCACGAGATTTTCCACTCGCTGCCTGGCCCCTAGCCAGCCCCCGGCGGGCCCCACAAAGCCGCTTTGTGTTGGGAGGGCGGGCGGGCGCCCGGCCGGCCTGACACCCACGCGGGCCGCGGCGGGGCGAGGGCCAGCTGGCACCCGAGCTGTCTGCAGGGGGTGGGGGGCCCTACCAGCACCAGCCCGAGGGCGCGGTCGCTCAGGAGTTAATAGCGCAGGGGTGGGGGAACCAGTCTCCGCCAATGGGCATCGGCAGGCGCGCCGGCGGCCAATAGGAAGAACAGAGGCCCGACAGGGCGCTTACCCCCTGGGGCGCGGGAACCGGTGCCCCTTGGTACCCGCGGGGGCTGGGCGCGGCCCTCAAGGGGTGCAAATTCAGATCTACAAAGTCCTGGGCGCACTGTCGCCCCGCTGCTTCGAAAGAAACAAGGCCCAGAGGGGGACAGGATTTTGCAGTCAGGAGGAGGTGGCACGGTCGGGATTTGAACCCAGATCTGCCTGGCTTCACAATCTGCCTTTTCTGCGGAAATGGGGAGACGGGGGTTCCCTGGCCCAGGCTCCAGTGGGGAGCGGGAATAGGGAATGGGGTGCGGGCGGAGGAGGTGGCGCGGCAGGCTAGGGTCCAGCCGCCTGCGGTGCAGTTGCTGCCGCCGGTGGTAATGGGAGCCAGACGCCGTCGCCGCCGCTAATGCGCCTTCCTCCCGGCCACTAATGGAGCCATTAATGCCGGGGCGCCCGACGCCGGGTGCTCCTACAACCTACCCCGCCCCGCCCGCCGCTGCGCATGCGCGCGCTGGCGGCCCGGCAAACCCGCCGCCCGTCGCCGCCGCCAGGAGGCAGCCTGACCTCTCACAGCTCTTGGTGCCAGGGGGCTCTTCCACGAGATCTCCAAGAATCGCTCCTGCTACTTCACAAACTCCTCTCCCCTCAAGTCATCCTCTTCTTTCCAGCCTAGGCCTCCTTCCTCTCCAGGGCAGTCTCCTGAGATCTTTGACACCCAGGTGCAACCTTTTTCCTCCCCTGCTCTAAACCCTTTCTTGGCTCTTCAGGGGCTGGCATTCAACCCTGGCCTGGTTGGAGCTGTCCTCCATGGCACCCTTCTGCCAAACTTAGGCTCTAGTGTCAGCTTCAGCCTCAACTAGCCACTCAGAGGTCATGCACTTTCACCCTCCTGGCCTTTGCTCCCGTACTGCCTTGGCCTGGATCGCCCTTTCCTTTCACTACCCTGAAATCCACTCATTCCTCCTGCTTCTTCAGCTCAAATGTCCCCTCCAATGAGAAGCCTTCCTGAACCTCCCTCATCACCTGGCATTGAGCAAGAGTTGTCTCTATTCTCTGGATTCCCCAGACTCTGTACCTCTGTCATCCTTGCCTGTGCCTGCAGCCACATCTGCCTTCCCCACCCACTTACCCCCAGGACTGCTCAGCCTGGGCCTGGTGGAAGAATAAGGAGGAACATCTGGTGGTAGAGATGGGGTTCACTGAGACAAAACAAATTCTGTTGGGCAGGATCTGGATTTGGGGAGTCAGGAGACCCTTGGCCCCTCTTTGGGCCTCATTTTCCCCACCTGCTTGGTCTCTGAGGTCCTACTCGTTGGGGTGGACTACATGTGGGGCTCAGTTAAATGGAGCTGGCGCCAAATGTGTCTCCTGAAAGGTGGTGGTGGAGAGGGGATATAGGGTGATCTGGGTCATGCCCTCTAGAAGGTGGGTGGGCACAGGAGCTGCTTTCCTACCACTCCCCCATAGCCGGATCTCCTAGCTTGGCCAGCACAGCCCCCACCTTCCTGCCTGTCTTGGAAACAGGTGCTTGGGTGTAGATAGGTCTGCAGATGGCTCCTGACATCTCTCAGCAGGGTTCAGGGACAGTAGTGGGCAGTTAGTTTGTCTCAGGCCTGGACAACCTCCCAACACTCTCCAAGAAGGAAGTAAGGGACCTGGTGCTTAGCAACTATCCACTGATTTCAAGGAACAAAGCACCTGATGTGCACAGGGTTGGGGCGGGGGGCCAGAATGGAGGCCAAAAGTTGGTCTAAAGAGTGGGAGAAGGGGAGCCAGGGGATAGGTTAAGGCTGGCACAGAGGGCCAAAACAGAGAGAGGGTGGGATGAAAGCTCAGATAAGGACTGATGTCTATGGAAAAACAAACCAAGAATTGTAGAGAGAGCCAGACTCAGACAGACAGAAGTCCAGAGAGAGGAACTCAGGCCCAGAAATGGACAGAGACAGACATAGGAAGCCATGGGAGAGACAGATGGGCAGACAGACCCAGGAGAAGGGGCACTGCCTGTCATTACGGGTAAGCCAGGTTGATCCTGGGAGCTGAAAGGGAGACTGTGCCAGGAATTGGGCTGAAACATCTGGCCTCCTGGGCTGGGGCTGCAGGCCCTGGGGCAGCTTCCTCTCCTGGGGAGTAGGGGGGAACAGTCACAGGGAGGTGGCAATGGCAGCTGGCTGGCTTGGCCATGCGCAGAATGCAGAGAATGCCTCCCGCCTGCCCCGGCATGTCCTCCAGCGGAAGCAAATGCCTGGCAGGGGGCAGGAGCAGGCAGGCTGCCCAGCCACCCCCTCACACCTGCTGCCCTGAGTGAGGGTCAGGCTCTGGCATGGGCAGGCAGAAGGGGCCAGGACTATGCCTTCACTATACCACTGGGTACTGTCTACCCTATCTGGGCCTCCAAGAGAGAAGGCCCCGAGGTGCCACCTCCCAAGGGTTTAGGGAGGACTCTGGGAGGACAAAAGGGCCCGCTGACTGGGAACCCGAGGGCAACCTGGATACCTCAGCATGGGTGTTGTCGAAGAGGCGCGGCTCAGAACCGCCAGGACAGGCACTGGACAAGTCCTGACGACCAGGTGGCCTCCAGCAAGGGGCCTCCCCCTTCAATGAACCTCAGATTTCCCCGACAACGAGGCTAGTAATTCCTACTTCATAGCATTGGGTGGATTCGATGAGGATGGCCCCACACCTGAGGCTGGGCACATGGTACATGCTCAATAAAGAGTGGTTACGATTATTTCTTCATCATTATTATTGAGAGTGCTTAAGAGCCTGGGCTGTGGAGCCAGACAGCCTGGGTTTAAATCCTGCTCTTTCTTATCCTAGGCTGTGTGATGTTGGGCAAGTCCAGAGCTGCAGTTTCTTCCTCTGTCCATTGGAAATAATAAGCGTCCTGACCTCCTGTGAGGTTACGAGGATTCAGTGAGTAAATAGTCAGCACCTACTGAGGAGTGGGCCAGGCACATGCATGGGTAATACTCAAATTATTACTATGACTTCTGATAGGAAGAGTCCTGTAATCTGGAGATTGGGAGACTTGGTTCAAGGCCCAGTCCTGCTCCTCCCTGGCAGGGTGAACTCAGTCAGGACTCTTGTTCTGTCAGGGCCTCATTTTTCCTCACCTGGAAAATGGTGGCAGGAACCACTGCTGGGCCTGCCCTTGTAGGCCTCAGGTCACCTGCATTAGTGCCATCGCTCCCCACAAGGCAGTAGTGAGGGTCATGTGAGGTGATGCTACCAGGGCAATGTCTGGGGCCGTAGGCATGTGGAAAGTAAGGGGGTGGAGGGGTGTTAAGAGTCCTTCTGCTTCAGTTTCTTCATCTGCCTAAGGACAGAAATCCCTGCTGTGCCCACTTCTGTGGAATTTTGCTCATATCAATTACAGTAACAAATGTAAAAACTGTAGGAAGTATGGAAAAAAACACAGCTCACGACCTCAGTATATGAGCATGGGAGGTAAGCAGAGCCTGTGTCCCTGTGCCCTGGCTCTGGGTTGCAGCTCTATGAGGGCAGGGCTAAGCTCCTTCCTGTATTGGTCTCTGCCCCAGCCCAAGCCACAGCAGCTCCTTCCTCCCTGTCTCCTTGCCTCTAGAATAGCCATGGTCAGATGGGCTCAGAACCTTCCATGGCTCCCTAGTGGTCTCAGGATCAAGTTCTCACGTCTCATAAGGGCCCTCTATCATCTGACCCTTGCTCACCAATACAGTCGCACATCCCAACACTCATCCACCGTCTGCAGCCAGTCTTTGCAGATTCAACTTCTTTCAAATACTTGCTTTCACCCCAAGGCCTTTGCTTCTGCAGGTTCCTTTTGCCTACAGGTTCTCCTGCTGGTCTTGGCACTCACTTCTGCACACCCTTCAGGTCTCACTTTACAAGCCCTTGGCCCCTGCAAGAAGTCCTCCCCAACTTCGCACAGCCTCCTGGGCCTCCCCCTATCCCTACCCTGACCATTCTGGACAGTCCGTCTGGGCAGTCTGTCTATACCAGGGATGGTGAGCCCTCTGAGGGCAGAAGTGTATCCTCAGCACCAACCAGCACAGGACCAGGCACAGAAGGGCGCTCAGCCAACAGTGGATTCTTAAAAGGAGCTAGGGAAGAGGCTGGTGATGGGTCTGTCACCCTCCCTGAGAGTTGCTCTGACAAGGCCCAGCCTCACCTGGACCCCTATCTCTCCAGCACCTTCTCAGAAACGCTACTCTGTCCACCCCTGGCCTCAGCCCTCCAGCCACACTGGCTTTCTTCAGCTGTGCTCCTTCTGGCCTTGGAACCTGCTTTCCCACTGGCCACCTAGGAAGCTCTTCAGCTCCATGGTTGCTGGTTCCAGCTCATTCTTCAACTCTTGCCTTACATGCCCTGTCCTGAGGGCAGCCAGACTAGATTCATACCTGGATTCAAACCAGGGCACAGTGCCCAGCACACCCCCAGCTCCCCCTCTAGGGCACTGACAGCACCTGCGATGTTTACTGGGCACCATGGTGAAGATGGGACCTCCAATCCTGGTCTTGCCACCTCCCGGCAGAAGAACCTACCGGAGTCTCAGTCTTCCCATCTGTAACCAGCACTATGGTCCAGTGGTCAAGAGCAGCCTGGGTTTGAAGGCTAGCTCCAGGATTCACATGACCCTGTGCAAGTTACTAACCTGACCTGTTTCCTCTCCAGGAGCACAATCATAGCACCCACCTGTTAGGGTTGTTGTGAAGACTAAAGGGGCTAATATCTGAAAAGGGCTTAGAGCAAGGCCCGTATGTTGAGGGCTACATCATGGGGTGGGTGTGAGGGCTCGGCAAGATAACCCATGCACAGTTCTTACCATAGTAACCCCCCCAATCACGATGAGAACTGTCATCATGATTATCCTGTTACCCAAACAGCTCCACTCAGGAATGGTTCCATGGACCCCTCGAGAGTATGTTCCCAACGGGAGGCCTCTGGAAACACTGCATTGAGCTTCTCAAGTCCAGTCCCTTGCCTAACACATGAATTCCCACTGGAACATCTATGCAGAGAGGCCAGCCTCCCCTTGAATTCCTCCCGAGGCAGGAGCTCACCTCTCGAGCGTCAGTTTGAAAATGACCCTGTTCAAAATGAGCCCTCGCCCAGTCCATCCACTGCACCTCTTACCTGTCCCAGGCCGGCCCATGATGACTTCCTTCTTGGGGGCAGGATGGCTGGTGTAGCTGCTGGGCACCAGGACGGGCAACAGGGCAGCGGGTGAGGGGTGGAAGGCCACTGGCTGGAAGGGCGAGGAAGCCAGGCCAAAGGTGGGCATTGGTTGGGCCACAGCAGTCGGCGCGGCTGGAGGCACGGTTATGGGTACGGGGGCCGGCAGAGGTGGGGGCAGGCCAGGCTTCCCACTGGCCACCCCAGGGGGCACCGGGGTCTCTCGGCAACCCCGTCCAGGTCCTACAGCCCGAGTCTCCCCAGCAGTGCCCACCTCCCCAGGAAATTTGGAAGGTAGTGGCACGTCAGGGTTTCGGACAATAACAGGTGAGTCCCGTTGCACAGCAGGCACCCTGCGCACAGAGGGTCCAGGATCCGAGGTGAGGCCAGCAGGTGGGGGCAACAGCAGCAATGGTGAGGGCTGGCGGGAGCGGGAGAAGGGCACAGCAGGCGACACAGCCCGGAAGCCTGCCGGTGTGGAGGGTGTAGGTGTATGGGACACTGAGTCCACACCAGAGTCTAAGCTGTCACTCTTCGGGAAGTCTGGGGTGGCTCCTCCACCCCCTGTACCAGGGGTTCCCAATGCCCCTGGGTGGGGCAGCAGCTCTGTCTTCCGCCGCCCAGGGCTGATGGGCACGGTGAAGGTCAGGTTGGTCTGGAAGGTAGGTAGGATGCCGGAGGAATGGCGCTCTCGGGGGGCAGGTGGCGGTGGGTGGGGGCCCAGATCTGGTGGCGTCAGCACACCTGCCTTAGGGGTACTGGCACTCAGGTGGCGACTTCGAACAGCAGTGCGTTGGATGACGGGGGACGCATTGATGGGGCTGAAGTTGGCGGGACGAAAGCCGAAGAGTGGCGATGGTGAGGGTGAGGGTGCTGGCGAGAAGGGTGACTGTGTAGAGACCGGGGAAAAGGAGGGCGTGCCGGAACGGGAGCTGCCCAAGGATACTAGCATCACTGCTGCCTCACACTCATCAAACTCAAAGCGTGACAGGTCAGTGGGCGCTACCAGACGTGGGCGTGAGTCTCCACGAGCCGCCACACTGCTGGCCTCACTGTCCCTCGATGTCTCATCACCCCAGTCAAATTCGGTGCTGCCCTCCCGAGCTGCCACTCCAGCAGGCCGCCCAGCCCCACCTGGGCCACTGTCAGCCAGGCCTTCCATCTCTTTGGTTCGCATGGACAGGTGGCGGGAGCAGTAGCCCCGTCGCTGAGACTCCTTCATGCAGCCATCTCGGGAGCACAGCCGCCGCCACTGTTTGCCATTGAATTTCTTCCGGATTCCGTTAGGCGTGCAGACCACGTCGCCCTTCTTGTACTTCTGCTGGGCTGCTGTCAGTGGTGTGCGGGCCCGGGAAGCTGGCGCAGTCCCCTTCTCCAAAGAGGCCACGCTGCTGCTCCGGCTGCCGCCCTGGCTCCCCTCCTGGCAGGGTGAGGGCTGCTCTCCAGGGCGGCCTGGGCCTGCGAAGGCTGGGGATTTGGGTGGCGGTGACAGGAGTTGGGGTGGGGGCAGTGGGAGCAGGGCCGGGGTGCCCTGGGATGGTGGGTGCTTCTCCTCGCCCTCCCCACAAGCCCCCAGACTGCCACCAAAGCTGATCTTGGAGACCTCAGCATCCTCAGGCTGCTTGGGGTCCAGGGCAGCAGGGCAGGGTGGCAGGGAGGCCCCTGGCTCAGCCTGTTCCTCCTCAGGGCTGGTGGGGGGCTTCCTTGACAGGGCTTCAGGTTCCCATGGGGGCCGAAGCAGGCGAAGGCTGGAGCGGGCCACCCATATGGCCTCCTCGGGCTCATGATGTGACGGCTGCGATGGCTGTGGGAGGGTGGTTGGTGGGCCTGGCTGGGAGCCAAGGCCAGGGCTGAGGCGGACCTTGTAGGCAGCTGGCTTGGTAGCCACCTCCACCACCACACCTTCACGGTAGACAGCCACGCCAGGCTCCACACAGGTACAGACAGCCGTACCCACCACCAGCGCACCTGGTGGCGGTATGGCATCCAAAACCACATCCACACCACTGCCGGGTGCCCCCTCGTAGAAAGTCAGGGCCCGGTCCCCTGGGAACTGCACACCCAAGTCCTGGCTTCGGCGCACCTGGCGCACCACAGCGGGCAGGAAGAGGCCATCCCCACGTCGAGCCAGTACCCGCTGGGATCGCAGCTGCCGCAGGTCATAGCTGCCACTGGTGCCACCCAGGGGCCATGGCCCTGGCCCACAACCTTCAGCTGGTTCATCTTCCAGGTCAGCCGAGTGCTCGCTGGCTGTGTCAGTGGAGGAGGAACGGGCGGAGGTGGGTGGCCGTGGAGGAACACCCAGGGCGCTGGCTTCCTCAGGGGTCCCGGCCCGTTCCTCAGGGACCCCAGCTGCTCCGCCGCTGCCACTGCCAGCACCATGCTCTTCCACATACTTCTTTTTGGGTGCTCGTGACTTGAACGTGGCCGTCTTCCGGCTGAGTGGAGGCTCCCAGCGGCCAGCCTCACCCTCTGCCTTGGGGTCCTCGGCTGGGCCAGGGGTGGGGTCATCAGGGCCCGGCTCTAGGGGGAGCCCCTCACCCCCTGAGCCCTGCTGTGCCTCTTCCTCCTCCTCCTCAGCCTCTTCTGGGCCTGGCCGCTGCTGAACCTCATCGTCCTCTTCCTCTGGCTTGTCACCCTCCCCAGCCCCTCGCCGCCTCAGGGCCTTGGCCCTGGTGGCTGGTGGGGACTTGCCTCCGCTGCCAGGACCTGGGAGGCCAGCACATGCTTTCTTCATTGGCTTCATCGTTTGTCCACCTGCAGGTGGAAGGGCAGAGAGGGGTCATTGGGAGCAACTTGGGAATCCCCCAGGCCTAGCAACCCCCAAGAGTCCCCCTTTGCTGAGGTCCCCGCCTGAACTCCATGATTCCTGAGGTCTCCTTCCTGGCTGTCCCCCATGGGCCCCTGGCCAGCAACTAGACACAGAGTGGCACCCATGTTCCATGATCTATTCACTCTGGCTCCTCGGGGACACTCACATACATCTGCTGCCTCTGTGGAGGACACAGCAGGCACAAGCACACACTCTGACTGCCCCAAGGCAACGCAAGAAGTAGTAACGGCTCACACCCATGAAGCACTCACTTTGTGCCACCCCGGGGCTAAACTTGCCTTTATTAACCCATTTCATCCTCGCAACAGTTCTAAGAGGCAAAGGCTACTAACAGCCCATTTCACACTTGCGGGAACTGGCACAGAGACATCAAGTAACTTGTCTAAATTAATCTAGCTATGAACAGAGCTAGGGTCTGAACCCAGGCATTCTGGCTCCAGAGTCTGTCCTCCTAACCATCTCAGTGTGCTGTCTGTCACATGATTCAGAGGGCACGCTTCCTTGCACTGTCACCATCCACAGAGTGCACACACTCACACACACACACAGCCACAGAAAGGGGGGTGACTGGGCTGTGATGTGAGCCTCTCTCCACATCCCTCTGCCCCACCCTACTGAGCAGCCTGGCATGGCCAGGCATTGAGGGAAGGAGTGGGCAACTGAGAGTCCTGAGGAACAGCTGCCCACTCTGCTCTGCACCCCGGGCCTGCCAGGTAGAGCCATCTCCCCAGATCCTGGCAGGGAGCAGGCAGGGGCACGTCTGAGGCAAGAGCTCATACCCAGCACTGCCACGGGGCCGCGCATGAGCACACACATGCGCACAAACACACACACACACACACACACACACACACACACGTCATCACACAGTGGGACATGGAGCTATACCCCAGGGGTTCCCTATCCCACTGGATCGGAGCCTGCCCTCCCCCCATAGCACCCAGTGTTATACCCACAAGCCCAGCCCCCTCTTGTGGCCTGCATGTATCCCCACCCTACTAGGCTGGCTGGGCTAGCTCTGGCAAGGTGGCTGAGCTGGCCAGGCCCCCCTAACCCCTAAATGTGCCCCCTGACTCCAGGTTGGGGTAAGTCAAAGAAAGCAGGACAAGCCCAGCTGGCTAACCTCACCCACTTCCTGAATAGTCATTACTGCCCGCCCCCTTTCAAGCTACCCTGAGAAAAGGGAAAAAACTTTACTCTGAAGTGACTAAGAGAACCTGAGGAGCTGAAAGGGGGCCTTGGGTGTTTGTGGAGGGAGGGGGGGTGTTGAAGGAGCCCTGGACTGTAAACCAAACATATCAGAGGCACCCCTAGTAGGGGTCCCTGACTCAAGTCTTCAGGGACCCCTGACCTCATGCTCTTCTACTTAAGGCCTGCTGCTCCTGTGGACCCTATAGTCCCAGGCTGCCCCTTCCCTGGGCCAATCCTGTGGTCCTCATAGGCAGAGCCTGGAGGGCCCGGGGTTTCTCAAACTGAGGAAGGCACCCAAGTGCCCAAGAGTTGGGCAGCCGCCACCACCACCTTCTCCCCACTGACCCACTAGGCAACCAACCTGGGGAATGAAATCCAGCCCCAATCCTGGCCAAACACAAACCTCTGCATACTCCACCAGGGCCTACAACAGTACTGCCTGGCACCCCTGGACCCTACTGCCTGGCCCAGCCTCTCCACCCCAGAAGCCAAACCTCTTTCTTTCCCCTGAGGCCTACTCTCTTCCTATCTACCCTTCTCTGGATAACTCCCACCCTAGGCCCTGTGGACCCTAACCCCCATTAGAATCTGAGCAGTAACTCCTGAAGCCCAGGTCAGCCCAGGCCTTGGCCCTTCAGAGTCTCATGCCCTCTGCTCCCAACAGCCCTTCTGGCACCAGCTTCTCTGCCACTCTCTCTCCCATCCTGTCACCAACTCTATCTCTACCTCTCTCTTCACAGGCCCTAGGCCCCCTCCTTAGTCACCCCCCACCCCCACCCCCAGCCATAAACATCTATCTCTGTCACTTCTTCCTTCCAGTCACTCTCCTGTCAACCATCTCTGGACCTGCCACCTTCTCTCCCCATCACCTCTCCTTGTCACCCCCTCCAACTCTCTCCCCTTCCTCTCCCTGTCACCCTGATCTAGTCCTGTCACCCCTCCATTCCTGTTACCCATTCTCTGCACACCATCCTCTCCTAGTCACTCCTTTTCTGTCCCGCCTCCTATCCACCACTTCCTCCACTCTGTCCATCCTTCCCACCATCCCACCCACCCTTTTCCCCCTGTACCCCTTCCCCGTCCCTGCCACCTGTCCCCTCTCGGCCCCCAGCACCCCAAACCCCCCCGGCCCATGTCAGCCCTGGACCCGCCCCTCACCTCGGGCTCGGCGGGGTTTCGGGGCGGGGGGCCGTGGCCCCGGCTCGGTCCGGTCCGGTCCCTCCCCGCCCCCCCTCCGGTTCTCCCTCTCGATTCTCCCTTTTTTTTTTACTCCAACACACAAAATGGTGAATGGACCTGCAACAGCTGGAGCAACCAGCCAATCAGCGGCCACAACCCCGCTGACCGGCGCCGTCCTAGACCAATAGCTATTCGCAGCCTGGTCAGCTCCGCCTCTCGACGACGACCGACACTCCTCACCACCAATCGCGCCCACACGGCAGCGCTAGGGGGCGGAGCCAAAGTCTAAGACCGGCCTCCCTTTGGGACCGACACCAACCTGAGCCTACGACTGCCTGATATGCCTAGGACCCTGCCCCCCACCCAGTGATTGACACCAGCAATGACCAATTAAAGGCAGTCTTAGTGCCGAATGACGAATACAGTACCCAGTCGCTTTGCACTCTAAGCCGGAACCCAGCTCTATGAGGGACAGTAGCCAATGAAGTGCAAGAAGGAGGGGCTAATGGACAGGCTCTCCAATGAGCAGGCATAGAAGGCGTGGCCTGAGAGTTTGTTGACCGGCTAGTCGCAATTCCTGCTGGGAATGGTAGTCTTCTTCCGTCTCCGGCCCATAGTAGACAGTACAAGGCAGACTACAACTCCCATGTGACAGGGTGACTGAAGCACCAAAGAACCCCGAGGAAGAGAAAAAGTCGAAAAGGGCAGTTTCTCGTGAGTCTCACTGGACACCAGGAGCATCTTAGACCCAGGGCCCCGACTCACCCGGATTCCCGGCTCTGGCGACGCCGGTAGCTCCTCTCAGCAGCGGCTGTAGCGGCACGAGGGGGAGGTGCGAGGAACAGCCAACCGCCACCCTCAAGCCCCGCGACCAATCAGCAGTGTCCTGGGCGGTGCAATGACCTCACCAGGTTCTACTCTCTTGCCCCTCCCCCACGTGGTTTTTGCTGCTGGTAGTCGGGAGTAGGAAAGTTTGGGGTCGGGGGAGGGGAAGAAAAAGAGTGATGTCACCTTTCCCTCGCTTGATTGGCTGTCGGGCGGCCGGGATACGACCAATCAACAACCTTAGAAAGTCTGGCGCGGCCCCGCGGAAAGCCCTGTTGCCACCGGGAGGGGAGAGAACGTGCAAGTGCGGGGTGGCGCGCGCTGCAGTGTAGTCAACGCTCGCTGCCTGGGATTTGGGGACCCTGGGGACTAGTTCCCTTCTCCAAGACTTTGACATTTAAGGACAGTGCAATTGTCTGACAGCTCTCCTAGGCATGGGGGCACGAAATGGGAAAATGCAGCACTTCGTGGGACTTCACACTGCATTCCGTGGAGAGCTACACTTCGTGGGTGTTCACATCTTGCGAGAGCGAGGTTTTTTTAAAGGGGGGTTTACACTAGGGTGGAGAGGGGTATGCTCTGTCAGTAGTAAATTTCTGCTGCCCAGATATGGGGTTTACACCAGGTGTTAACCTGTTTAGTGTATACATACTCTCTGTCCACATTGGATTTGCCCTGGAGAGGATAATGGGGAGCAATAAACACTGGCTGTGTTGGGTTCCCAGTATGAGCACAGGATTCACACCAGGTGTGAAGAAAATGCACCCAGCCCGGCTGCCTTGGCTCAGCTGTTGAGCATCGACCTAGGATCCAGGAGATCACAGTTCGATTCCTTGTCAGGGCACATGCCCAGGTTGTGGGCTCGATCCCCAATGGGGGGCATGCAGGTGGCAGCTGATCAATGACTCAACATTGATGTTTCTATCTCTCTCTCCCTCTCCCTTCCTCTCTCTGAAATCAATAAAGGTATTTAAAAAAATAAAATGCACCCGGCCTATTGCAGATCCATACTGTCTAACATTCGAATTACCCATGAGAGAGAGTGCTGTGCACACTGGGTAGTGTTGAGTCTGAGGAAAATGACACTCATCAGAGAGTTCCCACTGCACACTTAGGTAGACCCTTGGAAAGAGTGGTTCATGCTTTCACAAAAGGAGTTCACAGCAGCCACAGAAAATTACGCATGCATAGTGATATCCGCTGTCCGTGTAAACTTTGTCATGGGTATGAAAGAGATTATGCTGTACCTGGGGAGGCACATGCTGGGCAGAGGGGTCACATTGCGTATGGGAGCTTACGTTGTGTTGGGGAGAGGTTTCCACTCATTAGGATGGTGTTTCGTGATACCCAGACAGTTCGAATCTGGTTTGAGAGTTAGACGGTCAGTGGGTGGTCTGCGCTCTCCACAGAGGAACTCACCCTGCCCTGGAGAGCACTCTGCTGTAGTGAAAGGGGTTCCTGCTGTCTGTTCTGGATTGTCTCTGGCTGTGGTGTGTTTATAATGTCCTCGGGATCCCCACTGCTTATGCGAGTTACAGTTACAACATGAATGAAAGAACCCCATCCTTGGGAGTTCACACTGTCCAAGGCCTATTTCCCCTGTCATTTAGGAAAGGTGCGCACAGGGAACTGTACCCTGCCTCTAGGGAATTTACACAAAATGTAGTTAATTTAGTTACACAGTTCATCGAAATTACAATAGTTTGGGGGAGGTGTGGGGGTGATGTTGCAGGAAGCAGGATAACACAGGCTTTACCCAGGTTGCTGGGGTTGAATCCAGCTGGGCTTCGGCCAAGATGTGTGACCTTGGGCAAGTCACTTAATCCCTCTGTGCCCAGATTTCTACATCTGCAGGGTATAATTTTTTTTAACCCTATGACATAGGGTTGTTACAAAGATGTAATGAAGTAACATGTGCAAAACATTTAGGACAGCATCTCCAGCAGAATAAATCCTCAGTGTTACATGTTGTGGTTATTGTCATTCACGAGGGGTGGATTTCTACCCAAAGAGCTTATGCTCTCAGTCTCACGCATAACCTTGTCCGAGTTGGTTTGTGCTATGGCAGTGGTGGTGGTAGTGGTTGTTTTGGAGGGATTCTAGAGTTCAGCACATTGGTGGGGTATTTATCAATCCATCAGGAAGCATCATGGTCTAGTGCTTGATGTCTCAGCTGTAAAGACGTTTAGCTGTGTAACCTTGGGCCTGTAAACTCCCTCAGTCTCACTCTGCTCATCTGAAAAATGGGCAACAGTATAGTACCTTTCTCATAAAGCTGAGGCACAGACGACATGAGATGTTGGACCCAGAGCCTTACATATAGTAAGTGCTCAATAAATGGGAGTGGTGATTGGTATGGGCCCTGGGAAATCCCTACCATTCAGGAATTCACCATTCCTTCACCTTTATTCAAGGCCTCATTGTCCATAACAGCTTACACCACCCTTCAGGAAGTCATCTGTCTTAATACATGTGGGCTGAAGGGGAATTGGGTAACTTTTTATGAGAGTATTAAGATTTTTTGTGAGGGGATGGCATAATATTATGGTTACAAAGGCCCAGAGGGTTTAAGTGGAAAGTGGGGTTTCTCCCCGCCTATGGGAAAGGGCTACATTATCCATGATTTAATAAAATGGACATAGTGACAGGGTTTATTGCACCCATTGGTGAGTCTACACTGCTCACAGAGTGGTCCACCTGAGCAGGGGCACAATATCCATGGACTGTGCTATATGAGGTCACATTGACTCTAGGGCTCCCCTGCTCACATGAAGAGTCACACTGCTGATGGAAGTGACCCTGTTTATATGGCTGGGAGGGGGTGCATACACAGGTTACTGAAGTTGACTTTGTTGACAGAGGAATTCACACAGTGTTAAAGAAGTTACCCTGCCCAGCCAGTGTAGCTCAGCGGTTGAGCATGGACATATGATCCAGGAGATCGCGGTTCGATTCCCGGTCAGGGCACATGCCCAGGTTGCAGGCACGATCCCCCACAGGGGGGTGCAGGAGGCAGCTGATCAATGACTCATCACTGATGTTTCTATCTCTCCCTCTCCCTTCCTTTCTCTGAAATCAATAAAAACATATTAAAAAAAAAAAAAGTTACGCTGTGTGGTAGAGGATATGCCTTGAGGGGGCACACATTGTTTATTGCTGTGTCCCCACCTATCTGGGGCTCATGCTATTCATGAGGGCCATGCTGCCTATATGGGGTTGACACCACTTGTAAAGGTTGCACTGTTTGCATGGGGCTCATATGATTGATGAGGGTTACCCTGTCTGTATGAGCTTCCTAGGATCACCCTGTTTTTGAGCACTGTCTATATGAGATTTATACTGTCCATATGAGAGTAACACTGTATGTGAGTTTTTACTGTGGGGTGATAACAGCTGTGCGTGTACTCAGTTCACACTGGCAAATACGTATCACCAGCCTGTTGTTTGGCAGACCCGGACCTAGGCACCAGTGGTAAAGCAGCAAAGAAAACAGACCAAAACCCTGTCTTTGTGGAGCTGACATTCAGTAGGACAAGCAAACCCTTCAAGGGTTTTTCCTGTTTATGTGATTCACATCAGGGGCCAGACGTTTTTAGGGGGTTGTGCTGGCATCCATTGACCATGAGGGTGTCTCTGTGTCTGGGGTTACATTTATTGGTATCACATTGGGGAAAGGGAGTTCACTGTTTAAAGATGAGCTTATTGCCTCATAGATTGTCAGGCACTGTGCCAGACTTGGAGGATGCTGCAGGCAACAAAACAGGCAAAAAAAAATCCCTGCCCTCTTAGAGCTGACACTGAAGAGGAGGCATTCAGACAACAAGCAAATACATTGTGGAGATATATGTCAGATGAGGGTAAGGGCTACGAAGAAAAATAATGCACGAAAGGGACTTGGGAATCAGGCAAGATCTTACTGGGAAAGGTGTTTTTTTGTTTTGTTTTGTTTTTTAAAGATATTTTTATTGATTTCAGAGAGAAGAAGAGAGAGATAGAAACATCAATGATGAGTCATTGATTGGCTGCCTCCTGTAGGCCCCCAACTGGGGATCTAGCCTGAAACTCGGGAATGTGCTCTGACCAGGAATTGAACCCCAATCTCCTGGATTCTAGGCCCATGCTCAACCGCTGAGCCACACCCGGCCGGGTGGGAAGGTGGTTTTTGAGTGAAAACCTGAAGGAGATTAGGGACAAAGCTATGCAGACTTCTGGGGGAAAAGCCTTCCAGGCAGATGGAGCATCGGCAAAATCCCTGAGGCAGGAATATGTCTGGCATATTCAAGAACTAGCCAAGAGGATGGAGATGAAGGGAAATGTGAGGTGAGGAGTTCGCTTTTACTCTCAGTGGGCAGAAAGGTTGCTGGAGGGTTTGGGGCAGCAAAAGGACATTATTAAATTTACTAGAACCCCACTGGCTGTGGGTAGAGCACAGGCTACAGGGGCCCGTGGAAGCAGGAAGACCAGTGAGAAGACCCCAGCCCAGGGGTGTGGTGGTGACGGTGGAGAGTAGCTGATTCTGAAATAGCTGAAGTCAGCCGATGGGACCTCCCTACAGATGGTGGATGAGAGAAAGGAGTCGTGGGTGACTAAGGTATTCAACTTGAGCAACCAGCAAAATGGAGTTGCAGTTCCTATTTGGGAAGCTCAGGAAGACCATCTTGACTTGGAAAACTTGAGAAATCCCAACGGAGACCCTGGTAAAGCACTTCGATATGTGAGATTGGAGTTCAGGGGAGAGTCCTGAGCAGGGATAGAAACATGGGTGTAATCAGCATAGAGATGGTACATAAAGAGAAAAGAGGACCTGGGACTGAGCCCTGGGGCCCTTCAGCATTACAAGTCAGGGAGATGAGGAAGGATGAGACCATCATGGGGTTACACTTTCCATTTGGGGTGGTCTTACACTGTTTAGGTGGCTATACTCTCTACATAGAGTGGGCCATACTATTTCTAAGGGAGCTACAATGTTCACAGAGGAGTAATACTTCATTATTTGTTCACAGGGGTGGTGGGCGGGTTGTGACTATGATTTTTATTGTCCCCTCAGTTTCCAAGAGTGAAGTCTTGAAGGGTTGCAACTTCTGTAGGGACAGGTTTTGTCTATGCCTTAGCTTGACAACAATAGGATAAATGTTATCTGTGTCAGGACGATAAACTGGAACAAAGGTTGCTAGGTCCATGGGAGGATGGGGGTGTCCTCACTGGGTAGACAGAGTTGTTTTCTTCATGGAGCGTTGCACTTTCCATCACAGGCTAGTCCTGGGTCTGTGAGATGTTGGGCTTTTCACCAGCCCAGGGGGAGCCTTTTCATAGTAAACTGGGGTGGGTCCCCTTGTTCATTGGTGTTGACATAGCCCTGGTATGTTTTTAGGAATGACCAGTGATGAATAGTTTTAATCACAAGTTCACAATACCTGTTTCACACATTACTGTTTCACACAGTAATGGTGGGGTTCACCTTCCTTGGGGGTGACTCTTGGTGTTCAAGTGTGAACTATCCAAGAGGGTTCATATTTCTATGGTGAAGTCACATGGGCCCCTAAGGGGTTGTAATATCTGTGGACAGGTTTTCAGAAACCACCAGAGGTTATGCTGTCCAGGGGACATTTTCACCAGGGACTCCCATCCTCTGTGGGTGGTTCAGACACTCATGTGAGGCATGCCCATCACCCATAATTGTGTTTCATAGAAGCAGTGGGATTGAGTTATCCAACTGGGTCAGGGTGGGATTATGCCATTAACAGGTGATTTCACACTGTCAATGCGATCTGTTTATTGTCTACAGTTGGAGTCTGTAGGGTGAAGGGTGCTTACATTATCCATGCGGTATATAGTTCACTCTGCAAATAATTACCACCAGTATTTATTGCATGCTTACTTCAAGTCCCAGATTTCTCACAACAACCTGGTTATGTAGTCTCTGTTAATATCCCCATTTTATAGATGAGCAAGCTAAGGCTCAAAGAGGTACACAGGCCCTCTGTCACAGAAGTAGTAAAGTTAGAGTTGCAACCCAGGTCTCTGACTTGCTGGTGGGATGGCAGGGGCCATTAAGGCTATTATCTTTGAAACTTTGCATTCTTTATCCAAAGGTGGGGGACAGGAAAATTGGTAGTAATGCCTAGTGGTTAAGGGTGATGGTTTCCAATAGAATAGATTTGAATTCCAGCTCCAACACTTCATGACTATAGGACTTTGGCAGATTTCCCCTCTGAGTCTCACTTTCTTAATCTGTAAATGGGTATAACAATAGTAATTCCCCTTTTGGGGGAATTAAATGAGATGATGCCCTGGACAGTGCTTGGCCCAGCGCCTGGCACATCATGAGCACTAGGAATTTGGGAGCAGTTATAATAACAATGATGATGATTATTGCTGGACCACACTGCTCCCAGAAGGTTACAATATCCATGGAGGAGCTGCACTGTCCGTAGGCAAGGTTACATAATTAATTCCCCAGGGGGCTGATGCTTCCCTGGAGTCCTTGCTCTCCCCAGGGAAGAGGCCTGAGACTTCTTCTGAGGCACCCGTGAGGGACTGCTGTAATGCAGCTAGGAACCCAGCAACGGAGGCTGGACTTGAAGCCCTAAGAACCCAGAGCTGACCCTGCAGGCCTTTCCTCCCAGTAGCCTGTCTTTCCCTGCCCTTCTTCTGGGTTTCAACCTCTTTGAGCACCCCTCCCCTCCACACATTCCTCATCCTCTGGTACCTCAGAGTCTTTTTTGAGACTCTGCATTCAGGTTCGGCCTGTGAGTATCGCTTCTATGTGCCCTCTACCCAGTTGATCAGCGCTGATTTCGTTTCCGGAAGCCCCAGGCTCCTTCCATCCCTCCCAGCTTGGGAGCGAAGACTTAACACTGTCCTACGCTCTGGCCTTCACCCTTACGCCCTGCCCTCCTCTCTCTTGGCGACCCCCCAGTGCCCCTTGGGAGCACATTTGTTCCGACTTTGTTCCGACTTTGGTCGCCCCCTCGCATCCTGGCCCCACCCCCGGAACCCCCTGCCCTGGTGATGGAGGTGGAAGTACCTCCGGTGTCGGCCCTGTCCCCTGGACAGCTGCAGCTTGGGGATGGAGGGGGGAGCTCCCGAATGCATTCTCTTTGGTCACTTCCTCCCCAGCTGGGATTGGGGCTATATGGAAGGCCAAGAACCCATCCCCGGAGGAGCGGAGGGCACAGCCGCCTCCCCATTTCCGATGCTGGGAAATGCTTCCCACCCATTCCACCCCACCCCTGGACAGCTGCCCCCATTCAGGCTCAGGGTTTGGGGGGGGGGACAGGGTAAAGCTAGGCTGGGAAATGTGGTCCTGATCATCTTCCAAGGTTATGACCCCCCACCCCCAGCGGAGAAGATTCTGCCTCCTCCCAAATGGTCCATGCCTCCTCCCGACAAAAGTTGCTGACCCTCCCTTAGAAGGTACCCCCCCCTTCCCTCTTACAGGCTTCCCAAAAGACAATCTGGATCCTGCAGTGGGCAGGAGAGGAGGAGGGGCGGCAGGTCCCGAATGCCGAGGACTTAAGTTATCTGCAGACTTGGAGTCTCCGAGAAGGGTCATGACCCCCGAGACCCCATCCCACCGCCACCCCCTCCTTCCTTCCTCCCCCGTCGCGCGGCCCCTTTAAGCCCAGAGACGGCCAGTCCTCAGTGGCTGCTCGCCGGCGAGAGTGTATGTGAGTGCGGCGGGAGGGGGCGGGCGCAGTGTCTCCATGGCGACGCGGCGGTGACGTCGCCGGCCGGGGGCGTGGGCGTCCCGGCCCCGGAGTGCGATATTAACCCGGGAGGCGGCGGCGGGGAGGGGAGAGGCTCTGAGAGGCGAGGCCGGGTGAAACGGCGAGGGCGGCCCGACCGGCGCGGGACGGGACGGGGCAGCGCGGGCGCCGGGAGCTGCGGCCCGGAGTCGGGGTGCCTCGCCCCGGGCCCCCCAGCATGAAGACCCCGGCGGACACAGGTGGGGGCGGGGGCAGCACGTGTGGGGGAGACTTGTTGCCCCGGGAAACCAGGCGGAGAAACTTTGGGGGAGGGGGCTGAAGGGTTCCGAAGGAGCCCAAGTGATCCCCAGTTCCGGGGGACCCCCAAGCACGCGAGACCTGTTGCATCTCACGGCGCGAGCGGGGGGTGCTGCATGGAACCCCCAATTTCTGGTTTCGGGCGAAGTGGTTTGGGTGCTGCGAGTCCTGGTCCTCTCCCTGCCTGGACGCCGAAAGCTGGGCTCTCCCCCACTCCCGGAATCAGAGGGGTGGCTGGGTCCCTCCCCGCCGCTCTGTCACGTTGCACTCTGGGGGCCGGGACGTGTGCGGGGCGTGGGGGGGCTGTCCACGGGGCCCGCTATCCCCGGTTCTGTGCTGCGCGGTCCGGCCGGTGACCTTCACCGCGGTGCGTGCCCTGCACCGGCTCGGGGGGACAAGGGATGGCTTTTAGGAGGAGGGCGTGAGTGGGGATCCCGGACTCGGGGTCCGGGCTACGCTGCCCTTCCCCCGCCTGTCTACGCCGGCTCCTCACTCCCCCGCCCGCGCGGAGTCGCAAAGTTCCAAAGCGCAGCCCGAACGTTCGAAAAAGGAACTTTTTGTTTCCGACCTTAGAACGCGCGGCTTTAAGGTGGCTCAGGGGAGACCTGGGTACCCTCTTCCCGCCCCGCCGGGAACTGAGGGTTGAGCAGGGTAGGGAAGGTAGGGTGGACGCTGAGGCCCCCCCTCGCCCCCCCTCCCTCACTCAGCTCTTCTCTTTCAACCGGCCGTCTTTTCCCTCCGCCCCCCTGTTCCCCGCCAACTTGCTCCTCCTTAAGGGGCCAAGGTTCCCCTCCCCCGCTCCGTCGGCGGGCGGGGGGCAGCGGGATTAACCCCCCTCCCAATCGGACTTCCCCCCCTCCCCCGCCGCCCCCGGGCTCCAGCGGGCTGGACTTTGTGCCCGGGCGCGCTGGGGGGAGGGGTCCCAGCCGCCCCCTGCCCGTCCACCCCGTCGGAATCCGGCCCCGGGCGGGGACGGGGGAGGGGGAAGGGGGCCGGGCGCCGCTGTTCAAACTTGTTTCCTTCCCCCGGCGGCGGCTGCGGCTCCGCTCCTGTGTGCGGGTGTGTGCCCCGACCGGCCCACCCACCCCGCCCCCCCTCTGCTGGTGGGGGCGGCTCTTAAAGGGCTCGGAGCCGGGCTCCGGAGCTTTGGGGAGGCGCTTAGGGGTCGGGACCGAGGAGGGGGGCTGGGGCAGGGGTGCAGAGTGCTGTAGGGTCAGTCACGTGCGACCCACGTACTACTCTCTGGCTCCCACGGGCTCCAGGGACGCTGGGCTTTGGGGGCTGCAGGAGACTACCCTTGCCCCGAGGAGTGGGCCCAGGCGATCAAACAACCCCGCCTCGTCTTCCTTCCCTGCTAGGGGCCTTCCCCTTGTGGGACCGGCTGGGCTGCTCCCCCCAACCCTGTCTTGGGGCCGAGCCGCTTGCGGGTTCCCCGGCTAGGGGAAGGGGCGGGGGCCTGGGATGGTCTCCGGGTCGTCGGTCGGGTCGTCGGTCTGTCTGCCTCTTGGTCGGCAGCTGTGTGCCCCTCCATCCGATCCTCCATCCCGGCCCCTCTCTCCTCTGCGCGGCTGTTTCCCACTTCCTGTTTTCTTCCCGGCTCTGGCGCCACCGAGGGCTGCCTGGAGTGGGGGAGGTGGTGGGGCCCCCCAGGAGGCCGGCGTGCTCTTCCTCTACCACCACCCCTCCCTTCCGACCCCCCTTAGTTTCTTAAAAAAAGTTTGGACAGTCATGTGAACTTGGGGGGTGTCCAGGAGTTTTGGCTCCCCCAGGTTTCCACAGTCTATCAGGGAGAATCTCTACCCCGCCTCTGTGGGACCCAGGTGTGCCTTCTGGGACCCCGCCGTACCAGCCCTTCCTGTCTGTCTGCTGCCACTTCTCCACCCTGTGTCACAATGTTCTGAACCCCTCTCAGTGTAGGCTGCTCTCTCCCTACCCCCATTGTCCCCTCCATACTCCAGAGGTCCTACGCTCCCAAGCTTTCTTGGTGCAGGCCTGGTGGTTCCCTGATTTAAGCACGTGGACTCAGACACAGCACACACTCACACACGCTCCCCTTGCCCGTGCCGGTGCCTGGCTCCTGGCTCCAAGGCTCCAAGGCCTGGGGAACAGAGCCCCATTGAAACACCCTGACGTCACCCCCCCTTCTTCCTTCTCCCCCCAAAGCTGGGAACAGGCCCTCATGTATGCCATGTCAGATGAGGAAAAAGCCGGTGTAGGGGTGGGCCTGGCAGTAGGGTGGGTCCTTGGGTCCACCAGGAGTGGGAACCAGGGTCCTGGCCCCTGAGGGGGGATTGTCCAGGGAGGAGGCTTTACAAGGGGGCCTGGGACAGCCCCTGGCATGTAGCTTGAGGCCTTTCCAGAGCCCCCCACCTCCCTTCTGAGTTCCTTTGTGTTGCATGTAGTCTCTCTCACTCCTTCTCTTCTGCAAAGTTTATTTTTAGCCTCCTGCTCCCCCGCTCCCAGGACTGTCGCTGCACATACGTTGCCTGGTTACCGGGACAAGGAGGCTGGGGTGGGTGGGTTGGGAAGGGTGGCTTTAATTTGGGGGGCAGGGTGGAAGTCAGCACTCCCCTCCAACCCCAGACTGATGTCTCAGGGACTTTGCCCCCCCCACTGGGTCTGAGAACCAGATTGGAGTTTAGGTGGGAGGAACTTGAAGCTTGGTGTCCTGGTGGGGTGAGCTTTTTGGAGTGGGTGGGGAGGGTTCATGGAGCTGGTGGTTTGGTCTCTTGGCTTCCCAAGGGTTTCTGGGGCCTGGGTTCTCTAGAGGGATGGGGATAAGGGGGTGAACACGTGGATTCCTGAGAGGAGGATAGGGCTATGGATGCTGGGGTCCAGGAAGGCGTTGTCAGGGGCTGTCATTTCTGAATGGAACAGTGGCTGCTGGTGGCTGCTGTAGGTCATATCCCTGGAGCCCTGAGGGGCTGGTTTGAGGTTGGGATTTCTGAATGGGGCAGGGACACTTGGAGACTGCTCGCCAGGGGTTGGGGAGCTGGATCCCTGTGGGGGAGACAGTCAACTGTGGATTTAGAGGGGGCGGTCCTTGTGGGAGCAGGAACCGCTGATCCCCTGTGTCCCCAAGAGGAAGAATCCCCTGTTGGATTCCAGACTGGGGTGGAGTCTCACCGTTGCCCCAGGCTTGGTTGGTACCTGCTTGAGCTGGGGCTTGAACCAGGGCCAGCCTGAAGAGAGGCTGACCCACACAGCCTGACTGGGACTTAGGACCCCGCCCATTTTAGCTGTCTACCTTGGCCTTCTCCCTCTAGTGGCACCAGGGCCCCTGCCCTGCCTCTTTCCCTCCTTCCTTTCCTCCCCTTCCCTCCTCCCACCCCTCCATTACCGGCTGCTTAGTGCTGAATTATTGATGGTCCCTGATTACCCGGGGGTTTGGGAAATGACAACAACCGCAGCCCCCCCACCTCCTCCCCCCCCAGGCTGCCCACCCCCTCCAGGGACCAGCCAGCCCACCACCAACCTCTATCCAAGGTTAATGCTGGGGGCGGGTAGGCAGGTGGGCAGGGAAGACGCTGAGGATGAGAAGGCAGAAGGGGAAAGAGGCTCCAGCGGTGCCTGTTCAATCTTGAGGCCTGGGCTGGGGCCCTCCAGCCAGGTTGGGCCCATGTGCTTGGGTCTGGGGAGGGCAGTGCAGCACAGAGGGTCCGGGCTTGGGGGGCCTCTCTCAGACAGTCTGGGTTTCACTCTCCAGGGAAGACAGAAGCCTCTGTGTGTGCAAGCGCTGACCTCATCGTCAACCAGCCACCCCACCCCTCCTGGTCCTTTTAAGAAAAAAAAAATCCTCTCGGGTCTTGGGGTGGGAGTGAGGGCTCTGGTAGGTCTTCGGAAGGAGACAGTGTGTATGTTCCTAGGAGGGGACCCAGAGGAATTGGCAGGGGGTGGGGGTCAATATGTCTGATCCTGAATGGGAGTGGGGGCGTTCTGGGGGGGCCTTGCCCCCAACCATCTGGCCACGTGTGCCCCTTCCTGCCCTTCCCCCACTGGCAGCCCTGCCCGCCGGCCTGGCTTGGTGCCTGGCCCCCTGGCACTGGCCCCGGGACCCGCCGCCGACGGTTTCCTGTTTCTCCCGGTGTCGCTGGAGCAGGCTCCAGCTCCCCCCACCCCCCATCTAGCCCCCCTCACACACAGACAGACACTTACACTGTCTCCCTTGCCTCCCCAGGTCTTGACTTGGCTTAGGGGAGATGGATTTCCCCACGTTGAGGGTGGGGCAGGAGGTGGACCCTGGGGGGGCCACCTAGAGGCCTGGACTTGGCGCCCTAACCCGGAGCCACTTCCCTGCCTCCTGTCCCCAGGGTTTGCCTTCCCGGATTGGGCGTACAAGCCGGAGTCGTCCCCTGGCTCGAGGCAGATCCAGCTGTGGCACTTCATCCTGGAGCTGCTGCGGAAGGAGGAGTACCAGGGTGTCATCGCCTGGCAGGGGGACTATGGGGAATTTGTCATCAAGGACCCCGACGAGGTGGCCCGGCTCTGGGGCGTCCGCAAGTGCAAGCCCCAGATGAATTATGACAAGCTGAGCCGGGCCCTGCGGTGAGGAGGGCAGATGTGGACAGCTCCCCACTGGTTGGGGAGCCCCTGACCCATGGGAATAAACTTGGGGTTTGACTCCTGGCTCTTCCAAATCATAGCCATTGACCTTGGGCAAGTCCTAACCCTTCTCTGAACCCATATGTCAGACAGAAGTGTCCCGAGGAGAGAATACAGTCAGGTGTGGCCTCTAGTCTGGCTCCAGACCTGAGGGGAGAGCTGGTCCCTACCCTTTGGGGACTTGAGTTCTCTTTGCAGCCTAGGTTTCTCAGTCGCCCTTCATGAGCAGCACCTAAGGCATGTCATGGTATGGGGGTCCAGACTTAGGTCCCCTGTGACTGACCATCCGATGGTGTCTCTGCACCCACAGTTACTATTACAACAAACGCATTCTGCACAAGACCAAGGGGAAAAGGTTCACCTACAAGTTCAACTTCAACAAACTGGTGCTGGTTAATTACCCTTTCATTGACGTGGGTCTGGCCGGTGAGTACCAGGGCTGGCAGAAATGGCCTCCGAGGGGGGAAAATGGCCTGTCTGTATGTCCCGGCTAGGCCGGTTGCCTTGACACCATGTCTTTCCTCTCCTGCCAGGGGGTGCAGTGCCCCAGAGTGCCCCTCCTGTGCCATCGGGCGGCAGCCACTTCCGCTTCCCTCCCTCAACACCCTCTGAGGTGCTGTCCCCCACCGAGGACCCCCGCTCGCCACCCGCCTGCTCGTCGTCCTCGTCTTCCCTCTTCTCGGCTGTGGTGGCCCGACGCCTGGGCCGAGGCTCAGTCAGTGACTGTAGCGATGGCACTTCCGAGCTGGAGGAGCCGCTGGGAGAGGACCCCCGGGCCCGACCACCAGGCCCTCCTGAGTTGGGTGCCTTCCGAGGGCCCCCGCTGGCCCGCCTGCCCCATGACCCTGGCGTCTTCCGTGTCTACCCCCGGCCCCGGGGTGGCCCTGAGCCCCTCAGCCCCTTCCCTGTGTCCCCTCTGGCCGGGCCTGGCTCCCTGCTACCGCCTCAGCTTTCCCCGGCTCTGCCCATGACGCCTACCCACCTGGCCTACACGCCCTCGCCCACGCTGAGCCCTATGTACCCCAGTGGCGGCGGGGGCCCCAGCGGCTCAGGGGGAGGCTCCCACTTCTCCTTCAGCCCTGAGGACATGAAACGGTACCTGCAGGCCCACACCCAAAGCGTCTACAACTACCACCTCAGCCCCCGAGCCTTCCTGCACTACCCTGGGCTGGTGGTGCCACAGCCCCAGCGCCCTGACAAGTGCCCGCTGCCACCCATGGCGCCGGAAACCCCACCGGTCCCCTCCTCAGCCTCATCTTCCTCCCCATTCAAGTTTAAGCTCCAGCCGCCCCCGCTGGGACGCCGGCAGCGGGCAGCTGGGGAGAAGGCTCCAGTGGGCACTGACAAGAGCAGTGGCATTGGCATTGGCAGTGGTGGCAGCGCAGGTGGGCTGGCTGAGGGGGCGGGGGCGCTGGCCCCACCGCCGCCGCCACAGATCAAGGTGGAGCCTATCTCGGAAGGCGAGTCAGAGGAGGTGGAGGTGACTGACATCAGCGATGAAGATGAGGAAGACGGAGAGGTGTTCAAGACGCCTCGTGCGCCCCCGGCACCCCCTAAGCCCGAGCCAGGCGAGACATCTGGGGCCTCTCAGTGCATGCCCCTAAAGCTGCGCTTTAAACGGCGCTGGAGTGAAGACTGTCGCCTGGAGGGGGGTGGGGGCCCCACTGGGGGCCTTGAGGATGAGGGTGAGGACAAGAAGGTGCGTGGGGAGGGCCCTGGGGAGGCTGGGGGTCCCCTCACCCCAAGGCGGGTGAGCTCTGACCTCCAGCATGCCACAGCCCAGCTCTCTCTGGAGCATCGAGATTCCTGAGGGATGCTCCCCCATCCCCAATGCTTCTTTTGCTGCCTTAACTCCCCTGTGCCCTGGAGGTGAGGGCAGCTCTGGTTTCTTCCCTGCCTCCTCCCTTTCCTCTTCCATGTTTTGTATAAACGTTAATTTCTTTTTTTTTTTTTTTTTTAAATTGTGAGGGTGGGTGGGTGCCCAGGGCTGGGGGCTATCCCGTCTCTGTGGGTTTCTAAGCTCTGGGCAAAGTGGTGGGGGGTAGGGTGGGAGGGAGGGAATTAAGGGGGCCACCTCCATTCTGGGGAATTTATATTTGAACTGAGGCTCCAGCCTCGATGCCCAGGAACTTTTTTATTACAATCGCTTAGGAAGTAAAGCCTTGTCTCCCTCCCTGTTCTGTGCCTCCTGTACCTCTCCCTGTCCACCTCTGGCCATCCTCAGCCCCAGTCCAGCCTTCCCTGCCCCTCCAGGGGCCATGAGTGCCTGGGTTTCTAACCCCACAGGGTTACAACAGGGGAGAGTTGGACATTTTATGATGAACCAAAAATTCTGTGTGTGGGGGGTAGGGGGCAGAGGAGGGTGAGGGGTGCCACCCATAGGCCACAAATCTCTACAAGTGCCTGCTATCCCTCTTCCACTCTCCACCCCAGCACTGGTCCAACCCCTTCACCCCCAGCTGCTCCTAGGACCAGCCCATAGGCAGGTGGGTGGGGGGTGGGAAGGGTGAACCCTAAAACCAAACTGGAAGCCCCCTCTGCCTCCCAGCTGGGGCCCCTTGGGTGGGGGTCTGTGGTCAAGCCTTATTCTGTATTGGGGGTAGAGGGTGGGGGGAGGGAAGTTGGGGGCTGTTGGAGAATGTATTCAAATCAATAAAACTTTGGACCTTTGGATGGAGTGATCTGTCTCACTGCAGGGCCATAGCCTGTGTTAGATTCTGAAGGACAGGTCTGGACTGGTTCCCCAGTAGATCTATGGCCAGAGTGCCTAACCCCATCTCAATGGGTAAAATCCAGGCCTGGGAAATGATCTCCTGACCTTGGGGGCACATAACCCCCAGGGCCTGATGATTAAGGTCTCAGGCATACTCTGACCTTCCTCTGATTGCTCCCTTATCCCGTGGGGACCACTTGTACTTGGGAACATTTGGACTCTTCACCTACTGCCTGAAATGCCTTTTCCCTGGCTCTGAATTACTATCCATGTCCCCAAGCTCTGGTGAAGGCCTGGACCTCCTTTTGCACTATCCTCTAGCATCCTCCCATACATCACATAAGGAAGGGCCTTCCTTAGGGCACTTCTGAGTTAGTCTGGGGTCCTTTGGGGACAGGCCTGCAGTCTCTTGAAATGTAGACCTTGCAAGGGATCTTAGTGATCTTCCCTTGGAACCATGGGAACATCATCTGCCAATAAGTCGAGAAGGAACGGGCTTAATCAGAGTTGCTACTGATTGACCTACTGTACCAAGTATCTGCTACCTAGTTAGGAGCTGCAATGCTTCAACATCTAGCAAGGTAGGGGGAAGTGACTCAGTTAATGACTTGCCCAAGGTCCTGAGCTCGGCCAGGACTTTCAGTGAGGTCAGTCTCAAGTTTTTTCACCTCATGAGTTAGGGTGGCTGGATCCAGACCACGGTCTCAAGATCATAGGATCTGAGAGGTGAGCTCATCAAGCTAAAGCCTAGATTGGAGAGCTCCAATGGGATGAAAGAATAAGGAGGCGGGATCCAGGCTGCAAGCGCTCTTCCTAGACAGCCCAACCCCTTCAGTGCAGGTGAGGTGCCTGAGGCCCCAAGGGGCAAAGGAGTTTCCCCAAGGCTACACAGCTGCTAAGAGAGTGAGAATGGAGGGCTCGAGACCTGTTGGAATGGCTTCACTGGAACCCCACCCTGTGCAATTCTGAAGGGGAAGGGACTGGTAATTCCTACCCACTCTTAGTCTTCATTTCATGCCAGCCCAGGGTGGGTGGTCCCACATGATGTCCCTCTGTTGGCAGTGAAGAGAGGATCCAGAGCTGGGGTATTGGCAGGAAACCGAGGCTCCAGAGGCGGCCTGGGGCCGGCGGGCAACTGCTCCCTCTCCTGGGTGATGTAAGTCATTCCCTGGGGTGGGGGACACTGGGCTATTTCTGGAAGTTGGGATGAGGCACGTCTCCTGGCAACACAGATGCAGCTGAATTGGTGGTGGTGGTGTGATGATGGAGAAGGGGATGTCATCACTTGGGGAAGGTGGGAGGACCCTGCCTGTAGGCTCAGCTTCTGATTCCGGTGCCTTCAAATCACCTCTAACCAAGTCTAACATGGACTCAAAAGTCCTCAGTTCCAGAACTACTCTCCAGGTCAGACCAGGCCCAAACAGACTTGTTGCCCCCAATTCTGGCTGACTAGGATGTCACAGGTGGCTCCTGGTTTTGAAAACTCCAGTGGATCCTCTAATCTTAAGTGACCCACCTATATCTACAGTTTCTGCAAGACCACATCCTTGCTCCCTTCCACATCCTCCAGGGTCTCTGATTCCAAGTAGAAAGCCCTTTATAGATTTCAGGACACTTAATTCATCCCATCAGAGGTTCCCTTCATACCTGTAACCCCCAGCACCCCCACAAACCCTCAAAGCTCCTTCCTGATGCTTCTCAGCCACCCCTCATCCCTTCAGGTCCCTCAGAGATCCCTTCAGTCAGTAGTAGTTTCTCACAGTCTCCCACAGACAGTTTAAGAACACCCCAAGTTCCCTGACTTATCCACTGGTCCCCAAGGAGGCCCCTTCATTGCTCCACGTGGGGAGGCCCCTGGGTACCTCCAGACACCATAGGCCCCTCAAAGACACTTACAACCCGCCCTAGCACCACTCAGTAAACGTTCTCTCCCTACAAATACCCAGGTTAAGATTCCCTCAGGCTCCCCCAGACTCCCACGTATCCTAATGCCCTCGTGGCGGTTGCCTACGCGCAGCCTACTGCGCATGTCCTAGGGGTTCTGGCCGTTAAGTAACCGCCACTATCCCGCCTGGCTCAGCCGCCCTTCTGAGCCTTCTCGGTGCAGTGTAGGATTATTTCCCAGGCTTTGGGGCTTGACTCAGATTTTTGCTTTTCGACTCAGAGCTGCCGTCAGAGGGCAGCAGGCACCGTCTTGCTAAGAAACTACAACTCCCCAAAACACCTGCTCCAGGCTGTGCGTGATTCTGCCGCTTTCATTGAGAAGGGAGCGAAAGTGTGTCCGCGCTTTGCCTTTTGGTTAATGTAGTCCGAAAAGGCTTCGGTGCTACCGTCCGTTCCGCCCCGTGGGTCTGCGTCCATTGGGAATTGCAGTCAGGAACAGACTTTCTCCAGACTTCAGAGAGGGCAGGATAGTATGACCACAGGCTCGGATTAAAGTGACATCTAGAGAGTGCATTTCCCATCATTCCACGAGGCAGGAGGGGCTTGAGGGTGATTTCATTCTAGTTCCAAGTATTTCCGGGACACACACACTCACGAACTCCCTTTGGTGCTGCTGTCCTTCCGGGTATGAATCGATAAATGGGGAGACTTAATGCGTGCACAAAACCCTAGGCTACTCCTAGCAGCCGGCTTCCTTGTTTGGGCCCTCCGAGATTCTGTAATATAGGAAGCAGGCGGACGCAAAAAGCTGAGTGGGGGTTTAAGGCAAATTGTATTTTGCTTTTTAACGCTCGGCTCGACCTTCTGGTGTAACCCTCAATGCTAAAAAAAAAAAAACTAGTATCCGAAGACTATTGTTCTGAGCAACCGCCGGGAACTTTGTTTCCCAAACCGTTTGCAGGGAGTTTTTCCTTCCCTATTTTTGGAAACTTGGAACTTGGTTTCCATTTTCCTGTAGCCCCTTAGTAGACTTAGGCTCTTTCTTAGGGCCTGGGGTCGGAGAAGGCGGCTTTGAAACACTCTTCAGTATCCACAGGGAACTGCCGTCTTTCACCTTTCGCTTACTCTTTCCCGAAGGTACCCTTCAGACACCACTCTACTGCAAGTGTAGGCAGTCTGTCCCACCGGGTCAGGAGACGGTGTGGCCTATTCCCCAGCATGCTTTGGGCTCACGGTAGATCCCTCACCTCAGTCAATAGGAAGGCTGTCCTGAACTCCATTTCCCAGAAGACACAAGGGCTAGCTGTAGCAACTGCTCCGAAGTCTGGGTGTTGACTACATATCCCGGCAGGAACTGCGGCCTAGCTTACGAAGGAGGAGGAACGCTGTATCTACTCCATTTCCTAGCTTGTCTCCGGAACTGCAGTATCCACTTAGGGTTTAGGGATCACCCCGGACTCCATTTCCCGGCGTGCTTTGGGAATCTCTTTACACCTGCAATGCAGTGAGGGCGTGGCGATGACTCCATTTCCCGGCTTGCCTCACGGCCCGATATCTGCGGGTCCTCCTACGTAGACTCAATTTCCCAGAGTGCATCTGGCTCCCGTAGTCATATACAGCCAATAGACTCAGTGAGCGACTGGACTCGGTTTCCCGGCGTGCGTCAGGTCATTGACCGAGTGGCTGCAACTAGGTTTCTGAGGCACACCGGGCGGCTCACCGTTGCCGCAGTGGAGTGAATGTGCGACTTTGACTCAGCTTTCCAAAGTACTTTAGGGTCCGCCGTGCACGCAGTCGACTGACTAATTGCCAACGACTCTATTCCCTGACGTGTAGCGCGGTTCATCATCCCCGCGGTCTACTCTGAGGCCTTTGCGGACTCCATTTCCCGGCGTGCCACACGGCTTTCTCCAGGCCGAGGGTGGTGACGGCGGCGAGGAGGGGAGGCGGACTGCATCTCCCGGCGTGCCCCGCGGCGGGCGCTGGGCCGGAGCCGGAGCCCGAGCGGCGCGGCCTGGAAGAGGCCAGAGGCCGGGAAAGGCGGCGGCAGCCCGGGCAGCCCGAGCCCCGCGGCCTGGGCCTGCGCTCGGCGCCATGAGCGGCGGCGCGCCTTCGGGGGGCGGCCCTGTGGGCTCGGGCCGGCCGCGGACCAGCTCGTTCGCGGAGCCAGGCGGCGGCGGCGGCGGCGGTGGCGGCGGCCCCGGGGGCTCGGCCTCCGGCCCGGGCGGCAGCAGCGGCGGGAAAGTGTCAGTCGGAGCCATGGGTGGGGGCGTGGGGGCCTCGAGCTCCGGGGGTGGCCCCAGCGGCAGCGGCGGAGGAGGCAGCAGCGGCCCCAGCGCGGGCACCAGCTTCCCGCCGCCCGGAGTGAAGCTGGGCCGTGAGTACTAGCGGTGTCGGTGGTGGGTGGAGATCAGGGTTCCTGAAATCTCTCAATCATCGATCGGGTTCTTCCATATGTCCAGATAAGAGCTCGAGGTCATTGCCGTCCAAGACTGGGGTCTCGGCTCTCCCCCTCCAAGAGAAGGATTTAAGGGGTTACCGTCACTTGTAGTTTAGGATTAGAGTTAATAATCCTCAAAGAAACGGGGGTCACTGGTTCCTGTTCTTCTAGTACCGAGATCTTGGGTCCTTGAGGCTTGAAAACAGGGATCTGACGTTGCCAATCCATTAGAGAACAGGATCAGGGGTCATCGTTGCTTACAAATGGGGCTCAAGGGTTATTGTTCCCAAACAGAACAACATAAAATCACCACCACCGAAAAGGGGGGAGCTGAATTTGCTTCTCTTCAGAAGATGGGGATCTGGAGTGCATATTACTTAGAAGCAGGTAATTGGGTTTACTGTGTCTCCAAAGAACAGGGCTACAGCTTTCCAAACCTGGTACTCAGGTCATCTAGCCCTTTAAAGCACAGGCTTGGTATCATTACCTGTCTGTAATGTGTAGATTTGTACTCCCAATGGTGGAAATTAATAGTTGCTACTTCTTAGAAATAAGGACAGATTGGGAGTCAGCATACCCTTCGGACCAAGTCATAGTCACTGTTCTACAAAAAACATGGCTTGGTGGGTCTTTTTTTACAGAAATGGAATGGGGGTGGACAAGGGTCCTAGTTCCCCATGCATATGGATCTGGGTTGTACCCTTTTTATTATTCTGAGGTGTGGTATCATTGGCTCTGGAAAAATAGCTTTGTAGGATCACCTCTTCCAAAAGAAGGTGTCAACTGGTCCCTCATAATGGATTTGACTCATCAGTGACCCCTTTTCTTTGGGGAACCTTTCATTAGTTCCCTGAAGAAAAGGTGTCACTATCACCAAAGAACGCCACCACACTTTGCTGCCATTCAGAGACTGGAACTAGGAATTAGTTTTCCTACGAAGCATTGAGGCTGGGCTAGCCCCCTGATCATAGAGATCAGATTCACCAGTCTCAATTTAGTGCTTATCTATTAAGGATCACCCACATGCAGGAAGGGGTCTGGGGCTTTGGACCACACAGATGAGTTCAGGTCAGTGCCTTCTCTACCTCAAAGTATTTGGGTAAGAACTGATTGTCCCCCAAAAGGGAGTCAGGGCACTAGGACTCATGCCAGGAGGAGTCATTTATTTCTGTCACCAAAAAGCAGTGGTGAACTTTCCAGCTCCACCAGGGAGGACATAGAGGTCACCCTCTCCTGAGCTGTGAGGAAGGTTAGTGCTTTCCTAAAGTAGAAGTACCTCAGGGTTACTGCTCTCTCAAGTGGGAGAGGTTAGGTCACGCTTTCCCCAGTCAGGCAGGGCCAGAGGGCAGCGAGCTCGGGTGGATTCATTATCTCAAAGTGTCATTGTCTCTCCAGTCCAAGAGGACCCAATGGTTTGCTGCTTATAGAAGTGGAGATTAGGGGTCAGCAAGAAGTTTAGGTGTATCTTCCTATATGGGAGGAGGGACAAGGAACGAGGGACAAAGAGGCCCCAGAGAGCTTCCTATGGAGATTCCTCTCCCCTCCATAGCCCCAGGATAGGGTGGTGGCCAGAGGGGAAAGGTCAGTGGATTTTGTGTCTCATTTGTTCCCCAGGTGACAGCGGGAAGGTGACCACTGTGGTAGCCACTCTAGGCCAAGGCCCGGAGCGCTCCCAGGAGGTGGCTTACACAGACATCAAAGTGATTGGCAATGGCTCATTTGGGGTTGTGTACCAGGCACGGCTGGCAGAGACCAGGGAACTGGTAGCCATCAAGAAGGTTCTCCAGGACAAGAGGTTCAAGGTAGCTTGGGGGGAATGGGAACAAGGAGGTTTAACTAGGCATGACTGGTGTGAGAGCCCCAGCAAGAGCTGGGGGATCTGAGCATGGGCCAGAGGAGAAGGGAGAAAGAAGGGAGTGAGTTGTGTGGAAGATAGGAAGGTAGGTTCCAGGAAGGCCCAGAGCTGACAGTTTATTGGCCTTTGGCTCTTTGAAAGTGCTTTTGCAGGCAAGTTCATGTTTAATTTACATAAAGATTGCGTGGAGGTGTAGGCACTGTTGTCATTCCCATTTTAGGTAAGCAGAAACCAGAAACTGAGACTCAGAGAACTGCCAGAGGTCAAGACTAGATTCTGATTCCCTAGCTCTCCATCTTAACTTAATCACTAAGTTAAGCTTCTGCTCAGAAGAGAACGGGAGCTGGTGAGGTTGAAGTGTGTGCAAAGGTCTCACTCTGCCCTTGGTGCTTGGCAATTGCAGGGTGGATTCCAACCTGCCCAGTGCTCACTAAACCATGCGCCTTGGTGTGGGGCTCTGGACTCCTGAAGAAGGGGTGTCCATTCATACAGTGTTGCCCTACGAACTAGTGGATACCCAGGAAACGAGAAGGAGATGGAGGAGTGGAATTCAAGGGATAACTGATGTTGGAAGGGATGGCATTTTAGAGGCTAGGCTAATCTGGACGTGGAAGTGAGGCTGTGCTGGGAGGGAAACAGGTCAGGCCCTGGGTCCTGGCAGCGAGTAGTCTCGGACAGGAGGAGCTCCAGGGTATTGTCAGAATTTGATTAATGTTGAGTCCTAGAAGTGAGAAGGATCTGAGGGTGGGGAGTTTTGAGGCTCCAGAGGGGAACAGAGAACAGGGAAGAATGCTGAGACTGGGCCTTCTGGGAAGAGGCTGGGGCTAGGTCCTCTTTGGGAAGATGAGAATTGGAAACCTGGAGTCTGGGACTCAGGATCCAAGCCAGGGTTCAAGGGCCCAGATACGTCCAGGGGAACAATAGGGAAGAGTGGGGACTAGGGTGAACTGGATGGCCACTACTTGTCAGGTGTTGCTTGTGCCATGCAGGGAGGAGAGCCTTATGCGGCCACATCATCTGATTTTTCAAGAGAAGCCGCAAAACTGGGCTGATTTGATTTGATTATTAAGTCATTTGATTCTCAAATATCAGCAATAAACATTTTAAAAAGTGGGCTACAGAAAGCACATCTGTGGTCTGGGTTTAGCCCAGAGGCCTCCAGCTTGTGTGTGAGGGGGATGCATTGGGGATGAATTAGGGGCTGCCCCAGAGGGGTCTGGGAGCCGGGACACAGGGAGTAGTAATTGCCTAGCTCTGTTGGCAGGAATGGGGGAGTAGGCTGTGGTGAGGGGTGTTAGGGAGGGGAGGCAAAGAGAGCTGGTGGTTTTCTGAGGCCCTCTCCCTTTGCCCCCAAGAACCGAGAGCTTCAGATTATGCGGAAGCTGGACCACTGCAATATCGTGAGGCTGAGATACTTTTTCTACTCCAGTGGGGAGAAGGTGAGACCTCTGGTGGGGGGAGTCCTTCACCTTCACTCCACTTGTTTTCCTGCCTTTCTCATGACTGCTAGTCCTTGCCCGGTTTTCCCCAAACCTTCCATCCCCCCGTCCTTTATAAGTTCTTTCTTAACGATGCCTCACACCTCTCCTTTGCTCTCCACAGAAAGATGAGCTTTACCTAAATCTGGTGCTGGAGTATGTGCCCGAGACGGTGTACCGGGTGGCCCGCCATTTCACCAAGGCCAAGTTGACCATCCCTATCATCTATGTCAAGGTGGGCAGGCAGGCAGGCTGCTGGGGCCCAGGCCCACAAAGCTAGGGGCTCTGGACCCTCCTGCCTTCTGTGGGTTCCCTTGTTCTCCAAGTTTGTGTTGGTCTTTGGAGGTCTCATGTTCCCTGCTCTTGTCCCCATACCCCCAGAGCTGGAGCTCGCCAAATGCAGGGCAGCCCAACCTGAGGCCTTATTGAATCGGGGAGGCAGACTCACCAGGGTTGGGGGGAGGCTGCAAGGTTCCTGCTTGGGTCTATATTGGGAGCGCAGTGACACCAGTGGTGTTGGAGGAAGTAGCTCAGAATCAGATGGTGGTGACAGAGAATACAGAGGGGTACCCACTGAAGTCTGGCAGAGGAGTGGGAAGGAGGTGGGGTTGGAGGAAGGTTAAGGTCCACAGAGCCAGGAAAGCAGGCACCTTTCTCCATTGCTTCTGCAGTTCATTCCCCAGTGCTTGGTGCTGAGCCTTGGGTGTTCCTATCCCTCAGCAGGTGTTTGAATGAATGAATGAGTAAATGAATGAGCGAGCGAGCCTAGTGATGATGTGGAGAACAGAGGCTGGGGCAGTCTGCTGCATTGGGATGAGGTGGGTAGGTCCAAGTTTGCTTGAGGTTGCTTGAGGTCCCAGTTGCTCCTCCTGGTGAGCCACAGGGCTCTACTAGTGGCTGGTGCTATGGGACCTTGCCTCCCAGGAGGGGAGTTCTCCGGTTTGGTGACTGTCCTGTGGCTGCCTGTGTGTCAGGCCCAGCAATGAGCAATTTCAGCGGCCCAGTTGACTAAGACCCAGGCCTTGCCCTTGAAGCTTCTCAGGTAGCAGGGTAGACAGGTGTCATCACAGAGAACTATAAAACTACTAGCAGCTGGCTTCCTAGAAGGAGCACAGGGAATTCTGGAAACACAGAAGGCCCCCAGCCCTGCCTGCTTTGGGGCAAGAAGGGTCAAGGAAGGCTTCTGGGAGGAGACCAGGTACAGGGTGAGGAAGTGGTATCTCTGGCTAAGGGCAGCAGGAGTAGAGGAGAAGGGGGCCCAGGAAGTAGGCCTCAGTAGTTACTGCTTGCCAGGCCCTGCAAGGCAGTGATGAAAACACAAAGATCACTGCTCTCTTGGCACTTAGGTTCTAGTTAGTGGGATGGGAGCATGGCAGGAAAACCCAGCTGGAGAGGGGCTGCTTGTGGGTGGTTTGACTGGTGGATAAAGGAAGCTGAGCCCTTCTTCCAACCAGTGGATCTGGGGGAGCTGAGTGCCTATAAAACAAGGCCTTCCTGATGTCTCTGTGTTATTCATCAGGCTTCTGCTGAAGTATGGGGTTGAAGCAGTACTCACAGAGTGGACCAGCACCAGCACTGGGAGTTGTTGGAAAAGCCCCATCCTGAACTTACTGAATCAGAAACTCTGGGAGTGGGGCCCAGCAGTCCCTATTTCACTAAGGCCTCCAAGTGATTCTGGTGCACACTAAAGTTTGAGAACCAAGGGGCAACGGAAGAATTTTCAAGTGGGAGACAGGGTCTGGAATGGCTCTTCAGGCCAAGAGGTGGAGCAGTGCCATGCTGTGGGGAGAGCTGGGCTGGAATTCTGTTCTCTTCCTGTCCCAGGTATACATGTACCAGCTCTTCCGGAGCTTGGCCTACATCCACTCCCAGGGCGTGTGTCACCGCGACATCAAGCCCCAGAACCTGCTGGTGGACCCTGACACTGCTGTCCTCAAGCTCTGTGATTTTGGCAGGTGCGCCCGACCTGGGGTGTGTTGGGTGGCTGAAAGGGCAAGGAGGGACTCCGACCCGTGTCTTGTGTTTATTCCTGCCTACCTCTTCCCACAGTGCAAAGCAGCTGGTCCGGGGGGAGCCCAACGTCTCCTACATCTGTTCTCGCTACTATCGGGCCCCAGAGCTGATCTTTGGAGCCACTGATTACACCTCATCCATCGGTCAGACTTATGGGAGGCTGTGGGTGGGGATGGCAGTCAGGGCAGTTTTTGAGTGTTGTGTGTGCCAGGTTTGGCAATAAAAGCTTAATTTCTATTCTTTTATGCAGTCCTCACAAATTTAGGAGGGCGATGCTGTTGTACACTCCTTTATAGATGAGCAGTCTCAGGCTTAGAGCGGTGAGGCCACCTGCCCGCAGTCACACTGCTGGGATGGCAGGGTTGGGCTTTGAAAGCTCACCCAACTCCAGAGTCCATACTGACTCTGGAATCTCCCAGTCAGCTCTCTCTTCTCATCCATGGGGAGTGGCTGATGATGACCCTGAGGGAATCTGAGGCGGGGCTATGAAGGTGTGACCTGCTCACTGGGCCTCTGTGTCCCTACTAGTTGGTGGGGACATTGCTATCTTCCAGGCATGAGGAGAGGGTGTGAAGGGTTTGAAAGAGAACATGCGTCAGCGGTGAGGAAATTGCCTGGTCCTTAGGTGTGAATTCCTGTTGCAGGGCTTAAGGTACAGACCTGGAAGGGGGAGAGTGCAGCGCAGTCAGGCAGACCTGGAGGTTCAAAGTCAGGCTCCAGGGTTCCTAAACTATGACCCTAAACAAGGCGCCTCCTCTCTGATCATAAGGGACAGAAGCGTTTGTAAGAGGATGGTCATGGTAGCTCTGACCCTTCCCCATTTCCTCTTCAGATGTGTGGTCAGCTGGCTGCGTACTGGCCGAGCTTCTCCTGGGCCAGCCCATTTTCCCTGGGGACAGTGGGGTAGACCAGCTGGTGGAGATCATCAAGGTGAGGGCAGAGCCAGGTGGGCAGGGGTGGGGCTAAGTGATAGGGGTCTTGGCTCAGACCCTTCTTTTTCCTACAGGTGCTGGGAACACCAACCCGGGAACAGATCCGAGAAATGAACCCCAACTACACGGAGTTCAAGTTCCCACAGATTAAAGCTCACCCCTGGACAAAGGTGCGGCAGGGCTAGGGGCTCAGGCAGCATGGCTGAGGTCCCCATCGGAGGCCAACTGGTCTGGGGATCTGGCTACAGAGTCATGGTGTGGGAGTGGGTCAGTAACTTTCATTAGATTTCAGTTTATGGAATTTCCAGTAATATGAAAGTTGAAGGACCCACAGTAGATTCAGGAGCCCCACTTTTCTAGTGGGGAAACAGACTTATAGCAGAGCCCATATAGTCATGGGACTTGGTGAGCTGCTCACCCGATACAAACTGAGCTCCCCTCAGTGTTTGTGTCTCAGTTTCCTCATTTGGAAAGTGGGTTTGTGGGAGGCAGGCAGTCACATTTGCTGCGGGCACTGCGGCAGTGAGGTGCAGGAATATGCAAGTGCCCAGGACCTCTCATCCTTGTGACTTCTGCCCCTCCTTCTCCCCAGGTGTTCAAATCTCGAACGCCACCCGAGGCCATAGCACTCTGCTCTAGCCTGCTGGAGTATACACCGTCCTCGAGGCTCTCTCCACTGGAAGCCTGTGCCCACAGCTTCTTTGATGAATTGCGATGTCACGGAATCCAGCTCCCCAACAACCGCTCGCTTCCCCCCCTCTTCAATTTCAGTCCCGGTGGTGAGGGCACAGCCTGGGATCTGGGGCACTGGAGGGGCAGCCAGTGATTGTGGAGAAGACCTTGGAGTTGAAGACAGGAGTGGGGAGCTGAGGGTGGGCAACAAGGAACTCCTGGGGCTTGGGAGAGGGCCCCCCCCCCCCCCAGTTCAGGGAGACCCAAACCTGATTCACCTGCACCCTGTGATCTCCTATGCTAGGCTCTTTAGTTTTTTCTATAAAGTATTTGGTGGCTACACGTGTCTGCAAACACCTGGCCTTGCCAAGAGCTGGGTCCCCATTCAGTGCCCCTTTCTAACTCCATCTGGGTCTGCAGATGCCCTGCCCTCTGACCAGGCATGTCCATTCCTGTCTCTAGAACTCTCCATCCAACCATCTCTCAACGCCATTCTCATCCCTCCTCACTTGAGGTCCCCGGCGGGCACTGCCACCCTCACTCCATCCTCACAAGGTAAGTCAGGGCAGAGCAGCATTTTTCAGCAAGGGGGAAGGGGACGATTTTCACAGCTCCTAAATTTCCTGTAGGTATTTAAAAATTGCTGACAGTTTGATGGTTTAGAAAGTATATTTTACAACATGCGAATGGCCACTTGTGTCGAGCATTATTGCCTACGTTTGTGTTGAAATGCTAACTTGGAAAACCAAAGATATATGTTTGGCTTGCACAGATAAACAGTTGAATTTGTTGCCCACATTTAAAAATTGGGGCCATTTCATGTACAAATCCAGTTTTCCTGTTGCTCTTGGGGAAGAAAACCAGATGGGACAGCAGTGGGCCTGCCTTTCCTCAGGCCCTTTGAGTTGGCACCTGGCTCTCTGGTGAGCCACTCAGTAACTAGCCTGGCCCTTTGGCATTTGGGTTTGCAACCCTGGACCTAAAGTGACAGCTCTCAATTTCTAATGTAGCATTTCACACCAACTTCCTGCTTGTGGGGGTTGGGGGTTTGAAAGGCAAAGGCTAACTGGTCTGCTCCTTCCTCCTCTTCAGCTTTAAGTGAGACTCAGACCGGCTCAGAATGGCAGTCAACTGATGCCACAGCTCCCCTCTCTAACTCCTCCTGAGGGCCCTGCCAACTACCCTTCCATCTGGGAGCCCCAGGTGGAGCTGGGAAAGGGGGTCGCATAGCTCCTGCCCTGGCTCGGCCCCTAGACTAGAGGGCAGAGGTAAATGAGTCCCTGTTCCCTCCTCCTGTCCCTCCGTCACCAGCCTCACCCCTGTGGTGGGCTTTTTAAGAGGATTTCAACTGGTTGTGGGGAGGGAAGAGAAGGAAGGATGGATGGGGTTGGGGGCAGGAGGACCTCCTACCCCTTGGCCCCCTTCCCTCCCCCCAGGCCTCCACCTCCTCCAACCCACCCTCCTCTCCTGTGTCCCTTGTAAATAGAACCAGACCAGCCCATCTCCTCTTCTCTTTCCTTGCCCCGGGTGTAAATAGATTGTTATAATTTTTTTCTTAAAGAAAACGTCGATTCGCACCGTCCAACCTGGCTCCTCCCCCTCCTTCAGCTGTGTCCCCCTCCTGTCCTCTGCCCTAAGGTCTCCTCCCTCCTCTCCCCACCCTGGAGGGCCGGGGTAGGGGTAGTAGGGGGATCCTGATGTCTTAGTTTCCACAGTAAGGTTTGCCTGTGTACAGACCTCCGTTCAATAAATTATTGGCATGAAAACCTGCTTCTGTCTGATTGCCTTTTTCTACAGAGGTGAGGGAGGTACCTGGTGGGCTGTCCTGGGACAGGAGTGGGCTCTATCTCAGGCAGGGGGACAGGGTAGAGTGAACGCAAGCTGGGCCATCTAAGGCCTAAATCTGGATCCTGGCTGAGGTGCCCAACCTTCTTGTGTGAGGGTGAACTGGTCTGGCTTATGTGCTACAGAGGCCTGGGAGGAGCCTGTCCCCTGAACCCAGTGCAGACCATCTGTTTCCACCTAGGGAGGGAGAACTGAGGCTCAGAGAGTTCATGGCCATAGAGTGTAAGTGGCAGGGTCAAGACTTGAACAAAGAGCTGTCTCAGCTCCTGCTGCCTGCTGCTTCAGGGTCCGGGGGACACAAAACAGTCCGATACAGACTCTTTTTTTTTTTTTTGTTAATCCTCACCCGAGAATATTTTTCCATTTATTTTTAGAGAGAGTGGGAGGGAGGAAGTGGGGGAGAAAGAGAGAGAAGAACATCGATTGGTTGCCTCCTCCATGTACTCCAACCAGGGTAGGGGATTGAACCTGTAACCCAGGTATCTGTCCATGACCAGGAATTGAACCTGAGACCCTTCGATAGGCAGGGTGATGCTTTAGCCACTTAGCAACACTAGCCAGGGCCTGATGTAGACTCTTAGTGGGCATGCATGGGGGCAGAGGTGCCGTCCCCAAACCCTAGCAGATCCTCAAGCCTTCAATCCCAGGTCTCAAACAGGGCACCTAGGGACCACTTCCTAGGGATGCTGGGAAGTGACACCCCTGAGAAGGAAGGTTGAGGCAGAGAGCCTGGTTTTTTCTTTAGCGTAGAAAACATGCTGGGGTCAGATGGTGCTGAGCATGTATGATGAATACATACATAAAGCACATGAACCAGAGGAGAGAAGAAAGGCTAGGCTGGGTGAGGGGACCCATGGTGGGGCTCCTGGGGACCCCTTCCTCTTTGATACATCTGGTCAGCCATGAGGTCCCCCTCCTCACATCCCCATGGCCTATGCCCAGCTCTGGCCTGTTCTCTCCCTCCTGGACCATCTTCAGTTTTCCCTATCGCCCCACCCTGACCCCAGGGAGCCTTAACCCCCAGTTAGAACCCACCCCTCCTCACACTTCCCCAACTTAGTCCCGCTTTCAAGGCCTTCCCAGGTCTAGCCCTCTGTCCCATACAACTCACAGCCCTGCTTCATTCTGCCTCATCTGCCTGAGCACCTGGATCTGCAGAGGTCTGGGAGGAGCCTGCCTCACGCCCTGACCTGCCTTGTATCATCCGTTTAGAGAGGGAAGGATTGTCACTGAGGATCCCTTCCTGCTCCCAAGACCTTTGATCTTTTGAAAGACCCCTCAGACCCCAACTGCTCTGTGACACTGGCTCACCTTTCCTCCAGTTACAATGAATTCTCTGAGCCCCCAGCCCCTGCAAGGGTTTCAGGTCACAATCAATAGCACTGGTTATGGCAGTGGGCTGAAGGGACCCCCTAAGTGCAAACCTCAGCAATGCCTCTGCCTAGCTGTGAGACCTTGGGCAAGTCTCTGCCCATTTTTTTTCTTTTTCTTTCCTATGGAACGTTTCATGAATTTGTGTGTCATCCTTGAGCAGGGGTCATGCTAATCTCTGTAATGTTCCAATTTTAGTATATGTGCTGTAACCCAGGGAGAACTCTGCCCATTTCCTCATCTGGATAATTCTGAGATCACCTCACAGGCCCTTTGGGAGGACAACACATGTATAGTGGTAACTGCGGTGCCTGCCACCGCTAGGGGTCAAATGTTCGCTGTTACTGAGTTGTGAATAACTGGACGGTCTCCAAGTATACTAAGAACTCACTCTCCGTGCTGTCTGCCTAGAATGCTCTCCTCTTCTGCTAGCAGATTCCCACCTCCTCTAGAAAGCGTCTGACTTCAGATCTCACACCACCAAGCTTTGTTCCCTGCTCTGGGACCCACTGTCCATATACATCCCCATTGCAACCCTGAGGAACCTGGTGCTGAGATCTGTCTGTGCCTTGGGCAGAGCAGAGGCGACTTGTCTTTTGCCCCAACCATCGCTCAGCACTCAGGAAGGAGGCCTTAGGACATCCAAGCTGAAAGAATCAACAGGACACACTTAGAGAGCAAGGCCATCTATACTTGTGTGTGTGCACCTATCACACTGCAGGCGTCCTGGGCAGAGCCTGTGTCTGACTCATTCCTGGTCTCCAGCATTACTATGTCTGCAGCTGAGCACCTGGGCACCTATAGGTTTCTTTCCACATCGTTAAAAGTGAGACTAAGGAAGCCCAGAGAAGTCAGTGTCTTCCTCCTCCAGGTAGAGCTGAGTCCTGGGTGCTGAGAGTCCAGGAAAGGCTAGAGCTGGGGGGATAGCAAAGTACCTGAAGATGTATGGGGCACATACCTGAGCACATGGCCGGGGCTCAGGAAAGGTTACCTGATGTTGCTGGGTAGCAGGGTGATGCAAAAACCTTGGCAAACCCCACTTTGCAGGGTGACCTGGGACAGATCATATCACATCTCAGAGCTTCAGTTTCCCCTCAGGCAGAGAAAGGTGATGAGAAACCTGGCAGGGCTGTCCTGAGGAGTCAGTGGGTAAGAGGCCAGGGTGGATATTGGCACCCACTGGGGTGGGTTTGCCAGGGGGTGGTCCCCTCTCTTCCCAGCGGTGTCCACACTTGCTGCTGCAACCAAACTCTTATTGTTGCTCCTAGCTGTGTCACACGAAGGCTGTGTCCAACTGCAACAGCCCGCTGGCTTCACTGGCCCCCAGGGCCGCCTGGCACAGCTGCAGTGTGTCCTCAAGTGCCAGTGGCTGGGACGTTTCGATGATGGCAATGGTCTCCCCAAGCTCAGTGCACATGATAGTCTGCTGAGGCTGGGGGGGCGGGGGTGGGGCAGGAGGTGGAGATCTGGGCTGCAGTGTCATCGTCCGTGTTCGAGCATGGACCCGCTGATGCAGGCGTAGGCCCGCCATGGCGCGGAACCAGCGGCCACATGTCCCGCAGTTATAGGGGCTCTTGTTGTAGAGACCGGGGATGGCAAGGCGGGGTGCTCGAGCAAAGGCCACGGGCCGCAGGTGCAGCCTCCGGTGCTGTTGCAGGTTGGAGCTTTGTGTGAAGCGCTTGCCACAGTCCAGACATTGGTAGGGACGCACGCCTGTGTGGGTCAACTGGTGGCGGCTGAGATTGGCCAGAGAAGCAAAGGTCTTGCCACAGGAGTGGCACTGGAAGGGCCTCTCGCCTGTGTGTGTCCGCAGGTGGTTGTGCACATGGACAAGCTTCTTGAAGCCTTTGCCACAAACCCCACAGCAGTGTCGCCGCTCAGGGGGCCCATGGACTGTACGCCGGTGCCGGGAGAGGCGGGAGGCTGAGGCGAAGGACTTGGAGCACTGTGGGCAGGGCAGCTGGGCAGGCGGGGTGGGGGGCCGTGGCAGCGGCACAGGCTCAGCTGGAGTCAGGGAGGCTCCTGTTGTGGTGGGGGGCACCCCGCTCTTGCCGGCGTGGGTGCGCCTGTGGTACAGAAACTTGGTCATGTTGCTGAATGTCTTGCCACAGCGGCAGCGATGCAATGGGTTGGCAGTGTGGGCCCGCCGGTGGGCCACCAGAGTGAGTTCTGTGCTGAAGCCACGGCCACAGTCCACGCAGAGGTAGCGGGCTTCCCCTCGGTGCAGCCGCAGGTGCTGCTCCAGTGAGGCTGCTTTCTTGAAGACCTTGAAACAGGTGGTACACTCGTGTGTGCCACCCACATGGGCCCGCCCATGAGCCAGCAGACGGTTTGCTGAGCTGAAGCTGCGTTGGCACTGGCTGCAGCAGAAGGGGTGGGTTGTTGGTGCTGGGCCATGGGATGCCCGCCGGTGCCGCCGGCGTGCCCCTGCTGAGGTCCAGTGTTGGGGACAATCCCCACAGCTCTGGGCTCGGGGAGCTGTGGACTTGTCCCTCCCTATGGCATCGTCACCAACCTCTGCTGCCAGTGCCTCCTCCTCCTCCTCTGTCTCATCATCTTCATCCTCATCTTCCTCTAGCCCATTGCATTCCTCTTTCTCTAGGGAGTCAAAGTGGGTGCCTTGATGCTCCAAGAATTCCTCAGGGGTGGCACAGAGGGTACAGCACTCAGGACACTCATAGGGCTCCATCTTGACTCCGGGTGGAGCAGGGGATCGAGGGGGTGGTGCTGGGGGCGGGGGAGGGGGAGGTGGCGGCACTGGTGGTCTGGCTGCTGCAGTAGAAAGGTGCTGGGCCTTCCGATGAGCCACCCACAGCTCAGGCGAGGGGAACAGCTCCTGGCAGTCCCCACACTGGTACTGGATCTGACTTGCAGACTCCCGCAGGTGGGAGTCCTGGTGGGCCAGAAGCTCACCTCGGGAGAGGATGAGCTGGCTGCACTCACCACACTGAAAAGGCCCATCCTCAGTACCTGGCATTAGCTCTGGCTCCAGGCCAGCGTCCTGGGTGGTCAGTGCCTCCTCCTCTGTGACGGTGGGCACATGCTGCTCCTGGTGTGAGATGACTTCCTCCAGTGTGTTGTAGAGGCTGCCACACTCAGAGCACATGAACTGGTGGTGTTGGAAAAAGAGGGATGAGGCAAGGGCCTCCCCAGGTTTCATCTCAGTCACCTCGGTTGATATCTCCCCAAATGTTGGTACTGACATCTCTGTTGCCCCTGGTGATATCTGTGTCAGCATCTCGGCAATCTCAGCTGTCTCTGCCATTGTGGGGAAGTCAGTGCCTGGAGAAAGAAGGGAGCTGGTGAGACACCAGGAATCCATGGGGAGGGGGGATGTCTCAGGAATTCCTTTGCCCATCCTGTCACTCACTAGCCTCTGTTAGTCGATGAGACTAGATCCAGTGTTTATTCCTCAGTCTTCAATGAGCCTGTGACTCTGAAGCTGACACATGTCCCATGGTGGCCAGACATCTGCAGGAGAGAGACAGCCCTCCTCAGTCTGGCCTCTGACACTGCCCTTCTTACCCAGAGGGCAGTTGCACCCTTTCTGAGAACACATTTCTTTTCAGGCCTCTTGGCCTTTGCCTGTGCAGTTCCCTCTCTGTGCAGCACCTTTCTTCCTTCTACATGGAGACACAGAGATGCAGCAAAGCAAAGAGATTAAGAGCCCAGGCCTAGAACCAGACTGCTCTGGGCTTGAATCTCAGCTCCACTACTTCCTCTCTCAGACTGTTTTCTCACTTGTGAAATGGGGCTAAAAGTAGTACTGACCACAAAGTCCCTGGTACTTGATAAAGGCTAGACAGAACCATTGTAGTTATCCAGAAATGTTTTTGGACTCTAGGTCTTTGAAGCTGCTATTCCTTCTACCAAGGAAGTTCTCTCCTCTTGTCTAGCAAACTCCTCTCCAGCATTTTCTTTATGAAACCTTTTCTGACAACATGTCTACAGCCTCAGGCTGGTGGCCACTCCCCATCTTGGGATTCCTATAGTATCCAGTGCCTCCTCTATCATAGCAATTATCATGAACTTGGGATGAAGTCTCTGTGCTCCTCAATGAGCTTGTAGGCAGGACAGGTCTGATTCATTATAGGGACTGTTGTTACCAATAAAACCACTGACCAGGGAGGTGTCCCATCTCCCCTTCTAGATGCGTGGGCTCAATCCAACCCAGGTCCTTTCACATAGCAGGGGCTCAGGGTCTCTTCAGCAAATGACCCTCCCTCCCAAGCATAACAGCTAATTTTCCAAGTTCAATTCCTACCTTCTCCATGTCTTCTTCAACTCATCTGTTAGTGCCAGACGGCAGGTGGAGTTCGTTTTACAGCCCGGCACATAACCCTTGCTCATATTAAGCTCCCGGGGGCAGGGATTTCAGTCTGTTCGCCACTGATATATTTCCAGCGCCAAGAACAATACTTAGCATTAGGCACTGAGTAGATATTTAGTGAATGAATAATGCTCCTTCTTGGAAGTGAAGCCCTGAAAATTTAACTATCCCATTCACATTCCACCTCCCCACCAGACCAACTCCTATTAGACTGTGAACTCCCACAATAACAGTCCAGCACAGGGCCCTGCTTTCAGTTGGTGCCCAATAAATGCTCCTTGAGTAAATAATTCACTAAAAGCCCAGGAGCTAAACTTTCCTTAACTCCCTCACTAATTTTTGAGTTGCCAGGGCTTCAGAGTTTAATTTTTTCTTGTTTACAGCCCCACTCCAAACAGAGAACTCCTCTAGGATCAGGACCAGTGCCTGGTGTAATAAGGCTTATGCAAAGCAGACACCCAGTAAATGCCCCTCTAGAAGGGAATCCGAAAGACCTAACATTTGGACCTTACACGTTTACATTCCCCGCCTTCCCAATCTTGGACTGTAAACTATTGTGGGGAGGAATGGGGGCTTTCTATACAGTATATCAGTAAGTCCTTCCAGGAAAGAACCCACCAGGGGCCTGGAAGTTCAACTTTCTCGCTGCACAGCTACACATCCCTTTTCTCTGAACAGACATATCACTTCAGCAACCTAAGAGCTCCCTGCAAGGTGTCGGGGAACCGAGAGCTTAAGCGTTGGGTCCTGCACGCCGCGGGAGCTCAATCAATGCTCCAGGGTACATAGGAAGGAGCGCTCTTCTTCCACTCCGCGCCGCTCCCGCCATCGCGCAGGCCCCAGAGCTCTTCGACCTCCTGTGCCCCCTTCGTTCTCCCTCCACCCTCTCCGTTGGCACAGAGCTTTCTTCGCCCGCCTGCCCCACGGCGCGGCGCCCCTCACCTGTCTCTCTTGCCTCCCGCAGCCCCCGCCGCTCTTGACACAGACCCTCCGCTCCTGGTGTGCGGCACCCCTCACTATCCACACCTCCCATTGGGCGGCGCCCTTACCCGTGGCGGCCAATCAGAGCCGGCAGCGTAGAGCCCGAGCCCTTGAGCCTGCGTGTTGAAGCTCAGGCGGGGCTCCGCGAGTTTCTCCACGCACACAACTGTTCCCTGTGGGCTGGGCTCTGGGCTCCGAGGAGCGCCTGCGCAGTTCTCCCGGGCCGCTTCTCTGCCAAGCCTGAAAGTGGAGAGAAGTGCCCACGGCTGGAAAGTTAGGGCCCGCGGAGTGGACTGGGCGGCGGGAGACCTTGACAGAGGTGTCATTTCATAGCTGAAGAGATTGGAGCATCTCGGAGAGCACAGCTTTGGAGCCTGATACACTTGGAGTACTCCTCTCTGGGCCTCACTTTTACTCCTGTGTAAAATGGCCTTGAATCATATCCAAAGTTGTTGAGGGGACTGGATGAAATCAAATATAAAAACACTCAGCACAGGAGCACCGTGGGTGCTCACTATAACCCATTTAGCATGGATGTACTCCTTCCCAGTTTGCTTTCCCTTCCCTCCCACTCTTCGGTTGATTTAATGATACTCATTTATTGGGCACCAACGCGCGTCCGACCTGGACTGAGGTTCAATGTGTTGCAACTGCCATCAGAGAGGAAGGGACCCTTCCGAGGTCACAGCTGCAGCCCGAGCAAAACCAGTGCTGGCTGAGCCAGTGCCTGGCAGGACCTAGGTCTCCCGCCTCCCAAGGGGAGATAATTCTGGGGGTGGGAACCGGTCCAGGAGAGGACAGGTGCGGGCCCCGACCTTGAGTCACTTAAGGGGGGGGGGGGAGGACAGCCACGCCTAAGGCTCTGCCGTGAGGAGTACGGTTATACAAGCAGCCTGGACTCCAACTCTTCTAAGAGACCTGCTCTCCCCAGAGAGAAACTCATAGGTGCAGGTTAGAGAGGGTATTGGGTGGTCCTGTGACCTTGGACGGCAGAGACTGGAAGGGGTTATGGGGGGAGGGGTGTTCGTGGTGGGTGCCGTTAGGAGGTGCACAGCTGGGACGGAGAGGCCTATTGCAATCAGGAAGGAGGTATTGGTTCCTAACATGAGATGGAGGAGCCCTTATCTTGATCAGGGGAAGGAATTTATAGATGGGTGTTGGGGGTTTTGTTGGATGTTGAGGGATTCCTGTTGAGATCATGAGATAGCACAGTTGGGTTGCAGGTTCCTGGCTGCCATTAGGAGTAAGGGGCACCCTAAAGGAGGAGAGTCCAAGTCTTGATCTTCAGGGCCTGGGCACTACCCCGAGGTCGGTCGTGATTGTGGTCTTTTGCCATGGATAGTTGGGGGCAGTGGTAATGTGGGCGTCTAGGTCGTGATTACGAGGGGGCTGTTGTAGTCCATGAGATGAGTAGTTCCAAAAGGTCGTGACGTGAGGCAACAACGACCCGGCGGTTTAAATCACGGACTGGCAGCAACCCTGTCCCAAGTCCAACCCAAACGCGGAACTACTCTCGCTCTGCGCAGGCGCAGCACTGGCCGGCTCAGCGGCTACGGTTGGGGGCGGGCCCTGAGGGGTGGGGCTTAGAAGCCTCGCTCTGCGCTTGCGCCTAAGGGGCGTGGCGGTCGCACCTGCGCGAGTTGGAGGAAGGAGGAGGGGCGAGGTGACGCAGGCGTAATAATAGAGAAGGTGCCAGAAAGATCCAAAACAAGTGGCTGCCGCCGTCGCCCAGGAGTCATCTGACGCGAGATTCAGGTGAGGATCCAGAGGGGCCTAAGGGCGACTGGTGGAGGGTAGACGGAACCACCTGGGTGCTGGGGAGAGGGCGGTACCATTCACACTGGGCGAGGGGGTCGGATTTGGACAGCACCACCTGTGCTCCTTTGGTCGGTCCCACTTGTAGGGGCCTGAGCGTCATTTTCGGACGGCACCACTGGTGGGGAGCCGTGGGGCCGATCGGAGAGCATCGCTGGACGGAGCCCAGGGGCATGTCCGGCGGTACTACCCAGAGTCAAAGGGCCAGTCGGCTGGGTGCCCTGGGGTGGGCCCTCAGGCTCGTTCGGACCGAATCGCGTGGTTGGTTCCGGAGGCTGGTTCGGAACATACCACCTCGGGAGGGGCGCCCGGGCTCTGCAGGCCCGACCGGTCGGAGGTCGAGTGAGGTCTGGTGTCTCGACCTCTTATTAGGGGACCTCGGACGATACCATTCCCTTCCGGGGGAAGGGGGAGGCTGAGACGGCTAGGGTGTGAGGGTAGAGCTGCCTCGCGGGTCGCGACGCACTGGCGGGGGTGGCGTTTGGGCCCCCACGTCGCTGACCACTGCCCCCTCCCCGCTGAGTGGGTTCTAGGCCCTGGTTCGAGCTTGTTCCGACCCCCTCCCCCGGGTATGGCGCTGTCTGGGTCGACCCCTGCCCCGAGCTGGGAGGAGGACGAGTGCCTGGACTACTACGGGATGCTGTCGCTTCATCGTATGTTCGAGGTGGTGGGCGGGCAGCTGACCGAATGCGAACTGGATCTGCTGGCTTTCCTGCTGGACGAGGCCCCCGGCGCCGCCGGCGGCTTGTCTCACACCCGTAGCGGCCTGGAGCTGCTTCTGGAGCTGGAGCGCCGCGGGCAGTGCGACGAGAGCAACCTGCGCCTCCTGGGGCAACTCCTGCGAGTGCTGGCCCGGCAGGACTTGCTGCCGCACCTGGCGCGCCGGCGGCGCCGGCCAGGTATGGTTGACTTCCGGTGGGGAGAGGGCCTTGCTCTGCGTCTGGGCCCCCGAGGTGCCTTGATATGGACAGTATCAGACAGCCTTTGTCCCATCCCAGTACCCCCTCCTCCCAGAGTATCAGTGAGAAACTAGAGGGAGAAGCGAGCTTAGGGAGGAGCGAGCTTGTGGAATTTGGCCACATCAGTAATGTTTGTGACCACTGTTTATGGAGGGCTTGTTTCATGCCAGACACAGAGTAAGCCCTTTATATGAACTATCCCTTTATATCCTTCTGGTAATCCCATGAGGAAGTACTGTTACTGTCTCACTGTACAGGGCAGCAATTGGTTCAGAGAAGTTAAGCAGCTTGCTCACATGTTAAAACTGTGTGCTGGGCACAGGAGGTACAAGGTGACCAGACTGACAAAGTGCTACCTACATGAGGCTTATATTTATTGGGGGAATCTGGTATTAAAACAGATAAACAACTTTACATATGATTATAGAAAGACTAAAACAAAATAATGGTACATAGAGAGTAGGGAGTTCTAAGTGAAGGGAGGCCCCCTTAGATTGGATAACCAGCCAAGACCTTTCTGAGAAGGCTGCACTGCTGCCACTGAATAGAAAATTCCAGGGAGAGGGAAAGGCAAGCTTTGAACCCCTGAGACAGGAATGAGTTTGGCATCATCAGAGGCAAGTGTGGCAGGAGCAGAGGGGACTAAAGAAAGGGCAGAGATGTAGGTGAGAAGCCACATTACAGGGGCTTGCAGATAACACAGCTAGAAAGTGAGAGCTAGGATTCACACTCAGCTGGTTTGTGTCCAGAGTGGATGTCCTTAATCCTTGTGAGGGAAGGACAGCAGTCTTGAGAAGGCCAGGAGCTGGGAGGGCTTAAGGCACAGGCTGTTGTGTATAGGCCAAGGCTGTTGAGGCCTTAGCGGGATTACTTGGCGAGATGCAGGGGCTAGTTTGGAGAGGGGGATTGTGAGGCTCCCCTGCCCAGAATAAGCCCATGGGATTTGGACAGTGCTAGGGAAGAACTGACAGCGCTTTTGGAAAAATGTGTCTGAAGGTCAAGGCTCTGGAAGGAAGATTTGGGGAGCCTGAAAAGAGGCCTGCTTACTTCTTCGGGCCTCAAGGAGAGTTGGGGGCGGGGCAGTTCATGGTGGGCAACATTGCAGGGTTCCTTACCATGACTCAGTTTACAGAATAACTCTGAGTCCTCCTCTATGTCAGGAGGCATCAAGCAACTACTGGGCAGGAGGTGTTGGAGAGGGAATGGGTGTCTGGACTCTGACCTCTGGGGAACTCAGGTATTCATCTCAGGGGGTGGAATTGGAGGCTGGGCCTGGGAGGGGCCAGAAGCTGTGCATTACTTCTTTCCATTTTTCTCTATCCCTAGTGTCACCAGAACGCTACAACTATGGCACCTCCAGCTCTTCTACAAAGAGGACAGAGGGCAGCTGCCGTCGGCGTCGGCAGTCAAGCAGTTCTTCAGATGCTCAGCAGGGCCAGTGGGAGACAGGTGAGCCCAGCCGGGTGGTTATAAAGGCAGTTTCTCTCTTTTCCTTCTGAACCCTGATAAGCCTCCTTCATTCTGCCCCATCAAGGAAGGGGCCCAAGGGGTCATTCTGCCTCTTTTTTTAAAAATTGATTTTAGAGAGAGGAAGGGAGAGGGAGAGAGGAAACATCAATGATGAGAGAGAAGCATCAATTGGCTGCCTCCTGCATGCCCCCTACTGGGAATCGAGCCTGCAACCCAGGCATGCGCCCTGACTGGGAATTGAACCATGACCTCCAGGTTCATGGGTCGACGCTCAACCACTGAGCCACACCAACTGGGCATTCTGTCTCATTTTTGCTTTGTGTGTTTGTTATTCCTACAAAAGCATGTGTCCAGAAGCAATGTGTGGAGTTGTTCTTGTGGTTTTAGATTTCATCTAAATGGCATCACTTCATGGGTTCATTCTTCACATGGGTGTCTGTGCTGAACATGTTTCTGAGGTTTATTATCTTCCTAGATTCAGTAATTTTAGATTCATTTTGCCGTTTTTGCTTTACATGAATTTCTACATTGTTCTGTTTTTGTTGTTGTTGACCTCTTTGAAAGTAAATTCCAGGCATCAGGACACTTTACCCCTAATCAGCAAGCCTCCCCTGAAAATGAGATTTTCCCCTACCACTTCAGAACCATTATCATACCTTAAGAATGTAAACACTAATTCTCTGATATCCTAATGGTCCATTTTCATGTCCCTTGTAAGATTGTCTCCATTTTCAGGATCCACTCATAGTTGAGTTGTTATGAATTCAGTTCCTACGTCTCCTTAACCTCTTACTAAAGTGAAACTCCTCCCCCACCCATACCTTTTTCTTTTTATCCCATGACATGGACTTCCTGACCCCTACTAGGCCAGTTGTTTTATAGAATGTCCCCATTATTTCTGGAAGTGTCTAATAATTTCCTAATGATGTTTAACTCGTCCCTTTGCCCTCTATATTTCCTGTGAAGTGGGAAGTGGGTCTGGAGGCTTGATTTGGTTTAGGTCCCACGTTTTTGGCAGGGATGCTCCTGGGTTGATGCGGTTGGTGTGCTTTGCATTGGAGCACATCAGGAGGCAGAAGGTCTGGTTTTCCTGTCGTGAGTGGGCAAGCTTGATCACTTGGTTAAGGGGTGTCTGCCATATTTGTCCTTTGCCAAGTGACATTTTCGCCCCTTTATGGTTAGTAAACAATCTGTGGGATGACACTGGCACATCCTGTTCAGGCGCATCTCCAGTGGGCTTAGCATCCAATGGTGATTCCCACCTGACCCAGTTATTACATTGGTGATTGGAAAGTGGTGATTTTTCTAATTCTTTCATTTTTCTACATCTGTTAGCTGGCATTTTTTCAAGAGGAGTTTTTCTTTCCAACTCTGTACCCCCCCTTTTTTTTTGGTGGAGAGTATCAATGTGGACTCATGCATTCTTATTTATTTACTGTGTTATGATCAATTAGTCACTCTTTCTGATGTTCAAATAGGCTAGCTCCTGTGTCTTTTTGATGAGTCTCCATCATGCACTGGGCACTTCCTGCTGTGTGGCACTGTAAGATGTGGCACTCACCTGTGCTTTTCCTTCCCTAGCCCTGGAATCAGTTGCTTTCAGAAGCCTGGTTTCCTTTAGAAGCAGTGGTATTTAGAGACCAAGATCTGGGTGCTGGGTCTGTTAGAAACTGTTCTTTTAAAAAGTTCATATTAGTATTTTTAATTCGAAATGAACACATAAGGATTTTTTTTCTTATACTGAAAATCTTAGTTCTTAGTAACATTGAGAGATGGATTTATTTGTTTAATTTTACAACAGTAAAAAAATAGCTTCAAAATTACGATGTCAATACGACTGCTGACGCTATGAAGGAAGCCACATATTTGTAGTTATGGTCCTTGGGAGTATATCCCATTGAGAGTTTGCCTTCAGAATGTTTTTATAAGTAACTTGAAATAATTATTTTGTCCACCTGTTTATGTTACCAATTATATACATAGTTAGGTTCGTTTGTTCCTGTCTGTGTTCAATTTTGTTTCTTTTATCTTTTAAAATTTTTTTGACTATGTCAGAACTTAAGTGTGTAAAAAAGGTGTTCTTAGAAGTATCCCTTCCACTGTTGTCCCCCCTCCAGTAAATAATCAGTTTCACTCATTTCTAATGTATCCTTACAGTGTTCCCCTTGCAAGAATGGCAAATAGGGATATACTTGTGTCCTCTCCTTTCTTATGTGGAGTGTAGCAAGCTGTACACGCCTCTTTTGCACCTTGGTTTACTTCACTAACCAGTCTATCCTGGAATGGCTCTGTATCCTCTTTGCCACATGCACATTTACATTGTTTCCAAGTGTGTGCTCTTATAAGCTATGAATAACGCCTGTGGCCTCTGCCGTACTGGTGTGAGTGCAGGAGTTTCTGTATGGTCACACCTGGGAGTGGGGTTGCCGGGTGCATGTGTGCTTGTCTGCCCTTCTGGGTGATGCTAGGTTGTCCTTAATCCCCATCTTAAGGACAAGGCTCTGAGGCACAGGGCCTCACCGCAGAGACCAGCTGTGAACCCTTCCCCAGGCACCTGCCTTGGTGCTCTACCTGTCATCTTGTCCTCAACCACCCCATTTTTCTCAGGCTCCCCCCCAACCAAGCGGCAGCGGCGGAGTCGGGGCCGGCCCAGTGGTGGTGCCAGACGGCGGCGGAGAGGGGGCCCAGCTGCCCCCCAGCAGCAGCAAGAGCAGGCCAAGCCCACCTCGGAAGGCAAAGTGACCTGTGGTAGGTGTCTGTGGGCCTTGGGGAATGCATGTACCATGTCCGTGGCAGGCTGCTGAGCCAGAGGACAGGAGGAATTGGTACTTGTCTGGGGTTTGGCACAACTAGTGACACCTGGCAGGAGGGCAGCAGTTCTTGTCCCTCTGTTTAGCACAGTGGGGTCCTTGTTCCTCTGTTCATCTTGTTTATCTGTAGTTGAAGGGTCACATCCTGTACTACCTCCCCTAGGAAGCCTCCCTGACACTCTGCTGCCCAGTTTCATTTGTTTGTGCAGCACACATCTGCAAGGGTGTATTTATTCAGCAGGGGTGAAGTAATGCAGGGGTGGAAACAGGGCCCTGTGACAAATTGCCCGATTTACCTGTTGGCCTTAGCAATTAAATAGGCTGTTTGATCTTGGGAGGTGACTGAACCCCTCTGTGCCTCAGTTTGCACGTCTGTAAACGGAGGCTGATGATGGTACCTTCCAGCTTGGATTGTTGAGAGAGAAAATGAGTTAACACACATAATACACTTGGAGCAGCATCTGGCCTGGGCCCTTGCTGTTTACCAGTTTTCTCTTCTCCCTGTCACTGCACCATGTGCTTGAGGCGGGAACAGCAGTGAGGACCCTGCCCTAGTGGAAGTGACCTTCTTTCTAGTAGAGTGACAGACCAGTGAAACTGAAGCTCACTTTAGATAATAAGCTCCTCCAAGAGAGGCTGGGGATTGGATGGAGTAGCCTGCAGGCCTCCGAGCGGGTGGGAATTGGGCTTTTATTCTATGCAGCAGGTGCTATCAAGGGATTTGAGGGGGGGTGAGGTAATCTGGTACCTGGTTTTAAAGGGTCTTGACTGTATCTGGAAAAACAGTAAATGTGTTATGACTTGTAAAGTACTTAGATCAACTCTGGGCACATGGTATGTGCCCTGTCAGGTGTCTGTTAAGTAAAAGCGGGAGCAGGGAAATGAGTGACAAGGCTGCCCAGTCCAGCAAGAAGGAGAGGTCTGGCCTATGTTGGTCACATTGGAGAAGGCCAGAAGGGGATGGACTAAGGAAATAAATGTAGAGCTGACTGGATCTGCAGACAGGTTAGGTTGGGTGTGTTGGGAGGACTCTGCTGTGGAAAGTCCTCGTCAGACATTGCCTTCGAGAAAGTCCACCTATCTGAGGGAAGGACCCAGGCCTGTGTGGGCACACTCTCTTACACACTCCCCCTCTCTGCTCATATCTCTGGTACACACTCTGAGTTGGGCAAGCCTGTGGACGTGGGATCAGGTGGTGAGATGCTCTGGTGGAATTACAGGCGGGAAGGTCCGAGGTTAAAGCAGCTCTGCATTCCCCAGAAGACCTTGGTCCAGGGTGCTTCCTCTCGCCATCTGCAGAGCCTCCTTCAGCCCACAGAGCAGCCATGCTTGCCACCTCCCAGTGCCCAGCCTCGCCCCTCAGGCTATGGTGACACATCCACCCCATAGATGAGACTGCAGATACCTGTGCAGGGCAGGTCAGGAGGAACAGACCAATAGAGCTAGACTGTGTCCTCAGACAGCCACGAACTTGAGCAATGGCTGCCTGGTCGTGACTCTTCCCCCGGTCAGGGGTAATTACCAGAGCCACCAGGCTGGCTGGGCTGCCTAGGGAGTCATTGCCGGCCTAGGGAGCAGGCCAAGCAGAGCCTGGGGAGGGGTTTTGCCAGTAGAAGCTTCAGGTCTCTTCCTTGAGGGCAGGGAGGTAGTTCATGGGGTGCGGCTGGCACTTGATAGGGAGGATGGGTAAGCAGGTCTGACTGCTGACTCATCAGGCGGGGTGGGGCTGGAGCCAGGCGCTCCCCAGTAGGGCTTAGTTTTTCCCTCTGAAAGCGGAGATGGTTTACCTTTAATGAGGCCCAGTCCCAGGGGTGAAAGGAGGCCCCACCAGACCTGAATGAGGAAGGATCCTGCTGTTCTTGCGCCCTTCTCACCTGTGACAGCTGTGGGGGGTGGCCCCCAGTTAGCTGCTGTCCACTGAGGGGTAGAACCAGACTGAACTCCCGAGGGTCGTAGAGTGTAAGAAAGGGGGAACAGAGGGTTGGGTGGGAGTCCTGGGCTTGGACCCAGGACCTCTGTGTTTCCATGTCCCTCTCAGGGCCATCACTGGGCACTTTGCTGGGCGTGCTATCTGTCTGACCTTGAATTTTCAAGACAGTGTTGAGGTATAGGAATCATGGTCCCCATTGTGCAGGGCTGGGGCTGGGCTGAAACTTGGGTTTTTTCATTGGGTAATTCCATATATTTATAGAGTGCTCACGCTAGGTGCAGCAGGGACTGGAGGCTCTTGCCTTCAAGGACCTTGAGTTCTGGTGGGAGGAGAAAGCCAAGAGAGATGTCAGATGTCAGCTGAGAAGAGAAAGCAGGGCAAGAGAGTGCTGAAAAAAGCGGCTCTAGACATAGTTTCTAGATAGGGTGGTCTAGGAAGACCTCTCAGAAGAGCACTTGGATGGCTGGGGTAGAATGTTCCAGATAGAAGAGATAGCAGGAGCTCAGGCCCAAGAGGAAGTGTACCAGTAGTGGTGAAGGGGGGTGGCGGGAAGGCTGACAAGGCTGGAACGGAGGGAGCAAGGCGAGGCTGCTAGGAGGCGAGGGCAGAGCCTGTGAGCCATGGGCCAGGGCTTCACATTTTTTTAAATTGATAGAAAGCAGATAGAGGATTTGAATGATGGGCTGAGCTTTGCTTTTCCCTCAATGCTTTCTGTGGAGAAGATAGAGAAGCAGCAGACTAACGTCATGAACCCCATCTCCTGTCACCCGGTTTTAGTAGTTGTCAACTTGTGGCTGATCTCATTTCATCAGCCATATTGTTTGGGCGTTAGTTCTAGGTGTCCTGTTATTTCATCTGTAGGTTTTTCACTGTATACCTCTCAAAGGTAAGAGGTCTTTTAAGAAATTAACAATAATGTCTTAATATCAAATATCTAATCAGCGCTTACATTTCCAGTTGTCTCATGAGTATTGGTTCTCCTGAGTCTCTCCTAATCTATGGTATTTCCTCACCACCTCTGTTTTCTCTCTTTCCCCCTTGCATTGTGTTTGTCTCATAGCCTTTCCCAAAGACTGGATTTTGCTAATGCTTCCTGTGGTAGGGTTGATTGAATATGTTCCCCTGTTGCCTATATCTCCTAAAAATTGGTAGTTAGGGCTCAAGAGGCTTGATCATATTCTGGTTTGGTGTTTTGTTTTTTCCAAGCTCACTTTTTTTAAAAAAATATATTTTTATTGATTTCAGAGAGAGGAAGGGAGAGGGAGAAAAAGATAGAAACATCAATGATGAGAGAGTCATTGATCGGCTGCCTCCTGCACTACCCTTCCTTGCTGGGGATCGAGTCTCCAACCCCATCATGTGCCCTGACCAGGAATCAGACCACGATCTCCTGGATCCTAGGTCAATGTTCAACCGCTGAGCCACACCCAGCCGAGCTGATGCTCACTTCTTAGGTGGTGATGTGTGTTCTTAACCTTCCTCTGACATTGGCAGCAGCTTCTCATTGTCTTGATCCATTAGTTCAAGATTGAAGAACATTTGACACCTAGACTCTGGCTGTGTCTTGGGGAAGAGACTGGAGAAAGGGAGGCGTCCTACTGTTGTCCAGAGGAGGGTGGTCCTGACCCTGTGTGGCAGTGGACGGCAGGGGTCTTTCCATTGGAGCACATTGGCTACCTCCCTCCACCATGCAACATGGGAGCGCAGGTCCTTTTTGCCCCCAGCCCTTCTACTAGGAACTCCCAGAGAGAAGATCCAAGTGTATCTCTGGCCCCGAGCCACACCTAGCACAGGGACTGGTATGCAAGGCTGCTCAGCTGCTCTCCTGGTCCTGGGCTTGGCCCTCATATCTCTCCTGGTCCCTCACTGAGAAGTCCCTCTCATTTTCCTCTGCCCCAAAAGAAAGACCAATGTTGCATGGGTTTGGGGGAGCAGAGGATTCTGGAGCCCACCCGAGTGCAGGAAACAGGAATAGTTCTCCTCTCTAGGAAGACATACCCTCACCCTCTGTCCTGGGAGCAGGGAGCATTTCCCTATAGCTGCCCAAGTGGAGAGGCACTGTTGACAAAGTCTTGGTGTTCATGGCCACAGGAAACAACTCAGCCAGCCCTCAGCCCAGGTCACAAGTGTGCTGGGTGCTCTTTTTGCCTTCCCCTCACTGTCACACCCGGGCCAGCCATCCACTCTCTCCATGTCTGCTCCTTCCGTCCTTGGGCCAGCCACCTTCGGCTTCCCCAGCTGCTGCCCTGGCCCTGTCTCTGATACCCTGCTGCACTTGGCCTCAGCTCTTTGCCTGCATCCTGCCATGTAACCCTCACAGTGGGTCCATGAGAGCAGGTGCTGGGGTGAGGGTGTCTCACACAGGAGGCCATTGAAGTGCAGAGAGGTGCGGTCACCTCGGGAGATCCCAGACTCCCTGCCATGGCCTGCCAGGACATGGTGGGTTCCTCACCTCCATTTGTCCCCTTGTGCCCTTCTCCACTGTGATCCAGCCACACTGGGTGTCAGGCTGTGAACGTCCCAGGTTTGTTTTCTGCCTGTGGATATTCATGTGTCGGCTTCTCTTCTGGAAATGCTACTCTTCTCTCCTGCTTTTGTGTCTCAACCTATTTGTCCACATTCACATTTCACTTCCGATATCATTTCCTGGAGAGGTCCTCTCTGATCATTTCAATCTAAATTACACCTTGTTCTCTATAATTTTCTCTCCCCACCCTCGGGATGTCTTTTAATTACAGATTTCTGTGTATGGTTGTAAGAGGCAGCAAACAGGATAGGGGTAGTTAAGAGCTCAGCCTCTGCAGCCAGGCACCTCAGTTGGAATTCCAGCCCTGCCACTTCCTGTGTTTGTGGCCATGGGCAGGTGACTCATCCCCTGTGCCACAGTTTTCCCATCTGCAGAAAGGGATAATAGCACTGCCTTACAAGGTTGCAGGGATCATCAAAAGGGTCAGTAGGTGTGAGGTGTGTGTCAGCATGTGAGAAGTCCCTCCCATTTTGCAGGAAGTATTATAGAGGTGTCTCCTATTGCTATCACATTATTTTGGTCAGGAGTCAAGGGGAGATTGCACATGTGCTGTGACCCAGGGCCCGTGGTGGAGTGGCAGTTCAGATAATGCACAGCTTCTGTGCGCTTCCTCTTGCATTCTGGACCAGGGTTGGACCATGGTCTGGTGAAGGATTCTCTCGTCTGTAAATGGGGAGAATGAAGGTCTGTGAGGACTCAGGGACCCAAGATAGGGAAAAGGCTTGGGTAGGGCCAGGCACATGGCAAGTGCTCCCTAAGTGGGGGTTCCATGTCTTCCAGTGCCACCTGTGCGTGGGGTGCTCGTGTCACTCCCACGTTGCTGGCACTCAGTAAATAGCTGTTGAATGGAAGAATGAATGAGACACACGACTCTACCCTGGTTCTGTCCTACTTCTAAACACCACCCCGCATGTTGTGGGGTGGCCTCTGGGTGAATAGACAGTATATGCCACAGGTCTAGTAGCAGTTCGTGTTGGGGAGAGGGGTGAACTGGGAGGGATTCACGTGGGCAGGACGTGGTGGGTGAGTGGGGCCATTTATTTTTTACTTTTATTTTTGAAATACATTGTTCATTTATTTTTAAAAATTGTGGTAAAATATGCGTAACATAAAATTTACCGTTTTAGCCATTTTTAAGTATACAATTTTGTGGCATTAAGTGCATTCACATTGTTGCACAGCTATCACCACCATCCAGCTTCCTAACTTTTTTGTCTCACCAACCGAAACACTGTCCCCATTAGACACTCCCCAGCTCCTTTTCCCCTTGGCCTCTCGCAACCTCTGTTCCACTTTCTGTCTCCATGAATTTGGCTATTCTAGGTACCTCATACAAGTGGAATCATACATATTTGTCCTTTTGTGACTGACTTATTTTACTTAGCTTAATGTTTTCAAAGTTCATCCATGTAGTAGCATAGCAGAATTTTCTTCCCTTTTAAAGCTGAATAATATTGATCATACCATATAATGTATATGTTATATATCATGTATGTATCACATTTTGTTTACCCACTCATCTGTTGGTGGATGCTTGGATTGTTTCTGTCTTTGCTCTTGTGAGTAATGGTGCTATGAACATGGGTGTACAAATATTTGTTCAAGTTCCTGATTTCACTTCCTTTGGGTACATACCCGCAAGTAGAATTGCTGGATCATATGGCAATTCTGTGTTTTGAGGAATTGTATTGTTCAGTGGGGCCATTCTGGTCAGTGGAGGCTGGCGGGTCACTTTTGTGAGCAAGTGAGGCTTGGCTGGGAGCACTTCCCTTGGGACTGGAGGACAGGGTATGGAAGGATACAGCCAGGGTTGAAGGATATGAGGGAGGAGTTTGGCTCAGGATCCCAGGCAAGAGAGGGCAAGGCCTGGGCAGGGGCTGTGGGATTAGAGGTGGGTGTCAAAAATCGCAGTTCCTGTTTCTGAGTGCCTTCTGTATTGTAGGCCCTGGGTCAAGCATTTCACAAGTTGCCTCATTTAATCCTTATGACCCCACTGTGTAGCAGGGACCTCTTGTTTGTTTATGTTTTTCAGATGGGGAAACTGAGGCTCAGAGAGGTGAGGTCACATGCCCAAGGCCCCACAGCTAGAGAGTGGCAGAGCCGGGACTCACCTCAAGGTCTGTTGGACTCTGCCACCTGGCTCTGTGCCTCTGCCACTGAGCAGCCTTGTATGGCCTTGGACAGGCACTGCTCCTCCTAGTCCCCTTGTTCCCCAGCCCACGCTGATTGAGGGCATGGTCACACATTCATAGGAGTCAAGCATGTGAGCCCAGAGGTCTTATCTGGTCCTTAGGATGGAGGAGCCAGGCCTGAATGCCATTGGAGGTCCTGGGGGCTGAGGCCAGGCAGGTTTCCCCGGGCCTTGAGCAGAGAGGGTGAGGTTCCCCTTGAGGCAGAAAGAGGAAGGTCTGGGGTTTGGGGTGGGAGGAGGAAGTGGGTGGTGCTGAGAAGTCATCTTGGGGAGCAGGGACCTGCCTTCTACTTTCTGCTCTGCTGTTCACACAGTCTGTGAAAGGTGAAGGGAGGCCGGAACATGACACTTCCCTTCCCAGAGCTTCAGTTTCCTCATCTGTCATATGGGTTGAATGTGACACACGGGGCTGATCCTGCTGATCCTACTGAATCCCCAGAGGTAAAGCATTCGACACATGGGGCACATCGGAACTGTTGGAGGCTGCCGTTCTTGGGGCACCCAGTCGGCACTGTGTGTGTACTGTGCCAGCTAGTTTCTATTCTTTGTTCTTTTTTTTTTTTTAAATTAAGATTTTACTGATTTTCTTACAGAGAGGAAGGGATTGAGAGAGAGAGAGAGAGAGAGAGAGAAAAACATCAATTGGTTGTCTCCCACATGTGTCCTGGTCAGGGATTGAACCTGCAACCCGGGCATGTGCCCTGACCGGCAATCAAACCAGTGACCTGTTGGTACATGGGTCAGTGCTTAACCAGTGAGCCACACTAGCCAGGTTCTTTGCTTTTTTAATCCTCTTAACATCCCTTTACAGCAGGGATTGTCCCCTAGTTTAGGCAGGAACCTGAGCTCAAAGAGGTTGTGACTTGTCCCAGGTCACACAGTTAGTGCCTGGGTTCGAATTGGCTCCATTGACCTGAAGCTGCTCTCTGGGGCATGGGAGGTTCAGCAACCTCATAATGTGCTGCCACTGCCTGACATGCAACATTGAACAAATCACTATACTTCTCTTTGCCTCCATTTCCTCATCTGTACAGCGGGGGTGATAATAGGGCCTGCCTCACAGGGTTGTTTGTGGATTCAGAGGAGCCTAGCAGGTGGAGTGGTGCCTGGCAGATAGTCAGTGCTCTGTGCTATGGACTGCTGTTATTTATAGCTTATAGCTGGTCCTCGGGACAGCCTGTGCCATGTGTGAAGAAGAGGTTCTGTTAGTAGCCCCATTTCACAGGTGCAAATTCAGTAATCCCAAAGGGAGGCGATATGCCCAAGGTCACATTATAAGGATAACGTTAGTAGTCCCATGTCCTGTCCACTGCACAGGGCTGCCATCTCATTTGGGCGGATGAGGGCAGGGTTGTAAATGATAGAAACGCAACTCAGACTGGCTTAAGCAGACAAGAAAGTGTAGCTGAATCTCCAGGTGCTCTGCGTATCATGTGATGAGCTCAGGAGTCTTTCCCTTTCTATCATTGGCCCTGTGTAGGGTTCATTTTCTCCCTTCCTGAGGGCAAAGTGGGCCCCAGCAGCCCTGGGCTTACAGCCCACCATCTTAGCAGCCTCTGTGGAAAGAGAGCACTTGGTTCCAGTAGAGCCAGCCCAGCTCCAGCCTTGAGTCTCCTGGGTCTGGTGCTTGCTTGGTAGGTGGGGGGCAGGGGATGTGGTTAGCTCCACATGAATCTCACTAGTTGAAGGTGGCAGAGGGGTGAGGCTGGTTGTCTAAGGCAAGTTGTTCATTCATGTATTCCTTCATAAATACAGAATGAGCAACTACTGTGCCACGGGGCTATAAAAGTGAACAAAGCACCTACTGTGTGCCATGGGGCTATAGAAGTAAACAAAACAGACCAAAAGCTGTCCTTCAGGGAGCTCACATTGTGGGGAGACAGGTGATAAGCATGACAGGAAGGGAAAGCATAGAGTAGGTGTAAAGGTGCTAGGCACCTTGGGAGAAATGGAGCAGGGTATGGGAAACTGGGAATGCCGGGGGCCAGGGTGGTGGTTGTGAAGTTCTAAATGGGATGGTTGTGGTAGCCTCATTGGGAAGGTGACATTTGAGCAAAGACCTGAAGGAAGTGAGGGAGCAAGTCCTGTGGGGACTGGGGACAGAGCATCCCCTGGTTAAGGAGAGGCAGGACTGGGTGGAACCTGCCTGAGGTAGGGGAGGAGGGGGAGCAGCAAGGCAAGGCTGGAAGTGGGGCACGTGAAAGGAAGGAGGGCGCCAGGTCAGGAGGTAACAGAGGCCAGACCAGAGGAGGGAAGCCGTGTGAGGGTGTCACTCATACTTGGGTGTGGTTACCAGAAGTGGGAAGGATGTGGGTCAGGTGCAGTGTAACCCACAGGGTAGTGGGAGGAGCCTGCAGGGGAGGCTCAAGGGAGGGAGGAGGGGTGGCAGACTCCTGTGCAGTGTGTTGGGTGTCAGCTCCTCGATGATGAGTCCCTCTTTCTCCTTAGACATCCGGCTCCGGGTGCGAGCAGAGTACTGCGAACATGGGCCAGCCTTGGAGCAGGGTGTGGCATCTCGGCGGCCCCAGGCGCTGGCACGGCAGCTAGATGTGTTCGGGCAGGCCACTGCAGTGCTGCGCTCCCGAGACCTAGGCTCCGTGGTGTGTGACATCAAGTTCTCTGAGCTCTCCTACCTGGACGCCTTCTGGGGGGACTACCTGAGTGGCGCCCTGTTGCAGGCCCTGCGGGGTGTATTCCTGACTGAAGCTCTGCGAGAGGCTGTGGGCCGGGAGGCTGTCCGCCTGCTGGTCAGTGTGGACGAGGCTGACTATGAGGCTGGCCGGCGCCGCCTGCTGCTGATGGAGGAGGAGGGGGGACGGCGCCCAACAGAGGCCTCCTGATCCTGGGTCTGGCAGGACTGACCCCACCTCCTAGCCTCCGGGCCACCTTCACCCCAGGAGGACGAAGATAGACGACCATCTCTGCCCCTAGGGGACTGTCACTCCAGCAGCTCTGAGGACTGAGACAGACAGATGGCCAGGCCCCCTGACAGCCTGCACCTTGACAGTTCCTCTGACAGGATGTGGGCTCTGAAGCCTAAACCACTTCCAGCTGAGTTTCCTTTCCAAACTACCCCCATCCCACCCTCAGGTGTGTTCCTTCAGCTCCAGGAGGCCAGGGGCTCAGGCATGCAGATCTCAAAGGGAAGGAGACATAGCCACACAGTCACCAAAGGCCCCCTGCACATTGTGTTCCCAACCCTGGGTGGTTTACACACACTGCCCCCATTGAAGTCTCCCCTGGGCTCCTGCCCTGGCCTGCTCCACACACTTCTTTGGCCTAAGGGCTTCTCTCTCAGGATCTCTGATATTATCGCCCCCAACCCTGGGCTTCAGCTGCACCAGGCACTGAAGTTGGGGCACACACGGGGCCTGCTCACCTTGCCCCAACATCTCTACAGCCAGCCAGGGCTCTTCCCACTTTTCACACACAGACCTGGCCCTTCACCTTTTCCTGCTCCCCAGAGCTGGATGTGGACTTGCACAAGGACCTACACCCAGAGTGTCTCACGTGTGTTACCAGCTGTATCAGACCAAGTGTGCTGCTGCCCATGGGGCCAGGACCAGAAGCCAACTGCCATCTCAGAAAGGGAAAGGCAAAGGCTTGTGGGCCGATGGGAAAAGTCTTTTACAAATTGCATCAATAAAACTGCCCTGGAAGGGGCATAGGTGGGCATCAAGGCTCCCTGGGACTCTTTCTTAATGGGCTGGAGGAAGGAGCTGTGCCTAGTACCAATCCTGGAGTTCCTGGCCCAGTATCAGGCTGATAGGTAAGCAGGATGCTAGATCATCTGCCAGTTGTTACCACAGGCTTGCTCTCCTCTCTGGGCCTCAGTTTCCTCATCTGTCAAAGGAAAATACTGCCTTGGAGTCACAAACCCTCCCAGCTCCATTTGCACTTGTTTTGCTCCTTGGGAGTGCCAATATTTTTCACTTGTTCGGTGAAATGGGCCAGCTATCTGCAAGACTGACAGCTCAGAGATGAGCAGTTACGCTTTGCCTAGAACCCCTCTTCAGGTGGTTCCCCACCTATCATACCTTCTGGACAGTCACCTTCTCAAATCTGGATCTCTGTTCTTTCTCTTCCTGAGGCCAAACACTTCTTCCTGCTGCCCGGTGGCTGTAGGAGGTTGTGGCCTCCTACTCTTGACCCATTCCTTGTTTATGGGCTTAGGAACTCAAGTTTCTTACACAGCACCCAGGGTTTTCCTTCCTGATGGGGAAGGGAACCAGGACTGGGAAGCTGGGGGCATGGTGGGCAGGGATTCCAATTTCTGGCCTTTTGTGGGGGAAGGGATGGACCTGCCCACACCTGGAGCCTGTCCTGAACCCTTGACCTGTATATGGGGGATAAAGTGGCAAGTTTAGGAGTTGAGTCCTGTCCAGGAGTCAAGACCTGGTCCAGCTAGTTGCTGTGTGACCCCAGACGGTCCCTGTACCCTTTCTGGGAGGGAGCTAAGGTCTATGGGGCACCTACTTAAGTTCTATTTGATACTTAGCCCCTTGTGTGAAGTAGGGATTTTACAGGAAATGGGCTGAGAGAGGGGAAGTGACTTGCCTGAGGGATAAAGCAGCTTGGGTGGGATGGAAAGCAGCTCTCCCCTAGAGGACCAAGTCAGGCTGGGGAGGGAGACCAGCTCCTGCGCTCTTTCTCCTCTTGAGCTGTGGGACTCTCCTTGGCCTGGGCAGAAGTAGGCTTTCTTTTCAGGACCTTCCCAGATTTAACTTGGGCTCTATTTTAATGGGAGCTTACTGTACTTAAGGGTGGGAGCTGCTGCCTGTTGGCTGGGCTAAATTCCAGGATCTGCCTCTTCCTCGGGCCATGGTGCCTGCCTCCACCCCTAGTGAATGATGGGTGCCACCAGCCCCCATGGTGGACAAATTCAGGCTTGGCCTCTGCTTTAGTTCCATGCTCCAAGCCCCACCGCCTGCCTGGGCCCGTCCCGCCCGCCGGCCCCCTCACCCTTCAGGCTCCTTCCCCAGCGCCTCAGGCCGCGCGCTGGCGCCTGCAAGGCGGAAGGAGGGTCCTAGCTTTGCGGGCCCCAGGAACGCGCAGGCGCAGTGCGCGGCGCGTGCTGAGTGGCGGGAACCTCGAGGCAGTGTCTCGCCTCCAGAGCCTCCCTGTGCGCATGCGTCTTGGAGCCCGCCTGTGCTCTTGCCAGAGCCCCGCCTGGCGCTGGGGGTGACCCGACAGACCCCTGAGGCCCAGAAATGGGTCAGACCCAGGCCTTAAGGACAACCCGGGGAGATCAAAGCTTCAGAAGTCTAGAAAGACTTGTGGGGCAGGGCCTGAACAGGCTGCCGCCAAGGGAAACGGACCGTGGGAGCTCAGAGGAAGGCAGGCCATGGTTCCGCGGAGGAGAGGAGCCCGCAGCTGGCTCTTGGACGATGAGAAGTTCAACAGAATGACAGAGGGGACATTCCAGGCAGAGAATCTCTCTTAAACCCTAGGGAACATTCCTAAATGGGATGTGAGACAGATGCAGTCAAAGGTAAGTGACAATGCAGCGTGAGCCACCCCCTCACTGCATCAGCAGTCACCTACTGCCACATGCTGGCAGACAGACATGGCCCTGATGATTACAACCTAAGGTGGAAACATGAGGCGGCCCGTTGTGCCTGGGGCATGGAAGCACAGGTCCCCCAAGGCTTCTGAGGGCCAGGCCCTGGGCTGATCTATGTTGGGGACCTTGAGAGGACTCTAGACTGGGCTCTGGCTTCTGTTCTTGTGGGTGAGCCAGAGTGGGACACTGAGTCACAGCCCAGAGTAGTCAGCGACTGAACAAGCAGCAGAGGCTGAAGGAGCCCGAGGACTCTGAGTGGAGGGACCCAGGAAGGCTTCATGGGTTGAGAAGCTCCCTGTTCACTCTATTAAACATTAACACCACCACCACCATCACCACCTAGATAGCTTTTAATTGTGAATATAACATTCAGAAAAGTGCATAAAACATAAATGAACAGTTAAGTTGTAAAACACCGGAGCCTCCCATGTTAATACATGACCAACACCCCAGAAAGTCCCCCACCCCGCCACCTTTCTGCCATGTGTTCCATCCTGATCACAACTCCCCTCTTTCCCTAGGCAGGAATACTATCCTGACTTTGACAGTAATAATTTCTTTTTTTAAAAAATAATTTTAAAAAATATTGATTTTAGACGGAGAGGAAGGGAGAGAGAGAGAAGCCAAGATTTGCTGCTCCACTTAATTATACATTCATTGGTTAATTCTTGTGTGCTCCCTGACTGGGATTGAACCCGGACCCTTGGTGTATCGAGACAATACTCTGGGCCTCGACAGTAATAGTTTATTGCTTTTCTTTAACTTTCTAGTTTTACAGCACTCAGTGATATAGTTAATTTAATCTCTTTTTGCACTTGACATAAATGGCATCATGAAATATATTTTCTATTGTGTTTGGTTTCTTTTGCTCAACGTTGTGTGCGTTTGTTCCATGTGTTTATCCATAGCTGACTCATTTTTATGAACACCCCTCAAGTAGTCCATGCGTTGCAGCGTTGACAGGCATTTGTGTTGTTTCCAGTTTAGGGATGTTATGAATAATACTGCTGTGAACTTTGTTCTGCATGTTTCTTGGTGAACATATGCTTACGTTTCTGTTTGGATACACCTAGAAGTAGAATTGCTGGACATGGGTACAAGTGTATTCAGGTTTGGTAGATACTGCCTGTGAGTTTCCTAGGGCTGCTGTAACAAATTACCACAAGCTTGGTGGCTTAACACAACAGAAATGTATTCTCTTATAATCCTGGAGGCCAGAAGTCTAAAATCAGTTTCACTGGGCCCAAATAAAGTTGTCAGCAGGCCCACACTCACTTCAGAGGCTCTAGGGAAGAATTTATTCCTTGTAGCTTCCTACTTCTAGTGGCTGCCAGCAATCCTAGGTTTGTGGCCACATCGCTCCAATCTCTGCCTCTATGGTTATATTGCGTCTTCTGTCTGTGTCAAGTGTTCCTCTGCTCCCATATAAGGATATATGTGATTGCATTTAGGACCCACCTGAATAATCCAGGCTAATCTCACCTCAAAACCCTTACTTTAATCACACCTGCAAAGTCTTTTTGCCACATAGGATAGCTCACAGGTTCCAGGGGTTAAGCCATGGGCATTTTTCAGTCTACTGTACTCATAAGCTGTTCTGAAGTGTTTATGCCAACGTACTCTCCCAGCAGTACTGAATGAGAGTTCCCTTTCTTCAGTCCTCACTTTGCCTTTGCCCAGCTGACAGATGCGCGGTAGGCTGTCACTGCAGCTTGTCTTCATCTTCCCTAATGATTAATTTCCGCTCACTCCTGGGTGAGGAACAGGCGGTCTTTGGGTGGGCAGGATTCTAGATAGGCGGAATAGCATGTATGAAAGTTTAAAGAAAACATTTATTTAAATGTGAAGAAGAGGTGTGTTTTAAGCATTAGGTTATTAAAAGTGAAGAGAATGCAGAGATATAGGTGCAATAAAGCCAATGGTAAATAAGATGGTCCAGTATGAGGCTCTGGCTAGGCAGGCAAGGGAGAGAAGCCAGGAGGGGTCTGGCCAACTGGCAGAAAACAGAGGTATCAAGGGGGCGGGAGCTCTCTGTGAGTTGAGGCATGATGCCATGATGGCAGCAAGGGCCTGCCAGGCTGGGATCAGGGTGTAGGATACTGGATTTCAAACACAGAAGATAGTACTGGGTTGTGATGAAAGCTAGGCCTTTTAAATTTGGAACCCAAAGAGTCCTTCCTGTGTTAGAATCCTGGCTCTGCCACTTGGCTAAATGTCACCCAGTACTTTTCTCCATCTTTCACCCTCAAGTCATTCAACGATCATTTACCAAGGTATACATCTATTTCAGCTACTACAGGATGGGTCAGGCCCAATCCCTCCCTTGACAAGTTCTGTCATAGTATAGGATGTGATCCCCGGGGGCACCTCAAAGGGACTTATGAGGGGCTGTGGGAACTCAGCTGAGGCAGACCACGACTCTAATCTGGCTTCATAGAACCTGGCTTCCTTGAGCCTTATGTCCTCAGGTTCTATCACCCTCTGTCCCATTTCCTCACCGACATCTGTTGACTCCCTGGTCATTTCCCCTCATTTCTGGAGACTAGCACCTCCTCACAGACTTTCCACCCCAGCCCTGCCATCCTACTGGGATACTTAACTTCCCTGTGATGGTCTGATCTAGCCTCTCAGTCTCTTTCCACCTCATCTCTGCTAAACTTCATCCCACTCCAGCCACCCACTCCCATGACCACACCTTGGACTTAGTCATTACCTGGAAGTGCAACACACATAGCAAACATTCACCGAGCACTTATAGCAAATGCCAGGCACTGTGCCAAATGGGTTACAGGTGTTTACCCCTCACAAAACCTGCAAGGTGGGTATTAATATCCTCATTTTCAAGGTGATGATACACACTCAGGATGGTGAATTCACTTCCCTGGGTGAAACTTAGCAAAGGGGCAGAGCCAGGATTCTTAACACAAGACACTTTGGGTCCCAGATTAAAAAGCCCTGGTTTTGCCCTGGCCATGTAGCTCAGTTGGTTGGGGCATCATCCTGATATGCCAAGGTTGTGGGTTTGATCCCTGGTAAGGACACATACAAGAATCAACCAGTGAATGCATGAAATAGTGGAACAACAATCCGATGTTTCTCTCTCGCTCCATCTGAAATCAGCAAATTAAAATAAATAAAAATTTTATAAGAACCTGGTTTTAACCACAACCCAGTACTGTCTTCTGTGTTTGAAATTCCAGTATCCTACACTCTGATCCCAGCACCTGCCTTCCAGGCCTGGCAGGACCTCACTGCCATCATGCCTGTAGCCTCAACTCATAAAGAGCTCCACCCCCTTGATCCCTCAGTTTTCTGCCAGTCAGCTAGACACCCCCCAGGCTTCTCTCCCTTCCCTGCCCAGCCAGAGCCTCATATTGGACCATCTGATCTCTTTTGCTAGCTCTCTAATAGCTGGGGCCCCAGCAGGAAACAGAGGGCACCGCAGCTGGGATTTTGAAGATAATTTAATAAAGGGACAATTTACAGAGGTGTGGGCAGAGTTGAGCAAACCAACAAGGGAGGTGAAGACAGCAGGAAGCTGTGACCACCCTTAGGTCTGCATGGGCAAAGAAAGGAAGTGATGGTATTACTGCAGCTAGGTGAGAGCCGTGGAACATGCTGGAGTGCACCAGAGTTGTAGAGGGTACTGCTGCTGCCAAAACTGTGGTGCTGACACGGAGCTAGGAGTAGGAGAAATATCGTGAGTGATGTTTCCTTCTCCCACTCTCTGATGTCCTACTGGTGCTTCCCATGGGGGACCCATGTAGAAGTCAGAGGGCAAGGGAGCCTGGATGATGTTGTCCATATGGGTAGAGTAGGGTGGAGGGTGGATCCGGAAGGGCAAATGGAAAATGACCAGCACTTTCTTGATTCCCTTCCACCCCTGACCTTCTGCCTCATCTGTCACCACATCCCTAGCGTTGGTCCATGTGGTTGAGATTGGCTCAGAGAAGGATGGTGGCAAAGTGGTGCATGTGGGAACCACTCCGACTTCTTGGTCAGTCTCCTCTCTGTCACCACTCTCCCGTGAATATCCCTCAACTCCACCCTTTAAGTTTCAACAAATTAAATTAAGGCTTATCAATTTAGCTTAATCAACTTTCTTCAACTTCCTATTGAAACCTACGCCCAGATTTATGTCACTCCTCCAGGCTCGGTTTTAGTCCAGCCTCCCCACCCTTGCATCACCCATCCCATCAGGACTCCCAGAGTATTACTCCATCATTCTTCCCTTTTGTTTCAACAGTCCTTCCTTCTCTCTCTTCCTTCTTACCCTATAAATTATCCAAATATTTACCACCTTTAAAACAAACACAAAAACCTCTACCTCCCTGTACTCTATGCCTGTTCTTTGTTCTACTCACCTCATCCAAAATTTTTGAAAAAACAAGTATGTTAGTGTTCTTTGGGTGCAAGCAACAGAGATGGACTCTTGCTAATTTAAGCAAGCAAGGAATTTATTAGAAGGAAATGAGGATGGCACCCACAGTGGAAGGAGAGACAGAAGAACCAGGCTTTGGAAAGGACTGGAATCAGGGCAGTGGCAGGGATGAAGACAGCAGGAAGAAATGGCAGTTTCCTCAGGGTCCTGGCTGCCACATGAATCAGCTCTAACCAGGTGCCGGCCTCCTGTCACGTAAGCTCAAGATTCAAATTCCAGGGAGAGCTTCTGATTGGTGCAGCTCGAGTCATGTGGCCTCCCCTTGGCCTGTGGACAGCTGGGCAGCCTGATGGACAGTCTCATGGAATCGTATCGGGTAGGCTATGGGTGGTTCCTCAGAGAAAAATCGGGGAGATGTCATAGACGATGGGGAAATGGATGCTGGGCAGGCAGAAACAACGGATGTCTGCAGAGCACTCCTGCTCAACAGCCCAGCCTTCATCTCCCATTGGAGTCTCAACTCACCGAAACCATTAGAACCCAGCTTGTTAATGACCTTTGCCAAATCTAAGGACATTTTTTGGTCTTTATGTGCAGTTTTTAACTCCATTGACCAGGGTCAGTATCTCTCTCTTGAAAATCTTTCCTCCCTTGGCTTCTGCATAACAAATAACCCAAAACTTAGCATCTTAGAACAACAAACATTTATTATCTCATAGTTTCTGCAGGTCAGGAATCCATGAGCCCCTCAGCTGAGGGGATGTGGTCTTTTCTTAAGGCTCCAGTTGTATATGTGGAGGATTAGCAGGACATAGTTTCCCCCAGGGTGAGTAATTAGAGAGAGGAGAGAAGAGAGAAGAGAGAAAGGAGAGAGGGAAGGAAAAAAAGAGACATACCTGCACATCTTTTTATAAACTAAATTAGAAATGGCATCCCATTACTTCTGCCATATTCTGTTCATTAGAAGTGAGTCACTAGGTCCAGTGCACATTGATGTGAGAGAGAAACATTGATTGGTTGCCTCCTGCATGTTCCCCTACCAGGGATTGCACCTGCAGTTGGGTATGTGCCCTGACTGGGAATCGAACCCACTACCTTTTGGTGTACGGGATGATGCTCCAACCAATGGAGCCACACCGGCCAGGGCATGAGTTGGTTCTTGAAGTCGAATAGAAGCCAGAAGAAGAGTGAGAAAGGCATTACCGTTAAAGGAACGGCATATGTCAAGGCTGGGAGGTAAGAGGAGGCAGACTCAGGGAAGCGGTGGTGGTCTGGTGTGGTTGGAGTGTGGGGTGAAAAGTGGGCAGTGACTAGAGGGGGAGGGGAGCCGATATTGTGAAGGGCCTGACAAGTTGGCTAAGAAGTTTGGGGTTCATCCTATTAGCAGCGGAGAGCCCAGAAAGAGGTTAAAGCCTGGGAGTGACTTGATTAGAGCCATGTTGTAGCAAGAACACCTCGGTGGCCAATGTGGAGGGTGGACTGAAGGCTGGGAGGCAGGAGCAGCAGGCGAGCAGGAGGTGCAGAGGCCTGAACTAAGACACTGCAAGCAGGGAAGGGAAGAAGAGGATTTGAGAAATACTAGGTTAAATCTGATGAAATTACTGTTTTGTAAGAAAAAGCCAGTTAATGATTGGCAACTTTTATATGGTTCATCTTCATATTAAGGAGGTAAATGAGCTGGATGGGATTTTGAGCCTAATGTGGATATGAATGTGAGAAAGAGGCTGTCCAGGCTGGGGGCTGCCCTTCTGACTTGAATGTCAGATTGGGTGAAGGTGCCACTATGGGGGGAGGGAACCCAGGTTGGGGGGCATGGTGGGGGAGGTGGCATGTTCAGGTTGGATGTGTTGGTTTTGAGGTGCCTTTGGGACCGCTAAGAGGTTACTAGATATCTGGGTCTGAAGTTAGGAGAGGGATAAGTTGGAGATGAATTTGGTGATTAGCAGCATGGAGAAGGCAGTTGTGGGGGAAAATTCTCCCTGGGAGGGCAGAGGAGACTGAGGAGGAGAACCACGGGAGTGAGCTTTATTAGATCCAAAGACGATGTTTTCAAGATCTAATTGGCTTTATTAACGATTCATGAATCAGGCAGCATCCCATCTAGCAACAAGCTCTCCAAAGAGGATTTTTAAAAGATGGTCGTGGCCATGTGCTGTAGAGAAGGAAAGTCAAATAGGACTGAAAAACCTGTTGGATTTAGCATGGAGGAGCTTGTCTGGGAGTGGGGACAGCAATGGGAGTGGCTTGGACTCAGTTCTGGAGGGACAGAGACTAGGCCTGGCCTTGGGACTGTCCTTTCATCCTAAGTAATGCACCACTTCAGCCACCAGGGGGCAGTGGCCACACAGAATCCAGGTAGGAAGGATGCTCTGGGGCCAAGGAGCTTGTGGGTAGATGTATAGGGACTCCGGGGTCTGGCCCTTGCAGAGGCTGTTTCCTAGTGAGGAGAGATGTCCCCACATGAAGGGAGCAGGGAAGAACTTCTGGACCGCCAGAGGAAAGGAGCCCTTTCCATGGGGGAACAGGGGCAGACCAAAAATTCCCAGTCCTGTCTTGTAGTTTCCCTCTTTGTGGGCCTTTGGGGGTGCAGATGGTGCTTACTCAGCATGGTATTCCCAGTAGTCATGGGGTTTGCATTTTGGACCTTGATTCTCTCTAGTACCATTTCTTGATAGTCCTACCTTTCATTCTGTGTGTGAGACATATGAACTTTTAAAAACAACGTTTTTATTGATTTTAGAGTGAGAGGAAAGGAGAGGGAGAGGGAAATAGAAACATCAATCAGCTGCCTCCTGCACCCACCCCTGACCGGGGATCTGGGGATCAAGCCTGTAACCCGGGCATGTGCTCTGACCCCGGGAATCAAATCAGTGACCTCTTGGTGCATAGGTCGACGCTCAACCACTGAGACACACCAGCCAGGCCATACTGTACTTTTTTAGGTCTCACCTGCTTTCATGTGAAAGTCCTTCCATAGAAATGCCTCCCCCATCCTTCAGGTTTTATTTCAGGCATCACTGCCTCCTAGAAGCCCTCCCTCACTGCCCCTCTTACCTTCTCTTGGCTCCTACAGGGCCTTGTGTTTTCCTTATTTCAAGTCTTACAGTTCTGGCTTGTAATAGCTTGTTTATTTTTGGCCAACTTTATTGCAGTATGACTTAAATACAGTAAGATTCACCAGTTTTAAGTGTACAGTTTCTCTGTCACACACACACAGAGTCATGTAACCACTACCACAATCATGAGGCAAAACATTTCCATAACTCCCCCAAATCCCTTCCTTGGCCCTTTGCTATAGTTTCCCCCCATGCCCAGCCCCTTTCAACCACTGACCTGCTTTTCTGTCACTAAAGTTTTGCTTTGTCTAGAATTTCATATAAATGGAATCCTACAGTATGTAGTCGTCTGTGTCCAGGTTCTTTCACTGTGCTTTGGGTTATGTCCGTGTCACTGTGTGTATCAGTAACTGTGTATTTATTGTCTGTTCTCCCCCAGACGAGGCTCTCTGTGAGGGTAGAGTTGTGTCCCTGTCACCTTTGTGTCTTCAGCTTGCAGCATAGTCCTAGCACACAGTAGCCCTCAGTGAATGTTTCTTAAATGGAACAATCTGGAAGAACCAACCTGGGAGAGCTTCTGACCCTGAGATGTGCATAAGGCAGGGCCCATTTGCAGGATGTCCGTGGCCATCACCTTGCGCTCCAGCTGCTCCTCCATTTGCCTGGTCAGCTTCCTCTGCTCCTTTCTAAGCTCATTCCTTCCACCTGATCCTCGGTTCCCCACTCCTGCCAACCCCAGCTTCTTTCTGGCTTTTGGAAGTCTCTGTCAACTTGAGCCCTGGCCTTACACAGCTCCCTCCCTTAGCGTGCCAGTCTCTCAGCTCGTCCTCTCACCTCCTCTGGGCCCCCCACCTCCTACACCCGGTCCTGATCTGTGTAGCTCCTCTGTGCCTCAGGGCCATCTCTTGGAGAATGCTGGAGACAGCTGGCTGCCCCATCCTGGGGAGCTACATTATGATTTCCCTTCCCTTCTCTCTTCTGCTTCCTGTCATTCCTGCCCACCCCCACCCTACACCTCAAACACCTTCCTGTGGGAGGTCTTTGGGGGAATCTCTAAATGTTGTACAGACCACTAAAATCTCTGTCTCTCTTATTTTTTTCCCTTGTCTCCCTCCCTCCATTTCCCACCTCCTTTCTCCTCTCCCCAGTCCCCTTCTCTCTCTCTATTTTTTTTTTTTTTTGGACAACAAAAGATTTATTGATCAGCTATCATATATAATGATCTTCTTGTAATTATGGAGATATTCACAGCTTCTTCTACCCTTCTCTCTTCTTGACACCCTCATCCTGCACTCTCTCTGCACTCCACCATTCTCCACTCACCCCTTCTCCCTTCTCAGCAGCTTTCCCTTTCTCTCCCACCCATTCTCCTCCTGCCAGTGTGCTCCTTCCTCACCCACCCTCTCCCCCTCTGCTTGTGTCCCCAAAGCCCCCCTCCCTCCCTCCCTTCCTTCCTCTCTTCCTTCCTCCCTCCTGCCTTTCCTAGGTCCCATTCTAGTTCCAGTTATCTTCTTTTTCCCCTCTTACTGCCCAACTTCCCTCCTCCTTAATCCTTTCCTCCTTTCCCTCTATTCCCCTTATCTTACTCCCTTTATCGTTGGGGTTGTAAGGGAGACCCAAGATTTGTGACCCAGGTACAAAGATTTACACACACACACACACACACACACACACACACAGATAGGTGGCCACAGGTGTGTGAACAGACACGGTACATTAGTGAGCATGTGCATCTGTCTAGAGGTACATTCTGATGCACACACACAACTAAGTGTATTCATAGCTTACAATGTACTGTACTTAGTATAGTCCAGGTACTGTTACTTTACACATTTGTGAAATGTGAATAAGCAGGATGAGAGAGAGCTGAGCACACAAGTTCATTTGCACAGGAAGAGGTGGAGCGTGCACACCAATACCCAGAGACAGCCCTCACCTGACCGTACATGTGCACACCCTCCTCAGAGGAATCTAATACTTTTGGCATGGGGGCTCTTTCAGGAGCAGGGAGAGCAGGCATGTTTTCCCTATGTTGTGCTCAGTGTGCTGCGTAGGTCTTTGCATGTGTCTGGTGTGTATACATGGGCCACATTCACCCACCCTCGTGGGGTTATGACTCAGGGCTGGGTGGAGCCCCCCAGAGCATTTAGGACAATCCGCACCTACAGTTGCTTGAGTCACCTGCTGGATCTGCCTCTGGTAAGTACGTGAGGGAGGGATATCAGCTTCTGCTTACTGTGGATGCTCTGGATAACCAAGGAATGCCTATCACACGTAGGCAGCAGACCACGGCCCCTCAGCATGCTGTGGAGTGAGCATCTGACATGGACTTCACATGCATCAAATCAGCGTTTCCGTTTCCGGATCCTTAATATCGGTACTCCTGTGTATAGTGTGTATTCGTTGTACACATCATTGAGAAAGACCAAGTGGTCTTTCTTAGAAGGGATGGGCTGCACCATGTGCTGGTGCTTTAGGCGCTGGGGGTGACGCAAAGGACTGTGCATCCCCGGCCCCGCCCTGGCCCGGAGCTTCCCCTCTGGTGGGCATCAGGGCATCTGCAGCTCCTCTATCTGTAGTACGTTCACACGAAGCGCTCAGGAATCTGCCAGGGATGCCTGTCCCAGGTCCACTGCTCCTTCTTGCTCTTTCCAGTGTGAGTGGACCCTGTGCTGTCATTCCAGGCGTCCTTTTTGAGTTCCCTCCTTGCTAGTGGGACCCATGGGTTTTTGTATTGAAAATCTTAACTTGTGTTCTATGCACTCTGTGGGTCCCCAGAACCTGCTCCTGGATGTCTATCATGTTCCCACCAGGGAGCTCATCAGGTCCATGTGCCTACTTTATAGACACTTCCATAGGGCACGTCTGCATTCATTTGTGTTGTGCACACAGTGTGGGTCCCAGGAAGCTGTTGGGTGTAGGGTCCCGTGTCTCTCATGTCCATGCCCTGTAGGTGCTGTGTGCCTAGTTTGGGCAGGGGCAGTTCCTTTTTTATCTGTGTTGTGCACGCGCAGTGTGTGGGTGTTCGGGGAGTGGCCTGTTCTGTAAGAAGGTATTAAGTGGTTCTCTGTCTCTTACACACGTGCTGCATTCGTACCTGTGTCTACTTTGTGCACGCACGGAGCAGCGCAGCTGTTTCTTGCATTTATTTGTGCTGTGCACACAGTGTGGGTCCCAAGAGGCTGATGAGTCCAGGAGGTAGTGGGTAGCTCCGTGTCTGTTACACCCTCCGCACAGGTCCCGTGTACTTTGTATGCCCGCGGGGTAGGTGTTTCCGGGATTTATTTCAGTTACGCACTTGCAGTGTAGGTCTCGGGAGCCCGTGTACGTGTGAGCAGTTGGTGATTCTCGTGTTTCTCTCACGCACACGTAGTGAGGGTCCCGTGTGCCCACTCAGTCCGCGCGGGGCATTGGTGCGGGTAACAAAGCGACTGCCGGCTGCGGCTGCTAAGCCCAGACTGCGCAGCGCGTGCCCGCGTCCTCTGTCCCTTCCTCCCCCCCAACTCCCTCCCGGCCTGGGTACCACTCGAAGCCCCAACCTCCTCTCGGCACTGCCGCGCCCCTGCTGGCAGGGGGCCGGAGCCAGGCACTTTCCCCAGACCCAGCGCAGACTTTCCTCCGGTCCAGGGTCCCTTCCCCCTGAGCCCCGCTTTCCTTCCTCTCCCTCCCCAGCCTGACTGTGCCGGGCACAGGGGAAGTGTTCAGTGACCGGGTACTGCCTCCTCCCTCATTGCTGTTCTTGTCTCCCCTGCCTGACCTCTCCCCCTTGGTGCTCCCGTAGCCCCACTTGTCACTCTCCTGGTCTCTGCTCTCACCCCAGCCTGCCCCTTTCTGCCTTCCCTAAGCTCCGTCTTTTTGTGCTGCCCCCCTTTTCCCAAGTCTTATTCTCTACTCCCCACACTCCTTTTATCTCTTGCTGTCTCTGTCTTGTATCTCCTATGGATCTCTGTCCACCAGAAAGCCTCTTCCAGTGTCTGTCTCCTCACCGTATCTCTGTCTCCTTGGGTTTCTCCTTCCTTGTCTCTTGCAGTCGTCTCTGTCTATACCTCTGTGTTTCTCTGCATCACTTTGACTCTCTAACTCTCCCTCTTTGCTTTCTAGCGTGTTTCTCACTGTCTCTGTAGTTTTTTAAATCTCTTTTCTGTCTTGGCCTCTGTGTCTCTCTTTGCACATTTCTTTCTTTCTGTTTCTTAGGTTCTCTCTCCTTAGGTTCTCTTCTCCTAAGACTATTTCACTGTGTTTCTCTCTACGTTTCACAAATCATGTCTCCTTGTCTGTCTCTGTCTCTCTCTCTCTGTGCCTTTTTCTCTGTCTCTCAGTCTCTGTATCTTTTGGTCTCTGTTGGTGTCTTTCTAGCTTTGTGTCTCTCTCAGTGGTTGTTTTTTTATATCTCTCTGATTCAACTTGTCTCTTATCTCTGTGTCTATCTCTCTGTGCCTGTCTGTCTCTCTCCAATTCTGTCTTGCCTCTTTATTGCTCTCAGTCTGAATCCGGCTCTTTCTTCCATCTCTGGTTTTTACATGTTTATCTCTCTTGTCTCTGTCTCTATCTCTGTCTCTCTGACTCTCTGTCTCTCCTGCCTGTGTGTCTTCTTCTCTGTGGCTCTCTTTCTTCTTTCTGGCTCTTCATTTTTCTCTATCCATGGACTTCTTCTCTTTATCTCTTTGTCTCTGGGTGTCTCTGTGGTTCTTGGTGCCTCTCTATGCTTTTGTGTCCCTATCTGCTGCCCTCCATCTCTCTCCCTCACCCCCCAACTGCGCTGTGCATGTGTCGATATTTTTCTGTGTGTCTCTGGCATCTCTCTGTCTCTGTTAGTCTCTCCCTGCTCCCATGTCCCCTGTACTTCTGCTCTTTCCCCTGTCTCTTCCCTCCTTGTCTCTGTGTTTCTGGTGGCCCTTTGAGTCTCTGGGTCTCAGGGCCTTTCCCTGCCTTTGAGTTCCACTCTGCCTCCCACCCCTCTCTCTCTGTCCCTGTGTCTATGTTTCTGTATGTCTCTGTATGTCTCTGCCTCTGGGCATCTCTTTGTCTCTTTCCCTGCTTCTGTGTCCTCTGTGCTCCCTGCCCTCTCCCCTCTCCCCTCTCCCTTTTCTCTCTGTCTCTATCTCTGGATGTCTCTGGGTGTCTCTGAGAGTCTCTGGGCCTCAGGGTATCTTCCTGCCTTTGAGTCCCCCTCTGCTCCCTGCCCCCTCCTTTCCCCCCTCTGTCTCTTTCTGTATCTCTCTGTGTCTCTGTGTGTCTCTGGGGGTCTCTGGGGGTCTCTGGGCTTCTCCTTGTCTGGGTGCCCTCTTGTAATCCCGGCCCCTCTTCCCTCTCTGTCACTGTGTCCGTCTGTTTCAATGTATCTCTGAGTATCTCTGCGTCTCTCTGTCTCTGCGTATCTCTGTGTCTCTGTGGGTCTCGGGCCTCTCCCTGCCTCCGTGTCCCCTGCGCTCCCCGCCCTCTCCCTCTCCCTCGCTCCCCCCTCGCTCTCTCGCTCGCGCTCTCTCTCTCTGAGCATCCTTGGGCCCGGGGTTGCCATGGGGACAAGGTGGGAGCCGGGGATGGCGCGCGCCTGGGCTCGCGCCGGCAGCTCAGGCGAAGAGCAGCGGCCAGAGCAGCGCCAGCAGCAGGCAGCGAGCGGGCGCGGGAGCGGGAGCGGGAGCGGGGGTAGCGTTGGCGGCGGCGGCTCCTCCTCGGCCATCCCCTCGGAGCCGTGCAGCTGACGCGCATGGCGAAGACAGCGGCGCCTACCGATGGGAGCAGCGGTAAGGCAAGGCGGCGCGGCGCAGCCGGGCGGGCGGGCGGCGGGCAGCCTCCTCCTCTCCCCAGCTCGCCTGCGCGCCCGCTCGCCCGCCCTCCCTTCCTCCCTCTCCCCTCGCAGCCCCTGCCCGCCCGCGCCGCGCTCGCCCTTCCATTTAAAAATCTTTAAAACTTTGCATATTAATATCTGCGCTTTGCATAATCTGACCCGCGCTTTATTGATTGCAAGAAGCTTAATGCAGCCGGCTCGGCCTATTGCAGAGAGCTCTCCGGGCGGGAGCCGCGCGGGCGCCGCTCGCTCCGCACCGCGCTCCGGCTGCCCGCCGCCGCTGCGGCCCCGGCCTTCTCGGCTCCCGCCCGGCGCCCGGCGCCCGGGGTTTTGCCCCCTTGCTGGGTATTTTTATTATTTGGGGGTGAGGGGGTCGGCTTGCTGTCAATGGCAGCAAGGGAACCAAAGGAGAGATGTCGGGGGTGGGGGAGAAATAAGGACAGAGAGGAGAAGCGGGAGAGAAAACGGGGAGAAGGGGCGCGGAGGATGGGGAAGGGGAAGCGCAGAGCGGAGGCAGGAGGGAGAGGAGGGAGCCGTCGGCGGAGGACGGCACTGAAAGGACGCGGAGCGCGCGGAGACAGAAGAGAAAGGAGCGAGGCGAGGGGAGCGCAGACTAGAGAAAGAGCCGGCAGCCGGGAGCTGGCGAAGCAGACCAGGCGCTCGGCATTTTGTCGCTGCTGCCTCCCAGGCCAAAAAAATAATAATAATAATAAAGAAAAGGGGCAAGGAAAAAACAACAACCAACACTAAAAAGACGAAAACAAAACACATCGAAGCCTGGGCCACCATATACAAAAAAAGCGGGCGCAGAGAAGAGAGGCGAGGCGGCATCAGCTCAGGCTGGCTCCGCCGCTTCGGAGAGGCTCCCGGGGCTGGGCGGGATCCCCATTTTGGACCCTGCATTTTGGGAAGGGGCGACTGTGGAGAAAATGAAGCGAGAGGAGGGCAAGGCTGGTGCTAGTGCCGCCTGTTTTTTCCCCCCTTTCCTGGGGGGTGTGGGGGCCGGTTTAGTGCGATGATGGTGAGGATAATGGTTGGTGATGCTGTCTGAAGCTCCGAAGCAAGCAGGGTGCATGGGGGGGAGAGGTAAGAGGGTATAGGGAACTAGAAGGGGCTGAGGGTGTGGGAATGAGGGCCCAGAGAAAGAAACGGGGTGTCTTGGACTGTCGGAGGGTGGAAGATGGGGAGAAGGGGCAGCCGGGATGGGGCGCAGAGAGGCGGTGGCGTCTCTGGCAGCAGGAGAGGTGGACAGTGGAGCTCCAGGGTCCGGAGTGATGTTGGGGATCCAGGGCGCACCCCTCAGCTTTCTGGGCAAAGTCTGTAACTTGGGGGACCCCTCAGCGGCCTCCTTCCGCCTTTTTACTCCCGTCTCTTTTCTTCTTCTAGGCTCCCTTTTCTCCATCTCCTTGCCTGTTTCGTTTTCTCTCTGTTTTCCAGCTTTTCTGTCTCTTTCTGCTCTCAATAAAAGCTCCCCTGCCCCGGTTTTTCTTTTCTTTTTTTAAATATTCTTTCTCTTTACCCCTCCCTTTCTTTTTCTCTTTTCCCTTCCCCTTCCCCCTTCCTTTCATTCTCCCTCCTTGCCACTCATTTCCTCTGTGTTCCCATCCCTTCTGTCCCCTCCCTCAGTCCCATTTATTCATCACTTGGTAGCACTGGCCTTGAACAGTGTGCCAGGGAGAGGGGCTCCATGCAAAGACAAGAATCCCCTAAGTTCCATAAACCTAATCACTACTCCATACCTCAGTGTATTTCTACCCTCTTTTCTCTGCTGGGGCTTGGGTCTGCCCTTGGGGTTCTAGCACCACCCCCTATTTCCTCTGGCCTCCTAGAGGAGTCCTGCTGGCTGCTTACTGGGCCTGTGGGAGGGGGAGGGGAAGACCTTAAGTGAAGGCTCATGGCTATGGACTCAGCCCCACTGAGAAAGAAGGGTGTGGACAGAGAAGAAAATGACATGGATGGCTAGTGGGAAGTGAAAAGGGGAGGAAACTAGGGCTAGGGTCCACCTGAGAAGGTCCTCAGAGCTTTTGAGCCCCAGGTAAGTGATCCTAAGAGAAAGCCTCTGGCCTGCTGACCACTCCCCGCTTTATCCCTCCATCCTGAGGCCTGTGAAGTTGGGGAGCAGGTCTGGATTTAGAGAAAGACCCAGTGAGCCACTTAACTTGGTAGCTTTTAGTTTCTTGCCATACCGTCAGGAAAATTTGCCCCCCTCCCTCGGGGTACAGGGGAGAGTGCGCAGTGGGGGGCTGGTGTGCATAGAGCCCAACCATGGCAGCCATATGCATGTGCACAAGGCCTGTGTGAGTTGGGAGCGGTGTTCAGGACCGACTGACTGTGTGTAGGGCTTGGGTGCCTTGGCCGAATGAGGAGCCAAAGGCTTAGAGTCATGACGTGTGCTCAGCGGATGGCCGGGTACTGGGGTCCCCATTGTAAGCGACACGTTTGCAAGAAGGAGTTGGTGTGTGTATTTATACTGGACCTTCCGTTGTCTTGATGTTCACGGACTCCTCGCTGCGCGTACACTCGGCAGGCCCTCTCTGGCTCTGTGTGTGGCGGGCATCCACACGTGTACAGGTCTGTGTGCCACGTCTGGCATCGGTGGCGGGTGTGTGAATCTGGATGTGAAGCATGGTTAGAGTAGAGGCTCTGCCGTGCGTGCGTGTACTGGGTCTTGTGTGTGCCCATGAGGGTACACATTAAATAAAGTCACATATTGCAAGTACTGTTTCTGCATAGAGCTATTATTGTTTTTGTTAGGTGTCTCTGTGTATCCTGGGTCAGAGGGAGGTGGGCTTGTGTAGTGGGGTCTGGATGCAGTGATGAGAGATGTGCACAGAGGTCGCAGATGTATGGGTGGGCTTGGTAGCAGGCTTGCACAGCAACCTTGAAACTGGGTTCAAGGAAACAAAACTGGAAAAGATTCCCCCCTCCCTGAAGTCAGCCAGCCCAGGGAAACCTTCTGTGACTCTTCCATAGTAACATAGCGTCCTATGTCAGGACCACAGGCAGGATCTCCAGTTGCTAGTGACACAATTCTGTGTGTGCTCCCTGATTTCTGGATAATGCTGGACAGAGGCCCATTTGTTCCCATTGGAGAAGTCCAGATGCCCATCTCCCTTAGGCTGCTAGCCAACCCTCTGGCTGATTGCTATGCCATCTTTGGGGGCTTTGGTTGCCCTCACTTCCCTCTGCAAATCTTTGCAGGGAAAATGGAGGTGGCTGTGGCAGGGACCATGGTAGGGAAAGAATTCGGCCTCTGTGTGTGTGTGTGTGTGTGTGTGTGTGTGTGTGTGTGAGAGAGAGAGAGAGAGAGAGAGAGAGAAAGAGAGAGAGAGAGAGGAAGGGAGGAAAGGGGAGGGAGAGGGAGAGGTTAGACTATACATCCTAAACTGCCTGCTGGCCAGATTTTCTCCCAGTGGGTCCATCAGTGGCCACCCCAGGCCATCTTCAGTCTGGTTCTTACACACTGACTCCTTCCATGCAGGGGCCATAGGCCAGAACCCCCTCCCCACCAATGCGGCAACCAATCCAAGGGTCCCAACCTCTGTAACCCACTGGATAGAGCTTCGGAGAGTCCTGGTGCATAATCCCAGTGTGTGGGGGATGGCCCAGGAAATCGGGACAAATGGCCATGCCAGGGGCTGCTTGCACCTTAATGGGGGCAAGGGAGCAGTTTCCCTGTCTGGCATGTGCTGGTTAATTTCCAGGTTTTCTTTCAGGATTGAAATGGTTGAAATCGGTTGTGGAGAATTGTTGGAGGAGAGAGTGAGTGTGGGGTCTTCTTAGATTAGGGTCTGATTTTTCTTCTCAATAGATACCACTTGTCATTTTCCCCTTGGGTCCAACACCTCCTGATCTAATAATGATGAGGACTCCGACGCCCCTAACATCGGCCTAGCTCTTATAGCAGGCCTGATGTTGCCCCTTTCACAGATGAGGGTTTGAAGTCCACATGACTCTCCCAGCCCATAAGCCACCAAGCAGTGCTAGGGTCGAGGTCTTTGGACTCCTAGTACCGAGCCTGGTCTGTCCTCGGAGGTCTGCCCCTCTTTCCTTGGCTGTCCCAGCACCATTTCCTTTCTCTGGCTCTGCCCCTTCCTCCTCTTTTTCTCTGCCCCCTGAGATGCCCATCCACAGACCTGTCTTCCAGGACCTGTCAGGTGGATGGATGCCTTACGTGGCTCAGCAAGGGCTTCGAAGACCTGGATCTCACTTTGTATCCTGAAGGGAAAGCCACAAACGAGCCAGGTCGAGAGCTCACCGTGTCGGTGACATTTTGGAGTTGGGGCTGTTCAAAGACAGCGCTATGGATGAGCTTACATTCCCTCCAAAGCCTGCCGGGAAGCCTGGTTCTGTACAGCCCCTTCCCAGATGCAGGTGGTGGCCTCGAGAGGCAGGTGCACCGTCCTTCTCTTGCTCACAGCCCCACCTTCGAGAGATTATTGGAGCAGGCAGCTTTCCTAGCTCTGACACACTCAGAATGAGGCTGGAGGTGGTGGCCCCACATCCCAGGTCCCCGCATTCAATAGGTGTTTATTGAGTGGTGTGAGTCACTGAGCTCATGGAGTACAGTTTGTTCCCTGAGGTAATCAGGTGACAGTGGCATGAGCGCTCCCTACCTAAAAATTGTCAGGCACCAACCTCAGACTGGGAAGTGGATCCCATCCCAGCCTTAGACAAGTGTCCGAGCACAAAGGGAGCTTTGAGGTCACTGGGAATCCAGAGATGGAGGGAGGTGTGGGTTTAAACCGGCAAGTGGGTCTTTGAGGATGCTCAGGCCTTGAGGAAGGGGACAGGGAGGAGGGCAGAAAGATGGCCAAGCCCAGCAGGGAAGAAGCTGCCCAGGTAGGGGGTATGGCCCGAACAGAGGTGGGCACCGTGTGTCCTCGTAGAGCCTTTCTGTGGAGGCTCTGAGAAGTTTGGACTTGATCTGGCTGGGCCCCCGGGAGCTATCCCACGTGTGATCACTCACACACATGTGCATCTCATAACACTGCCTTGGGCAAGATGGACTAGTGTATGAGTGTGAGTGTGCGTGCGTGCAAGCACACGCAGAGCCCTGCACCCTGGCGTCCTCTCAGACAGTCTCCCTCGCAGAAACCAACAAGGGCTACCTTCACCCTTATTCCCGGGATCCTATACTGTTCAGGGCTGCGGCCCACACACTGAAGTGTGAGAGCAGGCTGGGGACCCTCCCCCACTGGGGTGCGGACTCATGTGGCATTCACAGACTTAATCCGCCGCAGTGAGGCCAGGGAGGCAGCATCTGTCACTTTCACAAACACAGGCAACGGAGTCGGAGAGACACAGTCCACTGGCTCACAACCGCTTGAGAAGCAGATGCCTGTACCGCACAGCCCCCTATGCCCAAGCCTTTCCTGGACCCCCACGCTGAGCCCACACCTATACACCTAGTCACCCCCTGCATCAAAGCACACACAAGTGTACTCACGCGCACACTCAGGTGAAGCACAGCCCGACATCCCAACTTCCTGTGTAGACAACCACACTCTCAGACTCTGACTGTAAGCACAGCTGCTGATATCCTAACCCCTTATTCATACACACACACACACACACACACACACACACACACACACACACACTCTTTTTGACTTAAAGCACAGCTGTAGCCATCCCACCAGCCAAACACATATGCCTACAAGAGGACTCCTACACTCACACACACACACACACACTCAAACACACAGACTCGCGATCCACCAGAACCACCGTGGTCAGCGGTCATTGAAAAATGACAGTCTGAGTAGTGTGCGGGGGTGAGGGTTGCCCTGAGGCATGGGCTGCAGGTCACACAGCAGGGGATATCGGACTCCCTTGAGGAGAGGGTCAGGCAGACCCTGAAAGGGCTTCATTGGTCTGGACGGTTCTGCCAGGTAAGGGGGATTCAACAAATGCAGGCCAGAGGCGGGAGCCAGTTAATGGCCGAGGCCGACGATGGCCGAGATGGCTGGTCAGCGAGGAGGGGAGGCTCGACAATTGATGTGACTCTGGGCTGGACAAATGATGGTGCATTTGGCTGGAGCTGGCTGGGGGGGCCTCGGGCCAGAGACCAGGCGGCCATTCTCGCCTCAGTAAGGAAAGGGCCAGTGCCGCTGTGGTGCAGCAGGGTGGGTTTCCCAGCTGGGCTCCACCACGTATCTTGCCTGGTGTGTGTGTGTCTTGGAGTCTTTGTATGTGTGTGTGTGTGTGCACATGTGTGTTTGCGTGCGCACACACACTTATCTGCAATTGTCAATGTGCAATTGACAATTCTACCTCTGTAGAACTTTGTGTCTTTGGGACTCTTGCTGTGCACCTCTGTGTGTCTTTGTGTGCGCTTGCGTGCGCACATGTGTGTGTGTATGTGTGTACATGCTCACCCATAAAGTGCTCAGGACCTTTCTCATTGGACCCTGTGCACCTTTGTGTCCAAGTGTGCATGTGTATATCGAGTGTATAGGGACCTTTCTTATTGTAAGATGCTATGCACTCTTGCGTGCTGGGTTTTTGTTTTTTTTTTTTTGCATTGAGGAGAAGGTTGGGGTGAGGGAAAAGGGATGGGTTTGGCTTTGGACTCCCAGCTCTCCATGCATCTGGTGGCCCACGAGGCTGTCTTTGTGCATCTGCTTGAGCCTCTCTCTGGGTATCGGCGGGCGTGGGCTTGTGTGCTTGCCTGCTCCAGAGTTTGTCCACAACAGCATCTCCCTCTGAACGTGGCTATGGGCAGGCTGGGCCAGACCAGATGAGGGGCCATCTCCCTGCATCTCATCATCTCTCTGGAGGGGGTCACACAATCCACGCTGGGCCTGGCTGGGACCCAGCAGCCCAGCACAGTGCAGGCCACCCCTCCTCCTCCTTCTCCCCCCCATGACCTTTGAGCACAGCAGCCCCAAATACATATTTATCAGAGGGGCTGTGGGGACCAGCCCCTCCCCCACCACTCCCCTCAGGGCCCAGGCTGCCTGGCTGCGGAGAAATTAACCTTGTGACACAGGAGCTTGCTGACACCCCGGCCCCCTCCCCATTCGCACAGCATATATGAGCATGGGTGGGTATATGAGAGAGAGACAGAATAGGTACTCACCAGACTGGGGAGGCAGCAGCAGCTAGGGGAAGAGAGACACACAGGTATACACGTGTTTATGTCACCCATCTCACACACACACACACGCACTCACACTCTCTCCCAACTACAGAAGCTACATAAGTCTGAACAGATACACAAAATTTGAAATAGATTTACATGTAGACATATACAGTGGTTCTGAAATAGACACACAGATTTTCAAACTCATGATAGACATGTGCACCGCGGGTCTTGAGACCCAGTACATGTACCTACAGTCAGAGATTCTCTGAGAAAACGTGGAGGAACTAAAGCCTGAAGATCCACACAGACATTTGTGCACGTATCTCCAGAGATGCTGAAATGAACACACCAGATGTGGAAACAGGGATAAGCACAGACTCACACACAAGCATGTATGTCCAGACGTCCACACATGCATATAGGTACTGAGACTCACAGGACAGAACAGATACCAAAACACCAGTATGCTCCTCATGTGGAGATTTTCTTTTCAACAAAAAAGATACAAAAAAGGTACAAATACTAAAACATGGCAGCACCCAGCCCACATGCCCATGCATGCACACGGGCCATGTTCAGAGGTCCCATGGGGAAGCCATACTGGAAGGGACAGAGCATCCCACTTACAGCAAAATGAAAATGAGTAGATGCTTAACTTTGAAAATGTTCACAGAATGAATTCACTCATCACACAGGGACTGAGCTCTGCATGCATCAGGCCCCATCTTAGAAGCTGGGAAACAGTGATTTACAGATGGACTTGGGCCTTGATCTCCGAGATCTGAACCAATAGGATGGGTGCTGATCAGACCTCAGCGAGTAGTTAGTTCTAAATGGCAGTAATATCTGGGAAGGAAAGGAACAAGGGGCTGTGGGAAGGTTTCATGGGACGACCCGGTTTAGATTGGTGGGTCAGGAGTAACACCTCTGAGGAAGTGACATTTAAGCTGAGTGTTAGACACAACACGCAGCTTGTTAAGTGTGCACACACACTCCTCCTAAAATTCACTGAGGCCACACAGGCATAGATAACGCAGGCCCAGATCCTCTGCCCCACCCTGCTGTGCCTCAGCACCCCTCTGGAGAACTCTTCTGGTGGGGAGTGGGATCTCCTTGGCTGGGCCCGACGTCTGGGGCTGGTGCCCCACTGAGCAGGGAGATCAAGCTGCCTGGGAGAGTCCAGGGGTTACGGCTGCATTGAGACAGTAACATGAGAAGGGCGGGCAGGGTCCAGAGGAAAAGGTGAGGCAGAGGGCTTTCCTAACAGAAGCACTTCCTATACACAGGCACGGAGGTGTGAACCAGTGTGGATGTCACTGGACCAGCAGGTGTGCTCAGGGAAGGGTGAGAGATGAGGTTTGACATCATGCGGAAGGGCCGTGAAGCACAGAGGGTTTTGAGGAGGGACTCCACAGGGCATGAGCTGGGCACTAAGTCAGGGGACCCTCAGAGTCTGGAGTGGAGGGGGGGCAGGAGGGATGGGGAGACTGCCCTGCCCATCTACTGTGGTAACCCTGGACAAGGCCTGGCCAGGGAGGGGGCGGACTGCCTTCCCCTTGCTCCCAGCCCCTTCTCTTGGCCACAGAACAGAACAGAGCAGGCTACAACTTGCCCCCATGTGGAGATTTGCTGGGAGCTGGACGTCAAGGGCTACTCTCCCCCTTAGTGACCACCGACATTCTATTATTTTCTGAGGCCTGTGGCCAGGCCTGAGCTGGATGCCAAGGTACAACGGTAAGCCAGACCCTTCCCTGCCCCAGAGGAGTCCCCAGTCTGGGCAGGCTGACCCTGACAAAGCCCTGTCAGGGACTACAAGGGTTTACTGAAGGCTTCTTGAGCTTATTCTAAGAAAATGAATGAGTCAGATGGCCCCACAGGGTGTGTGGGGAAGGAGTGAGGATGGAGCCTGGTTTTGGAAGATGAAACCAACCCTCATCTGCCACCGTGAGGAAGCCTGTCATTGCCCCATCACACTCAGGACATCTTCCTTACCCATAAGCCCTACATGAGCTGGTGCCCTCCTGCCTGTTCGACTTCTAGTCCTTTCCTCCTGCCTCCAAAAGTTTAGGCCACTCTGGCCTTCTTGCCCTTTCTCAAACACACCTTGTTCCTGCCTCAGGGCCTTTGTATCTGCTGTTTCCTTTGCCAGGAAAGCGTGTACCCTCATACTTCATTTGGGCTGCTGCTCAGCACCTACCTTCCCCGACAGGTCTTTCCTTACCTCTCAGTCTAAAGTAACGTCATCTTGTAACCTACCTCTTCACCTGCTCTATTTTCCTACTTAGCTCTTAAGTATATGTTCTTGTCTATTGCATCTCTTCCTCTACTAGAAAGTCAACACCATGAGGGCAGGGACTTTGCCTTGTTCATGGCTGTATCCCCAGTGCCTAGAACAGTGCTCAGCACACAGTAAGTGCTCAATGGGTCTTTGTCAGATGAACAGGAGCTGCCGGGTCCCCTGGCATCCTAGTTGCCCAATATAAAGGCAGAACTGGACATCTGCTGTGCTGTAAAGGGTGGAGGGATCTCACCTTCTGGGGACATCCTGTAGGGGCATCAGGCAAATCAGGCTACCTCCTGCCAGCGCCTTGAAGCAACCAGACTACAAACCCATCATCCAGGGTCTGTGTGCTCCCCTCTGACTCCGTCACAAAGCTCCCCTCACCCCAGCCAACTTATCCTGAACCCCCATAATCACATCTGCTCAGCCCTACTACTGCCTTTCCCCTCCTTCCCCCCAGCCATGAGGAAGGGAAGAGCCCAGGCTGTGGAGTCACACGCACCTGCTTGGAGTCCTGTCCTGGCTGTGTGGCCATGGGCAAATCACATCACCCCTTTTAAGCTTCAACATTTCTCCTCGGCAAGATAAGGTTTTGTGGGGATGAAGAGTGACCTCGTGTGTGATGATGATACTAATAATAACTGCTATTAATTGAGTACTTGCCAGGTGTTGGGCATTGGGCTGGGTGCTTGGAACTTTTTTTTTTCTTTTTCATTAAAAAGACATGGAGGGGGAACACCTGAGCATGGCGTGTCCCTAGAGTGTCAGGCCTGGGGCACGGTGCAGAGTCACAGAGGGGATGTAATCTGTACCATTCCAACATGTGCTTGCACACACGTGTACCTGTCGTACCGCACCGGTCAGGCAGTGGGGCTTGTGCTGTGCTCCGCCTGTCAGCAGACGCCCCCAGGGATAGTGTGGAGGCTCCTGAGGCAGCCACTTTCAGATGAGAGCCCAGCCCCAGCCGCCAAATCTGCTCACCCCTACTACTGCTTTTACTAACCCAGTGGGAACCTTCATCCGTCACATCTGGATTGTAGGGCCTGCACAGGGTCTAGCCTAGAACTGGTCTCAGGAAATACTTATTGACTGACTGATGAATGAATGAATGAACAAAAGAACATATTTAGCCAGGTGTTTTCATTGCATTTGCTCACACCAAGACATCACCAGGATGTGCTTTCTCCCTTCCCCTCCCCCTGCGCTCTCCCCCACCCCCTCACCCCCGAATCCTGCTCACATACAGCATTTATGGCTAATAAGCTTGATATCATTTCTATCATTCACTTGCCCCTTTCTATGTCAGGCCCCCTGCTAGGTTTGTTATAACTGTGGTTTTATTGATTCCTCACACCAGCACTGTGAGGCAGGTGCTATGATCTCCATTTTATGTTTGAGCAAACTGAGGCTCAGAGAGTAGGAACCACTTGCCCAGGGTCACACAGCAAGGCGGCAGCATAACTACTTTCTAACCACCGCAGAAGCAAAGTCATTAGTCCTCTGGCCTGCATGCACACTTGCTCTTGCAGTTTTTCCCCTTCCGGCAGTGGGATGGCAGGAGCCAGGAGCCCCAGCTTGGGTCCCAGCTCTGTCTCAACCAGTTGTGTGACTTTGAGAAAATCCTTTCCCTCCCTCTAGCTTGGCTTTCCCTCCAGCTGTTCTTCCTGTCTGCGAGCCCTCAGCCAAAGGCACAGAATTTGGCTTGGTCCTACCCTACCCTTTCTAATGGAGGAAACCAGAGCAGCAATGTTTCTCCACTTAGCACTTCAGATTCATTCACATTCCCAGGCACTGTACTCTGCTGGACTTGGACAGCTGGCTGGAAAAGGCTAAGGGGACAGAGAAAGGCCACTCATTGTGGGCCCACCAAGCACCTCTCCACAGGCCTGCCGCTGCAGGGTTTATTAGCCCCATTTTTTTGTAATTACAAACAAATGTTAACTGATGTGATATTGGTTCATTGTTTAAAAAGAAAAAGAAAATGCAGATATTCAAAGAGATAAGAAAAACCATGATAAATCAGTTAAATTTAAAAAAAAATTAACTTCTTGACGTCTAGCAGATAGCTTTGTAGATAGCTTTTTCTCAAACCGGAGTATGCCTGAAAATTTACCCAAAGAACGTATTAAAATTCAGGCGCCTGGGGCCAAACTCAGAATTCCGACTTCTGCTTTAAATTTTTTTTTCTTTGGGAAAAAAAATATGTGTGTGTGTGTTTCATAAAAATGGGATCATATACTACACGCCAGTTTATAACCTGCCTTTTTTTCTTCCTAACGATGAATTAGGAACATTGCTCCCTTGTCAATGGATGTGTTTCGAGCATATTTCCCACACCTTTGCAGTCCTTCTTTTGTGGTTGCTGTATCATCATTTACCGTACCAGACCCCTGTCATAGGACACCTAGCTGTTTTCTGGCATTCCTTGTTATAATTATTTCCAGTTAACAGATGAGGATACTGAGGCTCCAGGAAATCCCTCGCATGTGTGAAAAGCTAAGGCACCATCCAAAGGGATCTAGGGGTGGTGAGGGTGCTGGGGATGGTTCCCAGCCTCACTCAGGGAGGGACTGAGGGGCCCTAAGTGGAGGGAGGGGCTTGGGTAGAAGCCCCTGAAGTGAAGACCCCTGATCTGTCACAGGGGAAGCTGGTGCTTGAGGAGAGACAACCCTCTTCCAGGTCCCCAGACCCAGGCACGTTGTCAGCTTGAGCACTGCCCCATCAGGCTCCTTCAGCTCTCTCGCTGCCTCCCTCCCTGAGCCTACTTGCTGCCTGCTCCATCCTTGCCAGCTTATCAATAGGTTAAGTGGTCAGGTCAGGGATATTGACCATTTGATTAGGACCTTGTCAGATCAATCCCTGGCTCATCTCATGGGCCTCCTCCCCTGCGCGCACCCCCGCCTGCTCTTCTGTACCAGGGAGCAGGTGGCCTCGGAAGCCCCTGCCCTCCCCACACAGCACCCCAGAACCAGGAGCCCTTTGGCAAGTTCAGATAAAGTGAGAGCCAGCCTTGGGCTCATAATCTCCCGTCCTGGTCCTGCCAGGTCAGGAGCCCAGGATGCCATCTCCAGTTCTGCCCCTGCCTTACTCACCCTGCCCCCAGCCCCCCAGCTCTGTGGGGGCCCTTCCTGGTCCTCTGTCTAGGTGCCATGTTCCCGAACTCCCACCTTGCACCCCTCTCTCTTTCCTGCAGTCATTAGATCTTGTTTGTTTTGTACCCCATGCCCCTCAGAGTCCAGTCAGACAGATCTACCTCTCGGCTGTGTGACCTTGGGCAAGTGACTTCACGTCTCTGAGCCTCCATTTCCTCATCTGTATCTTGGGGATGATACTCACCAGATGGTTGTGAGGATTCTGTGAGATCACACCTGCAGAGCCACTAACCACACCCAGAGCTCAGGAAACACTGGACGTTCTCACCAAGGGCTACTCTGCTGAACTGATCCTAACCGATGTGGTTGTGAGGGCAGTCGCTCAGTCCATTTGTCCCTCAGTGGAGGTGTACGTGGGCAGCCTGTGTCTGTGTGGCCACGGGACACTGTCATTCTCAGGCCTGTCCTGGGCCCCAGCTCGGGGCCATTCCCTGATTGATGTTGGGGACCTCCAAAGGAGCTAGACCCCAGCCTATTCTCCTGGAGCCCACAGTCTGGCAGGCAAGTAGCAGATAGACCCTGGGACACAGCAAACCGTTGTAGCAGCTGTGAGGAGACCTGACGGGCCAGGTCCAAATGCTGAGCTTTCTTTCTTTCTCCAGTGACTATCACTGGTGAATCTTCCCCTTCTCTGTGGTGCAGCTGCAGGGAACGTAGATTTTGGCATTAGAGAAATCAGGGTCATGTCCAGGCTCCTCCTCTTTCTGTGCTAAGTCACTGTGGGCCAGCTGCTTCCCCTGCCTGTCCCTCAGAGTCCCCATCTGTGAAATGGGGAGAAGGCATCTTCTAAATAGCTTCCACTCCCACCTCCTGTCTCAGGCACTGCTGGCAAGACAGCTCCCAGCTGCCACTGAGCTGTCTTTCCCTGGAGAAGTTCTCTACTTGGGAGTGGGGTCTGTCAGAGAGCGAATGGGGACACGGGTCCAGGAAATGGGATGAGGAGAACTGGAGGCAGACGGTGGGGTGGTGCTGCCAGTGGGTATCACAGCTGAGGGGCAGAGGGCAGAGATGGGGAGGGGGGCCTGCTGGAGGGAAGAAGCCCCAGCACGGGCGCTGTCCCGGGGAAGACCCCAGCCCTAAGGCGCTGACTCCAGGCCCCTCAGAGGCTCGGGGATTCCCCGCCGCCCCGCCATCACTTACACCAATATTGACGGTTAATGCCGTGTCGCCACCGTGTTCAACACTCCGCGCGGCTAATTGTTTTGACTGGGAATCGGCAAGGCGATTAAACGCCATCGATTTTGCCCTGCGCGCTGCATCGATTTTTAAATTTCCTATTGATCCTGGCCCTAAATCTCCTTAACCAAGACCTCACCGTGGAGATGACAGCCGCTGATTAGCTCCGGGGAGGGGTGTGGGGGGGAAGACCCTGAGGGGGGAGAACCCCAGCTCCTTCCTCCCCCCAAGAACCAGGGGTCCTGGTCCCCTTCCAGCCCTGCAGATGGAGGCCCAGGTAGAGAGCCAGGCGTGGGGTGGAGTTGGGCGGACCCCTCGTTCTGTTATCTCTTGGTTCCTTCTCATTTGGGCTTCTCTCTGGTCCCCCTGCCTGTGGATCCCTCCATACCTTCTCTTTGTCCATCTGTGTCTCCCCATCTCTTCTCTTTCTCATCTATCTGTCCGACTTTCTGTCCATCCATTGGTTCGCCGCCTGTCGTCCGTCTGTCTCTTTGCTGTATTAGTCCAGTTTTTTCTCTTTCTCTTCTCTCCTCCTGAACTCCAGTCCTGCCTGTGTCTTCGGCTGGTCCTGGGTCTCACCTATGCTGCTGGATTTGCCATGAGATGGAAGAGTGGTCTGCCTAACCTCAGGGTCCATGGCCATTCTGCCCGTCCCCGTCTGACTTCCCTCCCGGGAGTGCACCCACAGGGACACAGAGATGTCAGTGTCTTGGCTTGTGACCTCGCCGACAGGGCTCTCCCTCTCCAAGCCACAGCTTGGGGTGTTGCTCACCGTTCACTCTTTAGTACTCACCTGGTGGGGATGTCTCCTGCAATCTTGTCTCGTCTGGAAGTCTGTCCTTATGCTGCAGCCCCTGTCCCTTCTCTGTACCCAGAGCAAGCAGGGCACGGGTGATCTTTGTGCAGGTTCAAGAGCTTTCCCAAGAAGACGACATTCTCAGAAGGCAGGACACCAGGGTTCAGGAGGAGGCACACAGGCCCAGGCTCTCTAACCAGCTCGGGCCCCGCCCAGGTGTACAGGATCCTCGGGAAGTCAGTCTCCCGGTAGCCTCACCTGCTGCATCTGCGAAGTGGGGATGCTACCAGCTGTCACTGCGCCTTCCTGCAGGGCTGTGGAGAGGCTCACAGACATTTTGTGGGGATAGCTCCCACCATGTCCTGTCCACCCCTCCGCCCTCTTTATCTTCTACACAGAGTACAGCGAGACCTTTCTAAAGGCAAACTGGACCGTGTGCCTCCCCCCAGGTGCTCGGACCAGGCTGTGCGGGGTGCAGTCCCTGCTGTCTCTTTGGCCCCATCCTTCCCACTTCTCCCGCTGAGCCCTGGGCAGGCGAAGGCCCGACATTCTGTTTCCTCCCAACCGCCCCTCTGCCTGACCAAAGTTGATTTGTCTGCCAGGCTGGGCTCGAGGGTTGCATCCCTCGGTCTTTCCTGGCCCCCTCTGAGACTTCTGCCACGCTCTCTGCCTTCCCCCAAGTGTTGGCACTGGCCCTTTATTCTGCCTCCCCAGCTTGCCCATGAGCCCCCGGAAGACAGGGCAGAGACCTTGTCTAATCCCTCACTGAACTCTCCACACTCGGTCCGGAGCCCGGCTCAGACAAGCCTCAGTATTTTGCTGATTAACTGAGTGAATAAATGAGTGAACAGATAGACAAGTCAGAAGCATCAGCTTGACTTTTATTTTCATCTCCCCACAGCTCGTAGGCACCTGATAATGAGTGACCCTTGAGACTTCTTCCTCATTTGATCTTCCCAGCATTCCTTTGAGATGCATAGTTTGTTAATGAATTAATTCCTTTACCCATCCATCCAGTCTGTCATCCATTAGACACTTATTGATACCCCGCTTTTGCTGGGCCTCTGCCAACAGCTAAAGCTGGGAGACACAGTCCCTGCCCTTGAAGGAGCTTCCAGTCTGATGGAAAAAGATGTTTCACAAGGGCAGGAGGCAGTATGCCCACTTATAAGATGGGAACACTGAGGCTCAGAGCCCAGGCATGATCGCCAGAGGCAGCAAGTGGGTATGAGGACCTGACTCCACATTCACCAACTGTGACCCCTGATGGTATAGCAGGAGTAGGGTCCCTCCACTTGAGGAGACGCTTCCTGAATTTGAAGGGTGCTGACGACCTTCTTCTTTCTCTCCAGGTTCTCAACTGGACCGGGTTGGTGGCCTGAATGTATTAACTTCGCTGCGTCTACCCAAGAGGTAAGGGCCATGGCCCAGAGCTCTGCGCCTTGCTGTGTTCTGGGTCTGTTTCCTCTCAGAAGCCCCTGATTCCCCATCCTAGTCCCTGCCGCATCCCAGAGGGTGCTGTCCTTCCTTTCTGCCTCTGCTCTCCATGAGGTTTTAATACTCTGGGCGTCTTGCGACTTTCTGGCCAAACCAGTGGTTCTGGGTGTTGGTGACTGTGAGGGTTTCTGCTGAGTGTCAGGGCTCAGTACGGTGTGGGGGAAGATAACCTGGTGGCTTAGATGACAGCTTGGGGTAAGACACACCCGTGTCTGGATCGCTTTTTTGTCCCTTCCTAAATGCAAGTGACTGGGGACTGTCTGAGCTTCCATTTCCTCATCTAGAAAAGGGAATAGTGATAGAAGCCACTTTACACTCTGTTCCTAGGACAGAAAGCTAATGAGGCCGTTCCAATTCCTGTCTGGGGCTAAATGCACCAGCTGTGCCCCACGCCAGCTGTGTGATCCTCAGTTTCCCCACCTGTCAAAGTAACAGCAGCCACCACCCAGGATGTGGGCATGAGAAGTAATTTTGTGAACGCATGTAGCCTCAGGAAGCGGGAGCTCAAGGTAGAGTTGGAAGCCCCCTGAACAAGTGAGGGTTGGTGAGACCCCTCCTTGGAGCCCACTGACCTCCCGTCCCCAGACATTGGTGGGTGTTCTCCAGCCGCTCAGCCCTGTTAGAGCAGTGGCTCTGGGCACCTACTCTGGTGTTTTCTCCACTCAGCTTGGTGAGGGCCCAGCAATGAGCATCATGAGTGGGGCCAGGACCCCTGGGGTGGGACTTCCATGCTGTGCTACCCCTATTCCAACCAGAGCAGCTTAACCCGCAGGCCTCAGGACCCCTGGGGAGTCCTCTGGCTGCCCTCATAGGCCTCTTACTCAGGCGTCCTAGCTGCACAAGGGGGTCACAGACTCACTCTAAGAAACAGGTAAAACTGTAGTCCAGAGTGTGCATCCTGATGCGGTGGGGACTGTGGAGGACTGAAAAATGCATGGGGCAGGGGCTGCTTTTCGGGTGTACTGACTGCCTCTTGCAGAGATGCAAGGGGACAAGGTTTCCCACTTGCGAGATTTTTTTATTTTCCCAAAGAAACCAGAAATCCAGACTTTTGTGTGAAATCTCCCAATTTTTAAATGTTGGCAACTAACAGAATTTCAAAAATCCACGTGTGGTCCAAACCACACATTTCTGGCAGTCTTTGGCCCATAGATTTCTAGTTTTAGTATAGACTTTCTCCAAGGAAAACACATCCCTACATCTACATGACTGTGTGCTCCAACCTCAGGATGCTCACAGGCCCCCGAAACTCATACATGGACCAGAGTCTGGGTACAGGTTGCCTGCTTTCTCCAGGGAACCAGACTGTAGCTTTCCCAGGAACTCGCACGTCCTCTGATACTCTTGACACTGAAAAGAGGGTCAGGGAGCTTCCAGGTTGCAGACTTTGTTTGAAGGCTAGAGGTTTTGAAGAATGCCTAAAAGTTGGCCTAAAGTAACAGAGGAGTTTAAAAGTAATTATGTTTCAGAGTTGGTGGAGGTAGCAGTAAGATCTATGATTTTAATTCTTTGTGGTCAAACAGGTGTTTGTTAAGTGTCCCAGTTTTCATAGACATATGAGTGACAGATTTGGTAACGTGCCCGAGAGCTGTTAAATCCTAATGAGGAAACTGGTAGTTGTCAGGGGGCACCTATGGGCCAGGGCCTCTTCTGGGCACTTTTCATTTAACCTTCACTGAAGCCCTGGAGAGAAGATGTTAGTCACCTGTTACAAGAGAGGGAAACTGAGGCACAGAGAGGGGTGGCAACTAACCTAAGGTTACTGAACAAGTAAGTAGTCTGAACTGGGGTCTGCCTGAACTTCAAGCTCTCTTCTTCCGCCTCAGCAAAACTCACCCCAAGTTTTGGGATCTCCTCGGGATGCCAAAGGAGCAAATTTTAAAAAAAATTCTCACCCAAGGATATATTTTTATTGATTTTATAGAGAAAGGAAGGGAGAAGGAATCGAACCCATGACCCTTCGGTGCACTGGACAATGCTCTAAACAACTGAGCCACACCTGCTAGGGCTGGGAGCAAATTTGATTTGGGGAAACACTTGGAATCTTACTTGGCGTCATCCTGATAAATCTAGCAATGAAGAGATTGGACAGTACAGGGGCGACTTGTTGCTCTTTTGGTAGAAACTAGAGACAAATCTACGACAGAGAGATGTTTGGTTGATAGAGTCTGAAAACTCACCTCGAAGGCCGTTGCCAGAATAGCTGAGTGGTTCCAGGGAAGGTTCATCTTGGCAGGCAGATGTGTTTGAAGGAGGCCACACTCTTTCAGGTCTATAATTTTGTTACAAACCACAACTGCCCCTCCCCCACCTTTCCTTTATAGCCACACTTGGAGAGCAAGTTATTCCCCAAATGTGAATGGAGCCCCGGTGGGAGCTGGAGCCTTAAACCCTGTCATGCATTATGTGTGTAGTGTCTCCCCACAGCTTCATGGTGAGGGGACTTCTCTATTTGTCCAATACGACCGCACCCAGCCTATGGCATAGTGTAAATGCTCAGTAGGCGGTTTGTTGAGTGAATAAGGGAACACACAGATGTACAAACTGTAGCTGCTCATTTATTGCTTCAGCCAACCTTTCCTGGGGTTTCTTGTGTGCCTCAATCTGGTGACAAAGAGGAGAGGCAACCTGTATGACCTCTGAGGGTCTCGGGCTGGTGGAGAGACAGGCACAAATGCTACGACTCCGAACTGGGGGGTTTGTAAGATACTGGGCCAGGGAGAAGTGGGATGTGATGGACCCGCCTGCGGGGCCTCAGCATTCTTTGGGGGGAGGAGGTGGTAAGGGGAGCTCCTGCAGGGTTAGGAGAAGCCTGGGAGTAAATGAGTGGGTCACTACTGGGGACCAAGGATGCTGGCCTGGCGTAGAGTCCCCATGACCAACATCCAAGGCCCTCCCAGTGCTGGACAGGAGCAGGGCTCTGTCTCTACCTTTTCTCACCCTCCCTTCTGTCCTTCCATCCTTCCTGGGGTCACAGGTGACCCAGACACAAGCCCAAGGGCATGCCTGGGTGCCCACACACAATGATTTGGAAGCAGGAGCTTAGCTGTGGATGACAGGCTTCCTTTGCTGTGTCTGGTGAGGTGACTTGGAGATAACCTAGGACTGCACAGGGAAGAGGGACATCTTGGGGGAGAGTAAGTGTGGTGGCGGAATGCTTCAGGACTGGCCTGTGGGGTAGTACAGGTGTTCTGCAGCAAGAACCAAGAAGCCAGCACGTGGGCTCAGGGACTTGCCCGGATCCTCCAGGTGTTAGCCACCCTTAGGATTGTGCTTTGGGCCTGGGCTTTGGTTACAGGAATAGGCTGTGCGCTGTTTGTTACAGATGTGGCTTGGGGGCGTGGAGTGGGCCAGGCGGGAGCTTCCGTGTGGGGACGGCTCCTTGGATGTCGCTGGCACGCTGTGGCTGTGGGATGGCCCACAGGGAGAGGCTGGGCGGCTGCAGGCATGTTGGCCGGGCTACAGGCAGTGGTGCTCCTCCCTGGAGTTAGGATGCAAGGGGCTGTTGCCGTTGAGGGTGCTGGGAGGTGGCAGGAGATCACTGGATTCCTTTGGCTGCCTTTGCCTTCCCTGGGTGGGTGCAGACAGCTGCCACCCACCCAGGACTGAGAGTGTCTGTCAGCCACGGGGTGGGGTGTCACACACGTGGAGGAGGGAACAGTATCTCAAGTCTCTTGGCAACTTCAGGGACTGATGGCTCCCTGGGGTCCGTGAGAGTACCAGAGTAAACGAAGGCAGCAGGGCCCACCGTCCTGGCAAACATGGAGCCCCAGGGGCCGAGGGCAGGCACTTGCTTGTGACTCCACGTAGAGGGCACTGGTAGGCAGAGGGCAGGCCACTGACTCTGACCCCACAGACGGACCCTATGAATGATGCGCCCACCCCTGCCCCAGCCTCGGCAGGCTGTCAGGCTCTGGTGGCCCTGCGGTGCCTCCGTGGTCTCCGCCTCTGGGTCCCTCCTCCTTTGCCTCGCCTGGGGCTACACTCGGTCCAATTCTCTTCTCCTTCGCTTGGGCTTCATCCGTGTCTTGGCCTCTCCCTTCCACCCTGGTTGCCTCCTTTTCCTCTGAGCTTGGATCTGTTTCCAGTCTTGCCTGGAGGATGTGTAGGGTCCACGTCTAGCTTTCTGCCTCCAGAGAGAATCACACAGAGACGTGGACCTGGTGGGGGCGAAGGGGGGCGAGGAAGAGAGAAAGGAAAAAAGGCTCTTGAGGGAAAAGCAAGAAAGGAGGTGTCCCCCCCATTCCAGTATGGCTTCTGAGGTTTGCGCACAGCCATCTGCCCTCCTCCTCGTGGGACACCTGAGAAAGGGGAGTCCAGAGATACACCAGAGAGGAGGAGAGTGGGAGCGAGAGACTCAGGGAGACACAGTGAACACCCCACGATGGACAAATTCCTGGAGAGAAGGAGCGACCCAGCTGAGCAGACAAAGAGACACGGGGATAGCAAAAAGTCCGCCGGGAAAGCGGAGCCGGAGACGCAGACAGTTAGAAAGGAGCAGAGTGCTGCGGGAGTGTGCCGGCGTGGGGGCGGGCAAGCTGCGGACGGATGGAAGCCGCTGGGCTTGGGCGGCCGGGCCAGGGCGAGAGGGAGCAGGGATGAGGAAGGTGGGCCTGTGGGGCAGGAAGGATGTGCCCCTGCCTGGCGTCTGGCGGCCGCGCCCCTCAGCAGGCCGCTGTGCGGGCAGAGTATAAGGAACTTGACCAGGGTGCCTCCCGCGCATCTGTGTGAGTGGAGGGAGAGGGTGCAGGGGTGAGGTAGGAGGCATGTACTGCTCCCACCTGCCCTTGTGATCCTGGGCCCAGTCTGCTCCGTCCCTCCCTGCTGCTGCCCAGGACCACCCCTGTCAGTCTATCTCCCCTCCCTGCCTCGGCTCACGGGGCCCAGAGGACCGTGGAAGGGCTTGGGCACCCCTGACTTCTGGCCTGGAGTGGGTGGGGAGAAGGCCCTGTGTGTGTGTGTGTGTGTGTGTGTGTGTGTGTGTCTCCCTCCAGTCCCTCTCTAGCTTTGCCATCTGAGACTCTCCTCCTCTGGCCGCATGTCCTTCAAGGCCCCTCTCACCAGCTGTCTCACTTCCCTTGTCTCCTCTCCCTGTCTCTCTGTCTCTCCACCTCCTCTCACTCTCCACGCGGTCTTTCAGCTCCTCTCTGTGTATCGCTCCTGGTTTCTCCCTATCTGCCTCTCGGCGCCTCCCCCCACCCCTTTCCCGGTTCTCCCTGGCCCTGGCCCCCATTCTCTCTTTATCTGCGCCTTCCCTGCGTGGCTCCATCACTGGCTGTTCGCTCCGTTGTGTTCCCGCTCTTTCTGTATCTTTCTGTCTCTCCGGCCTCCGCTTCTCTGTCTTTCCATCTGGTCCTCTCGTTTGTCCTTCCTCCGCTTTTTCTCTCCGCCTCTGCCTCCTGTGCCTGTCTCTTCTCGTCTCTTTCATCTTCTGTCTCTCCCCTCTGTCTCTCATACTCTCTGCGGGTCTCTACCTCATCCCTTGTCTCTCCGTGTCTCTGGCGTCCATCCCTGCCTCTGTGTGTCTCTCTCGCTCCCCCTCCCTTCCCCCCTTTTTTCTGTTTCTAACACCCACACTCACATCCTACCTCAGGAGTAATTGCTTTTGTCTGGGTTGGACTGGACTTGTGGTGGGGGGAGGGCGGGGGGAGCGGGTGGCGCTGGGGGGGTTGGGAGGGACGGAGGTCGCTTAGTGGAGTTGAGGTGGCGTCTGCCAAAGCAGGGGATGCTGGGGAGCAGAGGTCCAGCGGTGAGGGGGCAGGGGGAGGGGCCTGGGCCCATCCTGGTAGGGGTCTGGGCCTCTGGTTGGGGATGGAAGAGGCAAGCAGGCCCTTGCATGCGGATATGGAGGCGATATAGCAATAAAACGGGATAGCCAGCAACCTGTACTGCCTCAAAACCTCCCCCACCCAGAGACACCCCGCCAAACATCATCATGTGCACGGAGCCACCATGACACACACGGAAACACACCCAGAGCCTCCAGTCCACTCGTGGACACACTGGGCCATCGTCACACAGGGACACAGGGAGTCACGTAGACACACAGAAAGCACACGGATCTCTGACACTCGTAAAGGGAAAGGGTCTCTGATTGTGCAGGGACGACCACACCTACAGCTACCCACCAACACAGGCACAGAACCCACACACACGGACACATGGGGACTCACACCACAGTCCCCAGACCCTCGCAGAAACATCCAAGCTCAGACACACTCAGGTGGGGGCTGAACACACCAATACTCAGATTTCCTGGAACACGGGAACATGCGGCCACCTTGTTATCTGGGGACAGAGGTCATTGAAATGCTACTGGGACAGATGAATCTTCATACATTCAGACATTTGGGGACAACGAGAGTGGGGGAGCCACTCATGGAAGTACACGCAGGGCCACCCAGTCCCCTGATACACTCTCGCAGGCTGGTGGTCGCAGAGACATGACTCAATAGCTGAGCCATGCGGGGACACAGAGTCTCGGAGTTCCACAGCAGAGGCACACAGGGGGCGCACACACACCCTACACATATGGCACAGACAACCCTTTTCCTTGGAACCTCCTATCCTAAGCCTCACCCCCCCCCATACAGGCCAGGCTCTGGAGTGAGGCCAAGGCAGCTCTGCCCACGGAACCTCAAAGATGGAGCAGCCAGGGGCTCTGTGGGTGGGCAACAGGCTGCCTAGGGGCTGCCCCACTGTTCCTGGCATTCACTCACCCTAGCTTACTCCAATTCACCCCATCAGTTAGGTCTTCCCCTGCTCAGGGGCTCAGGACAGTGTCTCCCCAGCCCCCCAGGTACCCACTGCCCACCTCCCAGAGGTCCATCAGTCTCATACCTTCGAAGGGCCCCACCTCCCTGAGCTGCTCCCAACTGAGGGGATCCCTGCTTTGTCGCAGGGGACTGTCCCTCAATTTCTCCCAGCCCCCTCCCTGCCAGTGTGACCCCCATCCCCATCTATTCCCTGCCCACTGCCATACTCACCCCCTTCCTGGCTGTCCAAGCTCTCAGCTTCCCTAAGCTCTCCCGCTGTAGGGGGCGGTGATGGGGGTGGACCCTGGCCCCTCAGAGGCATGAGTAAGGGGTACCTGGGGGTGGGGGGCCTGGGTGCGGCTCCGGGAAAGGGAAGCAAGGCAAGCGGAGAGAGAGACGCAGAGGCAGGCAGGCAGCCAGCCGGCTTTATATCCCTGCCGTATTGATCCACCATGTCACAGCCCCGGTCGATAGCCAGCCGAGAAAGAGAGGGAGTGAGGGGAGGGGAGGTTTGGGGGAGGGCAGCGGGACCCCTATAGTCCTTGGCCCATCTGGGGCCTCCTTGGCAGGCTGTGGGGGCATACCCCAGCAGGCCCACCCCCCCAAAACAGGCCCATCACCATATCCTGCCCCTCTCCCTCTTGGCTGCGGCCCTCTCCCTGAGAACTGCTTTCGTAAAAGAATTTAAACACAGATTTGCCCATTTCTTTTTGTTTCTGGCGGTTCTTCATCCATTGTGGGCATGGGTGGGGGGCTCACAGCTGTTCACTGTCTCAGCTCCCCTCTGCCTTCCGCAGTTGGGCTGGGCAGGTAAGAGGCCTCGAGGCAGTGTTGTGTTGACTTAGGGACAGACATTAGTAGGAATCCTCCTGCTTTGCTGTGTGAGCCTGGGCGAGGGAGAGAACCTCTCTGAATGCCCTCTTCCCCAGTCATCGCTAGCCAGTTGCTCAGGAGGGATTGTTCACATCTGTTTCCTGCCCCCTCCAACTTGAGGTTCCAGCTTGAAGCTGTGCCACAGACAGACCACATTTAAAATCTTTCTCCTGTTCCCCTTACCCCAGTGGTCTGGGACAGAAAACTCAGCTTCCCCTTTCCTCAGCCTCCTCTTTCCTCTCCGCAGAACTTTCTACCACCTGTCCTCCCCCCATTTAAGCTTCCCTTGACCTGGGTGGGGAAGGGAGGATGTCTCCCTAGGTAGGAAGGGAGGAAAAGGGAGAGGCTCCTGGACCCGGCTGAGATCCCTGGCGCTGTGCTTCCATCCTGGATCCCAGCCCTGGCTCAGTCTCCTCTCTCTGAGCCTCAGTTTCCCTCCTACCCCCATCCAACCCTGGCCAAGCTCAAAGGTTCTGTGTGGCTCTGGGATCCACAGGGATTGATGCAGATGGGAGGCAAGGCTGTCCAGAGGGTGAGGGCAGGGCCAGAGGGGTGCCTGGTGCCCCTCCCTCAGCTGGGCTTGCCTGGGTCCCAGGTGTTCCCCCAACCCCCAACTCCCTGGGGCTTGGGTTCTTTGTCTGTCCAGATCCTCCTCCCCTTCCAGCCCAGCCTCAGAGAGGTTGAGGAATCACCTTAGCCTTGACCCCAGGGGGAGGGCAGAGGAGGGGCAGGCGGGCCCCACCCCCACCTCCTGCCCTTGGCCATCCCTACAACCCCTCTCCTCCCTGCTTTCTTGAGTACCAGGCTGCCCCCCCCACCTCCAGCTTCGGGACTGCTGTTCCCTTTGTTAGGAAGGGGGAGGGGAAAGAGAGCGGAGGGGACGTGCCTTGACCCTCGACCTCTCCCCTTCCCTCCTCCCATCTGGGTCCCCAGGGGCTCAGAGCCCCCTTGACGGACAGTTCTGACCATCAGCCAAATGGCTCTGGGAGTGAGCAGGGGCCAGGTAGGGGGGAGGGGAGGGAGGCCTGGCCAGGGCCCTGAGCCCATCAGAAGGAGGGTGTTTTACGGGTGTTTTTTGAGCAGCAGGGGGAGATAGGTACCCACGGGGGCAGGCCCTGGAGGAAGCCTGATTGCACTGGGGGATGTGGAGGCAAAGCGGGGCTCTACTCAGAGCTAGCAGCTCTGGGAGCCCTGTGGGTAGGGGCCTGGCCTGGGCAGACACCCCCCACCCCACCCAGCCTGCGGCATTGGGAGTGCAGTGAGTTTAAGAAAAAAAATTAAAAGAAAAAAAATAACAGGAGCAGGAGAAGCTGGGGGAAAAAATATATAAGAAAAAATATAATAAGAACTAAGCGGTGGCTGCAGGAGAGAGAAAGGGCAGGAGGCGGGGAGGGGGGCGCAGGGGGGAGGGCGGCTGGGCCCTGGTCGCTGCGGAGGCCCGGCCGCCGGCCTCTGCGCTGAGCCCTCCGCGTCCCCCCTGCCGGCCCCCTCCAGCCCCGATCGATCCAGTTTCTTGGCAATAAAGCATTTTTATTGTCAGCTGCCCTGAATGCCAAATGTGAGCCTGGTCCTGCTCCCCCCTCAAACCGCTTCCTTACCACCCCTCCCCCAGTCCTCCTCTACCCCCTCCTGCCACCCCCCACCGCAGCATCAGCACGGCCCATCACCAAGACCCCCTCCTCTTCTTCCTCATCTTGTCAGCCGCAGTCCCTCACACCCTCAATAATCCACCTAGCCCCCTTCCCAGCTAGGCCGCCGGGCACCCTCCCTAGCCCTAAATCTGCAGGGAGCAGAAAGGTGGGCTCTGGAGGAGTGGCCTTGGGGGGCACAGGGATGGACAGGAGGGTGCTTGGGTGGGCAGGCAGGGAGATGATGGCCACAGGTTGAGGGAGGCGTGGGCAGAAGTCAGGAGAGCAGAAGCTGTCTGCAGTGGCACAGGCTGGGGACAAGAACAGGTGGGGGAAGGCAGGCGGGCCTGTCTGGCCCCTGCCCTGTGATCAGCTGCAATCCTGCAGGGCCTGTCCTACCCCTTCCAACACTGAACTTGGGCCCCTGTCTTGGGGAGGCAGCCTGGGGCCCAGGAAAGAGAGAGGCTGGCGTTGGACGCCTCTTCCACTTACCCACCCATTTCAGGCCGGCCAGAGAAAGCCCCAAACTTCAGGGCCTGGGACACACCACTCAGTCCGCAGGACTGCTGGCGTAAGGGCCAGAGGAGAGGGTATTGGAAAGCAATTTACAGAGACCCTGGTGGCCCCACCTGGATTGCTCTTCTTCTCCCTCTTTCTCTTCCCTCTCTCTTTGTCTCTCCAATTTTCCCGTCTCTTTCTCTCCTTTTCTGCATCTTTCTGACTCTCTCTCTGTGGGACTCTCCTCTCTCCCCTATTGCTGCCTCCCCCTTCAGGAGTTTAAGAACCCCACAGGCTTCTCTGCTCTCCCCAATAGTCCCTGGCTCTTCATTCCCTACACCCCTCTTTTCCTTTCCTGCTACATCCTTTCTCCTCCGATCTCTCCTACCTGCTTGCCCCCCATGCCCTTGTCTTACTCCAGGGCTCTCTTGGTTTAGCCCCTCCTGCAGTTGTGAAAATAAACAGAGGCCCAGGTCCTGGAACCTGAGCAGGAAGTACAGAGAAAAGGTCTAAAGCCCCTCTTCTCTCTTCTCTGGGGGTGTCAGTGTCCAGAGGAGTTAGAACTCATCTACACCTGTAGAGAGAGCTGGGGAACTGGAGGCTGCAACCCGCCTGTGGGCCACAGGTGTGCTGTGTGGCTTTGCTCGACACACTTGCCTGCCCTGAGCCTCCGTTTTTCCCTGAAAAATGAGTTGCTCAGATGGCCTTATATCCTTCCCTGTAGGAAACCTGTGTCTTGAAGGGGCCACAATCCTCTCAGGTTCTAGGGGAGGGAGTGGGTGGCAGGGTCCTCCTTCTGGGGAAGGTAGTCACCCCTCCATCCAGGTGCTTTTATTACGGTGACATTTCAAGGCTGCAGACCTGCCCTGTCATCATTTCCTAGTGGCTTGGGATGGTGATGCTGGCGAAGCCTAGGATGCCAGACTGTCGTCTTGGGCTGGACAGGGGAGTGACCCAGCCAGGATCATGCTGTAGGGAGTAGGGAAGACAGATTCCCACCTCCATTGTCAGTTCTGGAAGGCAGGGGCCATGTCACTTATCCCTAGCTCAGTGTCTGACACACGGAGGTATCTGTGGAGGAAGAATCTATGCAATGGTTAGGCAGGAGGAACGAAACAGAGAGATGGCCGGAGATGGAGCAGGGCTGAGGGCCGGGGGGCAAGAAGCCGGAGTTCAGCCATCTCTGGGTTGAATCAATGGGAAATTAGGGGTACTTAGGAGGAGAAAGATTCAGGGATGACCCCAGGTCTCCTTTTCAGGCAGCCATTCTTCACCTAAGACTCAGTGACCCAGTCGACAAATCCCTGCATTGGTGCAGCACTCTCATTCCCTCCCACCAGGCCTCACAGCCACCTGGGTTTGGAAGGGGGGTAAGGAACTCTGTGCCAGATCCCTCTGGCACATGGGAAGATGAAGTCTGTGTTTAAAAAGTGGTGTATATGCCCTGGCCACTGTGGCTGAGTTGGTTGGAGTGTCATCGTGTATTGAAGGGTGGCAGGTTTGATCTCCGTGGGGGCACGTGTAGGAGGCAATGGATTGGTGTTTCTCCCTCTCTCTAAAATCAATTTTAAAAAAATTGTGCGAGGGGAAAAAGGTGGTGTATGCACATGCATACCTACCCACATGTCATGTGCTTGCTTGTGCCTAAAACAGTTCTTACCCTTTTCCGTCAGGGATTTTTTATGTACTACCTTCAGATAATAGTTTTGCAATTAGTAAAGGGCCTTCCTAACAGGAGAGAGAAAACTCCCTTTGGGCCATGCACTGGGACAGGGCTTGTGCGAAAGGGCCTGCCTGAGTGGGGCCAGCAGAGCCCTGGGATGGGGACAAGCTTGGCAGCGATTGAGATGTATGGGATTCTGGCTGAGGCCCAGGGAACCTGGGAAGAGTTGAGGGGTCTGAGGGTAGAGGGTGGAGAGATGGGGCAGGAGGGCAGCTTCCCACTTCCCTGCTTGACAGCTGGACGCAGACTTAGGAGTCCTTTCCACCTGGCTCCAGATGCCTGTCCTTGGAGAGGTCCTCTGATTGACCCTCTCCCCACTGGTCTCTTATCATCCGCCAAACCTGCCCCTTTGCTCATGCTGCTTCCTTGCGGGACTGCGTGCTGCCTGCTAGGCACTTGACCCGCGGGCTCTTGCTGAACCCCTGACCACCCTAGGTGGCAGGCATGATCATGATTCCCTTTGCAGATGGAGACACTGAGGCTCAGGGAAGGGAAGTGGCTTGCCCAAGGTCACCAGCCAGTGAGTGGCAGAGCCACGACTGACGTTCAGGCCCAAGTGACTCTGATTGGCTCTCTTCATTGGTCCAACCCATAAATGTTTATCAGGAGCTCACTGCTAGGGGTCAAGTTCTGCTTGGAGGTGCATGGGAAATGTGACTGCCTGGGTGAGGGGTTCAATCCCATCTCTGCCACGGACTTGCTGAGACACTGTGGGCAGGTGGCTTTTCCTCTTTGAGTCTCAATTTCCTTCTCTGGGTCATAGCCACCATCTCGCAGGAGTCAGTGAACAAGGAAATGCAAAATGTCCAGCAGGTAAGGTTACGTGACAGATGGCCATGCCCTTCTCCCTTGTTCTGTCTCTGACTCTTGCCCAACCTCTAAATTCCAAATCTTTTGAGCTTTTACATTTGACGAGCATTTTTTCCAAACCACTGTCAACATTCACTGTCTGCTTAGATTCTCACCACTACCCTGTGAGGGAGGAATTATTTTCTTGATTTTGCAGAAGTGGAAACTTAGGCTCAGAAGACTCGTCTTCTGCCTTGGGTGCTTGTCTCCATAAAGGATTCATTTAACTGACACATTCCACACGTCTGCTGAGTACCTGCTATGTGCTGGGCCCTGTGTTGGGCACTGGAGAAAAAGCAGTGGACAAAACTGGCACAGCCAGCTTCCATGGAGTTGAAAAACTGGAGGGGATGCAGATCTTTAAGTGTAAATGTTAATTAAATGCAAAGTCAGAAATTGTGATAAATTCCCCTAAAGTAGAGAAAAGAATAGGGAACCGACAGAGAGAGCTCAAGACATTTAAACTCAACTTTGAAAGATGAGTAGGATTTAACCAGGTAAAAGATGTTCTAGGCAGAGGGACAAGCACATGCAAAGGGCCTGGGGTGGGAAAGAGCTTGGTTTGAATGCTGCCTTTTCTTCAGGAGGCCAGGGAAGCCTCTGGGAGGCAGAGACCCAGGCTCTATCTATTTTATGTTCTCCACACAAACCTCAAGTTGCCTGGTGTTTTTGGCTCTGAGTTCACTGCCAGACAGAGGTCCTGCATGGAGGGGAATGTGACACTCTCCCATAGGAGACTCCTGTAAGAAGTGAGCTCTGAGCAAGGTGGTGCAGGGGGAGAGTGGGTCCCCTCACAGCCACCCCTCACAGAATGTCCCAAGGCACCAGGGACACTGTTCAGTGTGCATCCCAGCATTGCTGTGATTCAAGGTAGGTGACCAGAATGAAAACTCTTAGTGAATGGCTCATATTGGCAGGAGGCCATAACTGGGACAGGGATAGGAGACATGGATGTCTTAGATGGCAAGCTCAGGTTCAAGACCAGTGTTTCTTACCAAGCCAAAGGGAAGAGGTGGCAAGGGTCTGGGGCAGAGGCAGAGTGCATGGATGGCAACATGGACTTTGGATCCCAACTGCCTGGATGTGAATCCTGATTCCATCTGTGTGACTGCAGACAAATTATTCAACCTTGCTGAGCATCAGTTTCCTCATCTGTAAAATGTGAATGTTGACAATGATTCTCTCTTGCAGTGTTGGGAAGATTCCATGAGAAAAGGTGTAGAAAGTGTTTCTAACCAGTAGGTTCAGGGTTCCCCCTTTACTTGGAGCTTGGGCTTGGTTTGCAGGAATAAAAGCCAGCCTGAAAAAAGGGAGTGAGAGGTGGGGAGCAATAGGAGGTTATGTATTAGAGGCAGACAGAGGCCAGGCCCCATGGCAGGGTCGCAGGATGGTGGGTCAGGATTAGGAATCTGGAAGCTATCCTTAAGTACCCTGGACAGCGGCCTCAGCCCCGCAGAGCCCTTGCAGCCATGGGCGCACCCTACCGAACATGGACTTCTATTACGGTCTGCTTCTTGGCAGTGAATTGGGGGTGGGGTGGGGAGCAGATGATATTGCAATGCGTACAAATTGACCCTTGCCCACAGGAAGCACCATCATGTGGATGAGTCATAAATGTACAGTTTAATCAATCTTTATCGAGCGAACGTCAGTGTGATCACTCCCTAGGTCAGGATAAAGGAGGCAGTCAGCGCCCAGGAGCCCCACCCCTGTGTGTCCCTTCCCAAACACATTCCTGCCTCTCTCCCAGCTGGAAGCACGGCCGTCCTTACTTTGGGAGTAATCATTTCCTTGCTTTTTTCTTTGTGCTAGCCACCTGTGTGTCATGTAATATATTCCAATTTTAATTCAAAAAATGAATATAAGCTCATTATAAAAACCAAAACGATAATAGAGAAGGTTAAAATTCCCCTTTGAGTCTCCTCTGCTTTCCCACTCCTGGCCCCTCACCACCCACAGAAAATGTGTAGTGTTTTTGTCTGGGTTTTACATAAATGATATTAAGTTGTATAAATCATCCTACAACTTGCCTTTTCACTCAGCAGGTCTTAGAAAAGTTTCCATGTCCATATCCGTAGGTCTGTCTCATTTTCTTTTATGACCATATACTGACTATGAATATATTTATCTAGTCATTGTTCTGTTGTGATATCTAGGTTATTTGATGTTTCTCTGTTTCAAACTTTGATGTGGTGAACACTTTGTGAACTTTTTGAATTCCTTATGCATGGTGGCAAGTATTATATTTAATATTATGAAGTTCCTTCAGCCCATGTTACTACACAGATTTCACAGATGAGGTGCCTGAGGTTCAGAGTGGTAAAGTCACTTGTCCAAGGTCACAAAGCAAGGGAATGGAGGAACTAGTTCCCAAAGTCTTGTATGTCTGACTCCCAAACCAGTGCTTCTATATAGGTAATTACAGTCTATGGAACCAAAGTCCTCATTCAACAAACATTCCTGGAGCCCAGCAAACTCCACCCTGCCCTGAGGTCTTGCCCTGTGAGGACAGACTCATTGAGAAGTAATTACAATGCAGTAGGATGCTGCCTGGAGCTGTGGGAAGACTGGGGTCATTACTATTAATTGGGCCTCTGGTGGAGTCAGAGAAAGCTTGGGGGGGGGAGGAGAGGGGAGATTTGAGCAGAGTCTGTAGAGGTGGGTAGAATTTGGGCAACAAAGTAAGCATGAAGGACAGGCACATAAAGGAACCCAAGTGGAACAGAGGAAGAAGTGAGCTCTGAGGGCAACATGGTGAAAGGTTGGCAGGGGCCCATATCCACTTGACCTTGGAGAGCTAGCCTTGGACTTTGTCCTGTGGGCCATTGGAGCCTAGAGGGATTTATCCACTCAATGGATAGGGTTTGAGCACCTGCTGTGTGCTAGGTAGTGTTTTTAGATGTTGGGGATACAACAGTGAACAAGACGAAAGAGCACACCTGCTTTCAGAGCGCTTACATCTTAGAGGGAGAAAAAGGCAGTGAACCACGTCCACAGTAATTGAGTTCCAGAGGTTGCCTTGAAGAAAATGAAACTGGGTAATGAAGTGGAGAGTGATGAAGGGAGGGCCTCTCTGAGGAGGTGGCCTTCCAGCTGAGACTGGAAGAATCAGAAGAATGGGAAGAGATGGGAAACAGAATCCTAGGGGAAGGTCAGCAAGGGCAAAGGCCTCAAGGTGGGGACACACTTGGCTTCCCCCAGTGTGGCTGGCATGTGGTGCTCTTGTGGGGAAAAGTGAGGTCTTGCAGGACCTGGAGGCCATGGTGAGGAGATTGGGCTTGTCCTAGAGGCCACAGAAAGTTACCAGAGGGCCTCTGGACCAAGGACAAGGGCGCGTGCATTTCAGCCTTTGGACAGCTCCCTGTGCGGAAAGACACAGCGTGGTGGTCAGTGCTGGGCTGAAGTGGAGTGTGCAGCCTGGGGGCAGGTGCGGGCTCCTGGGCTGAGGGTGCAGCCTCATTAGGGAAGGGCCCAGGGTCCCAGTGGGTATGTGGTGAGGGATGCCAAGGACCCTGTTCTTGGAGGACCTACAGTCTGAGAGACACATACACGTCAAGATGAGGAGCGTGGAGCTCAGCACAGCAGTTAGCCTGTGCCTAGCAGGCTTTACTGTGAGAGACTCTAGGTCCACGCCAGCCTAGCTATGTGACCATGGGCCTCAGTTTCCTCATCTTTAAAATGGAGATAATATAAGTCCCTACTAAAAGGTGAGGGGTCGGTGGAACCCTGAGTACGCTCAGCCAGGCCCTCTTTAGACTAAGCCCACAATGCATTCTTTCTGTGTTTGTTCTCCAGCTAGTTCACCCATCTTGCCTGTTCTTGTTTCTTTCAAGCTGCAGAATGTTAGAGCTGGAAGAAGCCTTAGATTGCTCCTCCAGCCCCACCTCCCACTTATGGGTGGGGAAACTGAGACCCAGAGAGCACAGGGAGCTGGCACTAGGTCACCAGATGGCCAGTTTCAGAATGGGGATCTGGTTGGTCTTCTGACTTTTATGTTCTTTGAGCCATGTCACAATACTTCTCAATTTCTTCTTACTTGAGGTGAACTCCTGGAAATTCTGGTGGGTTTGGGAAATTGGTGGTGGTGGTGGGGATGCAATGAGGAGTGTTTGTGTCGATGCATTTATTAAGCACCTGCTGGCTTCCTGATGCGTACACCTTGCTGCTTCCGAGATGCCTCTTCCTGATCTTCCCCTTGGCACTGGCCCAAGTCTCTTTCCCAACCTGGTGCCCTTCTCACTGTCCATTGGTGATGTCCTCAGGTCCACCCAGCCCCCCCTGCCCAGCCACCCATGTGTAAGCTCACTAGAGTCCTGTAGACTCGCACTGGAATTTGTAGCCTCATTTGCATCCTCATGGCCCCTTCCTCCCCTAATGTCTGAGCCATTGTCCCAGCCTCCCCCCTGGTCATCCTGCCTGCAGATCCCCCACCAGCTGGTCCTCATGCCAGCCCCCATGGATCTCCTTTACACAGACTCTCCCTGCTTAAAAGCCGTCCACCTACAACATCAGATCCAACCTCAAGGCATGCAGGGTATCCTGCTGGGATATTTCTCATCCTGAGCTTGATCCCTCCTCCCCCGATCTTTCTATGGCAGGAAAGGCCCTCATTTTTTACTCTTCCCTCTTCCCCACATCCCACCTTCAGCCAGTCACCAATCCTGTTGGGTCTATTCTCAAAATTGCTTCTGGAGACACCTGCTCCTTTTCTACCCCCTCTGCCACCACCCTGGTCCCAGCCATCATCAGCTCTTATGTGGACATCACCCATTTCTTCATGGCTGACCTCCTTCATGCTCTGGCCCCTCCAGATTAGTCTCCCACAGCAGCCAGAATCATCCATGAAAACGTTCACAGAACCACGTCACTCACCAGCTTAAAACCGTCTCAGTTGTATCCCACTGTACTTACAGTAAAGGCCAAAATGCTTACCCTCACCTGCAAGGCCCTGTGGTCTAGCTCGCCTTCCTCTCCACCTCATCTCCCACGTCCTCTTTGTTCACTCTGGTCCAGCTAGATGTGCCTCCTTTTTGCTCCTGGAATTGCCATGTTGTTTGCTGCCTCAGGGCCATCACCTCCTCTGTTCCTATGGCCTGCATGCTCTTCCCCACACTTTGCCTTATGAATGGTCCAACTGCTGAGTAAGTGCTACCCTCCATCTTATCTCAGGTATGCTAATCCTGAAAGCACTTTTCCCAACCTGGAATTGCATATTTATGTGATGGCTTTTTAAAATTGTTCCCCCCCCCAAAAAAAGGCTGTAAGCCATCTGGGGGGGGGGGGGGAAGAAATTTCTGTTTTGCTTTTTCAAAAAATTTCAGCTTTACTGAAGTATAACTGATTGTTGTGCTTTTAACCACTGCATTCTCTGAGCTTAGCAACGGCCTGGCACATAATAGCGTTTATCGGATACTTACTGACTCAGTGATGGAATATCAGGGTATTTCATCAACTCCAGTCTTCCCCTTGGATCGTGAGCTCCTGAGGCAGGTTCAAGCTTGTCTCTGGGTCCTCAGCCTCCAGCCCAGGGCTTGTCACTAAGAGACACGTAGGAAATGTTTGAACTGAAGGAAATGGGGAACTGATGGGTTCCTTCAACAGAGAGAATCCAGTGCATTGCTGAGTATCAAAAATAGACTCTAAGGGCTGTGGGGGTTGGGCTGTGGGCTGTGAGGAGATTCTGGTGTCCCTGAGTGGACAGGGAATGGCTTTCTGCTGTCCACTGGAGGATAGGGAGCATTTCAAAGCTCTAAGGAGGCCCATGGAGGAGTAGAGAAAGAGCAAGCTATGAGGATAGGTTTAGTTTGAATACTGCTCCACCACTCACATGCTGTGTGACATGGGGCCAGTGACTTCACCTCTCTGAGATCCAATTCACCAGCAGAAAAGGGATGATAACAGACCTTATCTCCTGAGACTGTTGTGAAGGTTAGAAATAAAGTATTGGCTCAATTAGCACAGAACAGACTGTGCTGCTGCTACTGAAATGTTTCAAGTCCCTGGAGGCTGGGTGCTCCTAAGCAGAACATGGGGAGGATACTGCTTGACCTTGACTTAGGGCCACTGGAGAAGCCATTCTGAGGGCAGGCCCAAGGGTGAAGCAGGTGTACAAACAAGAAATGAAGGCTTGAGCCCAGAAGCCAGGAGGGTGGGGAAGAGGTGGGCAAGCAGTGCCCAGGGCGGGCCAGGCTGGGTTTGATTTGAGAGTATTGGAGGCCCATTGGAGGATTGCATGGCCATGTAGCAGGCAGGACCAGCGAGATATCCCTTTGTCTGTGTGTCTGTCTGCCACCCTCATCCTGTTTTCCCATGTGTTTAGGTCCCCAAGCCAGCTTTCCCTGTCCCCCCAGAGACTGCCCTGGCCTGAGCTCTGCTGAAGACAGATGTCCTGGGAGGTTGGTGTCAATGAGTCTTAGGCCGAGTTCATCTTCTAGCTCAGCCATCGACTCACAGCGTGGCCTGCAACCCAGTCTCCCTTTCTGTTGCCCAGCTGGGGGTCTGAGGGGCCTCTGAGCTCCCACACACTACTGGCCTACAGATTAGGCAGCAGTTACCGGGGAAAGACCCCTTGGGTCCCCACACAGCATTGAGACACAGCCAGGGACTCAGTGATGTTGCCAGACCACAGCAGCATCCAGAAAGAGGCTGGGGAACCGAGCTGCAGACAGGGTCCCCAGGGGCGGCTGAGAGGAAGAAGCCATGGCTGGGGGCCCTGAGGGGTGAAGAATCCTGCTCTGCTGTCCCCGGTGGGCTGGCTGCTCCCCCCACCACTCCCCGCCAGGCCCCCAGGGGACCTCGCTCTAATAATGTATTTGATCGACTCGCCGGCCGCGTACAAGCGATTATTGTCTTGTCGGGAGTCAAACGTATCGATCCGGTGAGAAATATGAGCGGAGCAATGGGGCCCGCGTGTCAGTTACCAGCCCTGCTGGCCCTGGGGAGCCCCCTGCGTCTCCTTTAATTACCGCTCAGCCCTGAGCCCAGCCTGGCCTCCCTGCGCGGCCTCCTGCCCAGACTCCCTGCACCCCCAGGGCCCCCCGCTGCTCCCCAGCTCCCATGCCCTACCTGTCTTGCTCAACATGGCTTGAGGCCTCTTCTCCAGCTGAGAGACCGCCATCCCCTGCCTGGTCCACCTCATTCCTGGCTGCCAGGCCCTACCCACCCAGTGTGCCCCAAGCTCTGCTCCCCTGCCCTCTTTCCTCTTTCAGGCAGGGGGACATCTCAAGCCCATTCTCCTTCCAGATTTCCTGAATTTCCTGACTCGGGAACTCAGTTCTGATCTGGCTGAGGCCATAATAGTGGAGCCAACGTGGGAGGCAAGTGGGGTGACTTCATCCCATGGGGGAGCACGGAAGGCTCTTCCCTGCTCTGTCCTCAGCTACAGGCCTGGGAGGGCAGCTCAGAAATGAGCGAAGCTTCTCTCCTTGCTCACCAGAAGGGGCTGACACCCGGTCATATCCAAAAGCTCACTCCACACATGGGCGATGGTGACTATGTCTGGGGTGGAGCATGGGTGTGGCTTGATGGGGTTTGGGCCCTCCATTGTGTCCTTATGACCCTCATTTCCAAATCTCCCAAAACATAAATCCTAAATCAAAACAAAGTGTGCTGGGCAAATGAGGCTTTAAGACAAGGCTCCAGTACCCCGCTGCCACTGGACTGCTGTCTGGCAGACCCTCATGTATAGAAATTCTGCATGAGAGATAGGGAGAGAGACAGAGACCAGAAGGCAGGAGGTCTGAGTTGGAGCCGGGATGATGCAGGGCAGTCTGGATTTCCTCAGTGAAATGGCCTTTACAACACGGGATGCTGTGGAGTATAGACAGCTGGAAACTGGCCCTTCTGTGTGTGCAGAGGTGAGGACTGCTGGTCATTCCCATCCGGTGGGCCTGCCTGCCTGCCTGGGCATGTTTGGGTGCGCAGGGCCCATGTGGCCCGAAGGGCACTCGTGAAGATCTGCTTGTGTGTTATATCCTGTATGAGTGTGCATGGGTGTGAGTGTGGGCGCACATGGCCAGGAGGCCTTCCTGGGCACACATGTATAGATATGTCCCTGTGCCATGTGTCAACGTGAGGGAGCAGAGGGGGTGTCTGAACAGGCGAATGGGCAGGGAGGGTTGGTTGTGGGGCCAGTGCAGAGTGTTCCTATGTGTCTGCGTGTGCACACGTGTGTGAAGTGCTGGGGTGCGTGTGTGTGTTGGGAGGGTGAGTCCAGGCTTCAGTGTGCGCGCATATTTTGGGGGGGTCCCCCAGCGTGGGGCGTAATGAGAACTGCAGGGCCCGGGGAAGGCAGGTGGGCTGTTTGGAGAAGCGAGGCAGCCCCGCAGCCTCAGACCTGGCACCGGCAGGAGGAAGAGGGCAGCTGCCTGGCCGCGCCTTTGTCTGCGCCGCCCTGCACCCGGGAGTCCTGCGCCTTTGTGTGACCCTCGCAGGTGTGCGCGCGGGGGCGGAGGAGGGGTGGGCGGGGAGGGGAGCCGAGGGAGGGGCTCCCTTCTCCGCAGCCGGCCCCGCCCTCCCGCCCATTGGCTGGGCGCTGCCGCCCTCTGGCGGGCGCGGAGGGAAGCGCTGGCCGGGAGCGCGGCGGCGCGGAGGGCCAGCCGGCAGCCTGGGGACCCGACGCTCCCCTCCAGGAGCCGCCTCAGGCGCCCGTATTTGCAGACTTCTTGCTGCTCCGGAGCAAAGTCCCGACCTGCCTCCTGCACTGCCACTGCCCATAGGCGCCGCTTCCTCTCAGTGGTGGCCCGGGACGCTTCACCTGCGGGCAGGCGCACGGCAGGGTACCCCCTCTCCACGGCCGCGCCGGAAACCCACCGCGAACGCCGCCTCCTGCTGCGCTTTTGGGCTCTGGGCTCTTGGGAAGGCCACCCCACCTCTCTGGTCCTCAGTCTTGTCTTCTGTAAAATGGGGCAAATAGTGATCGCCTCAAGAGATGACGCTTGTCAAGTGCGAGGTGCAGGGCGTGGCCTTGGAAAAGCCTCCCCCCCTCGCCCCCCAAATGACACTCCTAGCCAGTGTTTTAGTGATGTCCTTATGGGCCCACCTTCTCTCCCAGGCCCACTCGCCCTGCTCCAGATTTGCCCTGGAGGCAGCAGTGGGCTGGGGCAACTGTCGCAGGCCCCTCCTGGAGGTCCTGCCGTAGGAGTCAGCTCTTCCAACCTGCCCGTGCTCTGCCCGCTACCCCCACTTCCCCTACACACATGATTTGGGGTCCCTGCTGCAGGGGTGGGCCTTCCAGCCGGGGCATTTTCCCTTCCGAAGGGGGCGGACCCTGTGGTTTCCTCCCAGGGTGACTTCCGGCAGAGAGGACTTGGCCCCCAGAGAGGGCGGGGAGATGACACAGTTGTTCCCCCAGCCCTGTGGGGCGGGCAGCACGGTTCACTCCAGCATGGGGGCTCCAGGTAAGGGCCCGCGCCGCTGCCCAGAAATGTGGGCAACTCCTGGGCTTGTCCGGCTGTGCCCATCGCTGGCCTGCCCTGCCCCTCCTGCTTAGCTGTCTCCTCTGTCCTTTCGCCCTGTCCCTCAGCAGCTTCCCCCTTCCCACCCTGGCTCCCCACTCCCAGCCCCCTTTTCTTCTCCCCTCCCGCATCAGACACCTGGGGCTGCCGACCTCTTCTCCCCATCTCTGCCGCCTGGTCCTGAAGGCCCCGGGGGGAGGGACTCAACCCGGGGTTGGTAGGGGGCTCCTGTAAGGAGGACCGGTGGGTGGGCCATGAGTCGGGGCTGCGAACCTGTTGGAAGGCTGAGCGCCGTGCCGGCTTTAGAGTGTGTTTGCGTCTGTGTACCCTGTGTGTGAGGTCGCCGTGAGTCTCCTGAGTATGACTGTCGTGTGTCTGCGTTGAGGGAGCGTGGGGGGCTGCTGTGTGTGCCATTGTAAGGGTAGCCTTGGCAGTGATCTCTTGGCTCACTTCACTTCATTCGCCTCAGATGTCACCTCCTCAGGGAGGCCTTCCGTGACCTTCCCATCTGAACTGGCCACTCATCCTGCCATTCTCAGTCCCCTTGCCCTGCTTGTCTTTTCTTGATGGCACGTACCACTGCCTGAAAATTTATATGCTTGTGTGCTTAATAACTGCCCCCCCTCCCATGTCAGTCGGCTGAGTGAACACTGAGTGCCAGGCACCGTACAAGGAGTTTTGGGTTTGCTGTCTCATTTGATGTAGTGCTCTATCTCTGCATGATGATAGTTATCTCTCAGCAGTGCTGATGGGACAGTTAACTGAGCTAATATGTGCCAGTGCTTAACACGGTGCCCAGAACATGGCAAGCGTCAGTACTTCATGACTGTTTTATCTGTGGTCACATAGGTACGACTGTGGGTATGTGTCACATTTCTGGGGGACAGTGGGGATGAGTCTTGTTTGGTGTGTGCCATCCTGTGTGCATCAATGTATGTGACCCTCCATCAACATGTAGTTATTTGACAGCTCTGTGCTGGGTGTTGGAAATACAACCAGAAGGCAGCTTCAGCTCTGTCCTCCTGGAGTCCCCAGTCCAGTGGGAGAGACAGATGAGTCACCAGACAACAGAGGAGGCACAGGCAGGGGGCTCAGGGCTTGGAGGTGGAGGCACAGGGGGCTGTGGGAATCCAGAAGACTTGTCCAGTTTAGCCTGTGGGGGGTCAGGGAGGGCTTCCTGGAGGAGGGGATGTCTTGGCTGATATGTGAAGGATGAGTAGGTGTGAATAAGGTAAAAAGGTGAGGAGGAGACTGAAGTGGAAAGAAGACAGGATGGCATGTGGTTGCCTACTGAAGTGATCACACGCGCAACCATGCATGTGTGTGTGTGCATACTTTGTGCACACAGATCCAGGGCATCCACGTATGCAGGCTGTTTGCTCCCCCACTGACTCATCCCTGTCTGGGGTTGAATGAGGGCCTCATACATGCTAGGCACTGGATTACAACCTTGACTTGGGATTTCTCACTGAGTTTCCCTGCCTGGGAGGCCTGCCCTGGGTCCCCCCTCCCAATACATTATGTGGTTTGGGCAGGTCACTCACGATGCCTGGTCTTGTTGTTGTTGTTGTTAATCTTCATCCCAGGATACTTTTTCCATTGATCTTTTAGAGAGAGTGGAAGGCAAGGAGGGAGGGGGAGAAGAGGAGAGAGAGAGAAACATCTGTGTGAGAGAGACACATCAATTGGTTTCCTCCTGCACATGCCCTGACCGCGGCCGGGGATTAAACCTGCAACCCAGGTACGTGCCCTTGACTGGGAATCGAACCCGCAACCCTTTGGTCCGCCAGCCAATGCTCCAACCACTGAGCAACACTGGCCAGGGCTGCTTGGTCTTGGGCTGCACATCTGTGAACTGGGTTCAGGGGTCCGCCCTGGCCATCTCCCAGGATGAGGTGGCTCTGGACATGTGAGTGTGTGCATGTCTGTGTGTGCGTGTCTAGCTGAGTGACCTCGGTGTATCTGTGGATGTACATCTGTGTGTGAGTATATCTGTCTATGAGTGACTCTGGGGTGTGCGTGTGTGCACGTCTGTGTGTGCGTCTTAGTGACCTGGGGATATGTGTGCACATCTGTATCTAACTGCATTTCTGTCTGTGAGTGACTCTGGATGTGTGAGTGTGTACGTCTCTCGGTGTGACTGGGTGTGTGTGTGTGTAAGCAAGCGCAGGTGTGCATACTCATGTCTGGGTGTGCTTTGCATATCTGCCCATGTCACTGTGTCTGGGCCTCTGTCTTCATCTGCACACATTCCTGTCTGGGATCTGTGCACACCCATCCCTATGTGAGTTGCATGTCTCCATCATGTCTGGGACCCTGCCTGGCTGTGGCCCTGGTGTGCGTGCTGTGGCAGCTCTTGCCTGTTGTCAGCACAGTTGTGGGGCCACATCTCTTGTTGTGTCTGCCCATATCTCCATCCCTCCCTCCTGACAGCTCAGAAGTGTTCACTCCCTTGAGGCTGCCCAGGGACAGCTGTGGGGCTGTGGGGGTGTGAGGTGTGGTTCCTGAGGAGGCCCAGACTAGGCCAGCTGGGCGGGCAGAGGTTCCCGGCAGCGCAGATTCAGCCCAAAGGGGCTCCCAGGCCAAGCCTTGATTGAAGCAGTCTGTGGAGGCAGGGGACCCAGGGGACAAGCCAAGTGGGACCAAGAGGGGTGAGGGGCAGCCCTTGGGCCCTCTATATTTAGCCCCATTTTCGGTAAGTGCTAACGAGAAGCTGACCCAAGTCTGCTAAAACCGGCCGGGGGAAATGCAGAGGAGAAGTGAAAGTCGGGTGGGAGGGGCGAGGGAAGGGTGAGGAGAGGAGGGCAGCCAGAGTCCCAGGCCTGGGGCAATCGCCTGGGGCAAGCCTGCAAGTGGGTGTGAGGCCAGGGGCGTGGGCAGCCCTGGGTGGGTCTGACTCGAGGACGGGATGGTGGGAATCAAGGGGCCCTGCAGGGCTCTGCCTTGCTTTTCCCTGCCTGTTCTGTTCCGCTATAAACGTTCATAAATAAGCAACCAACTTTTCTGTGCGAAGGTGTCTTTGAGAGAGGCTTCAGAAGTTTCTAGGGGCGGGAGCACATTAGAATCGCAGGGACGGGGGCTTTTGAAAATCTGATATCCAGGCCGCCCCCTGTCCCAGTGAAATTGTGTCTGGGGTGGGAATAGCATTAGTATTTTTGTAGTTGAGAGAGAGGGGCGTGGGGCAGCCCTGCTGGGCCAGGTGCAGCCTGCCTGCAGGGTTGGTGGCTCAGTGCCCTCCAGTGTCCATTAGGTCATCCCGTGGCTTTGGGTTCATGGTGGAAATGGAGTCCCCTATTTGTCCTTGGCGGGGAAGGCCTGATGAGACCCTTTTCTCTGATGGGGCTCTGACGGAGGAGAAGAAGAGCTGGCGAGGCCTGGGCAAAGGGCAGCACTGGCCATTTTGCCATTTGGCCAGCCTGAGGAACAGTGGTGTGAGGCTGTGTGTGTGTGTGTGTGTGTGTGTGTGTTGGGGGGTGGGGTGGGATTAGGGAGAACAAAGGAAACAATGGTGGAAGTGTCCCCTCAGACCACTTTTGTCCCTCCAGCCACTATCCCTGCAGAGGGGCTGTTACCTTAAAGGTGTAGGTTGGAGTTGCTTAGGGATTGGGCGGAGGGTCGAGGTATCAGGTGACATCAGGAAGAAGGGCTCGTTTGGGACAGGATTGGGTCCTGGTCCCTGGGAGAGTCTTTCATGCATTTATTCATTACAAAGACACAGTCCCAGCCTGAGCCCACCTAAGAGACAAAGCTGCAGCGAGAGATGGTCAGAAATATTGATAACCTGTTCTTCTGAGATGGGTGATGCTAGTGATGAGTCTGGGCTTTAGGTCCATGCCCAGGTGGTCAGGGTATGTTAGGAGGCAGGGGCATCCCAGATGAGAGAAACAATGACCACCTGGGGAGTAAGGGAGGACCTCACAGAGGAGGTGACATGAGCTGGGGCCTTAAAGAGGAGCAGGAGCTTGCTGCTAGAAATGGAAAAGGTGGCCCCAGGTGGGAGAAGAGCAGAGGCAGAGGCCTGGAGGAGGAGATCTGGGCTTGGGACCACCCTCGTTCATTGGATCCACATGCCTAATGCTAGGCAGTGTCAGGCACCCTAAGATAAGTCAGACCTGCCCCTGAGGGGATCCTAGTTTAAGGGGGGGAGACATACTGGGGTCCAAATGGCTATAGCCTCTAAGACAGTGACAAGGGCAGATGCTGGGTCAGGGTGGAGGGAGCATGGGAGAGACATCTGTGAGTATCAGGGGTGGTGACTTCATAGAGGACGGAGCCTGTGCTGGGTCCTGAGGGATGAGTAGAAGGTCGCCAGTGGACAGAGTGGAGAACAGCATTCCAGGCAGAGGGACCGATCCGTGACAGTCTCAGGAAACATTAGTTAAATGGCAGAGAGACAGCAGCACAGAGGCAGAAACAAGGAAGAGACAGAGCTGCAGGGAGGGACAGTCAGAAACACTGGCAACCTGTTCTTCTGAGCTGGGTGATGCCAATGGTGAGTCAGATCCAACTTTGCATCCTGGTGTGGTGGGAAAGGACCGGGACACAGAGGGCCACGGCACTATGGGGTCGTGGCTAGGACAGTGGGAGGGCACAACTGTGGGAGGCCATATTCGTCTGCTAGGGCTGCTGTAACAAATAGCACAGCTGGGTGGCTTAAACAACAGAAATTAATTTTCTCAAAATTCTGGAAGCTGTAAGTCCAAGGTCAAGGTGTCAGTAAGCCTGGTTTCTTCTGAGACTTTTCCCTGTGTCTTCACTTTGTGTGTGTCTGTGTCCCAAACTCCTCTTCTCATAAGGACACCAGTCATATTGGATCAGGACCCACCTGACCCAATGACCTTTTTTTAACTTAATTACCTCTTTAAAGACCCTATCTCCAAATACAGTTGCATTCTGTGGTACTGGGGGGATAGGGCTTCAACATATAAATATTGGGGGACACAATGCAGCCCGTAGCAGAAGCTGAGGATGAGCATGGCCTCTCTGGGGTGGAGGTGAGGTCAGAGGCTGCCCTGGTCTGCGGCAGGAGGGGCATTCCCCAGCCAGGCGGGAGTAGGGAACCTTCAAGGTCTGGGCTTCCCATGAAGCAGAAGCCCCAAGCAGAAGGAGATGCCTGGTGTGGCTGCATGATGCATGAGTGGTTAGAGATGGCAGTGGAGGGTGGCAGGGGCCACACCCCAAAGGCCGGCCAAAGAGCCTGGGCTTTTCTTCGGGAGATGGTGAGCCAGGGAAGGGTTCAGGGCCAGGGTGTAGGAAGGATCTCCCTGGGGCACTGTGGACACTGGCTGAAGGGAGGGGACAGGACTGGGCGGGGTTTCAGGGATGCTAGGAGGGGCAGGATTTAAGGCTGTCTTAGGGTGAGATGTTGCCTAGAGCAAGGCCAAGGACTGGGTGATTTTGAGCCAGAATTAGACAGCACTCCTGCCTTTGGTGCCCCAGAGTCAGGAGCAGGGCCTCACCGCAGCTCCCTTTGCGTGAGTCTCAGGATCATCAACCACTCAATGCCCCATCCCTAGAGCCCAGAAACAGGGCCTGAGCTCCCGTACCATTCTGGGCTCCCGCTCCCCACCTCAGCCTCACCAGCCTATGCCTTAATGGAACTACATGCTGGTTTAGTCTGTTTTTGCTTTTAATTTTTCCCCTTTTTTTGTGTGAAAACTTAACTAACCTATAGCAAAGTACCCTGAATTTAAGTGTACAGCCTGATGATGAATTTTTACATGTGTATAAACTCATATTGACTACCAAGCAGATCACGATGCGAAACATTTCTAACCCCTGCAGCCTTCCTCATGCCCTTTCCCAGCTGGCACCCCCGAAAGGTACCCACCACCTGACCTTGATCATTTGATACCATCTCCCCTCTTTCTGAGCTTTGAGTAATTGGAGTCCTACTGTCTGTACACTTTTGTGCCTGATGTCCTCCCCTTGGCCTCAGGTCTGTGAGATCAGTGGTCTGTGATGCAGGAGTTCGTGCTTTTTCCCACTGTGGAGTATTTCCCTGTGTGGACATACCACAATTTGTTGATCCATTTCCCCGTGAAAGGGACCCATGAGTTACTTCCAGTTCAGGGCCTTTACTAAAGGCCTGCTGGGAACACGTGTGCCTGTGGGCATTGGTGGGCAGGATGCCGGGAGTGGGTGTGCGGTGGGGAAGGAGGGGGCACCTCTTAGCTTTCCTGACTTGTTCGTGTATCAATTTACACTCCCACCAGTAGTGTGGGACCTGCCTTCTTAATCAGGAATTTTAAACCCGAGCGGCAAAATTCCTCAGCTGCAAAATTCCTGGACTGTCTTTTTTTTCAGAGAGAGTGGAAGAGAGGGGGGTGGAGAGAGAGAGAGAGAGATACATCAATGTGAGAGAGACACGTCGATTGGTTGCCTCGGGCACGCTCCCCTACAGGGGCCAGAACAAACCTGCAACCAAGGTACGTGCCCTTGACCAGGAATCGAACCCTAGACCTTTGGTGTGCGGGCTGATGCTCTGTTCTAACCGCTGAGACCAGGGCAATTCCTGGACTTTTTTCAGTTGCTGAGGACGTCCCAGCTCTCTCTTTAGCTGGCCTTCTGAAATAATGGGCTCAGATCACACTGGAGTTGGACAGCTCCTTTGACAGGGTGGGATCACCGCGTAGGTGGGGATTTGGAGTAACCCGTGGGAGAGACATTTGGGTCATGATTAAGGTCTGAGGCCAAGTTGGGAATCGAGCCCAAATGAAGATCTTGGACTATCTGGATGGGAGTTGGGATCCAGGGTGGGTAAGGGGATTGAGAACGTGTCAGGCAGAAGCCTAGATTTGGGGGGGGAAAGTCCAAGACCAGGAAGGATTGGGCTGGAGTTGGTGTCAGGGTGAGCTTGGGCTGGGGTGACTGTTGGCAGTGAGGTGGGTGGAAGTCATGACTGGGGTCCATTAGCCTATATCAGTCCTGATTAAAAGCTGCACCCTGGAGTCACAAAGACTGGGGTCCAGTCAGGGCACCTCTGCCGTCTCACAGTGCTCTTGGGGAGGTGACATCCCCTCAGAGCCTCAGTTTCCTTCTCTGTGAAAGGGAGTAATATTAGCAACAATTTCTAACATGCGTTTGGAGTCACACCCAGCCCTATGCTTGGCACTGGTACGCACTCCACTTTCCACTGTCAGCATCAAAGCACTAAGAAGACAGGGCTGTCTCCATTGCACTGTGTCCCTGGTGCCAGCTTGCTGCCTGCCACCTCCCCTTGGTCACTGCCTTTCATTTCCAGGGTCGGTAGAACTATAGAAAGGAATTGTGTTTTAGGGGCCAGGTATCTCACTGGGATTTGGGCACGCAGTTGGAATTCAAGTCCCAGGAGAGGTCTAGGATTAGGTTTGAGGACAAGGTCAGAGCAGAGCCGGAAGGAGTTGGAGCTGGAGTTACTGAGATCAGAGCGGGGCTGCTACGCCTATGCACGGAATACACGAAGGGAGACCGGTGGGAGTGAGGTGTGGAGGGAAAGTAGTGGGCCGGGGGACCCGCTGGCGGTGGCTGAATCACACCCGGAGATCTTAAGACTCGTTCCTTTGGGGATGCTGCAGTCCTGTCACATCCCCCAGGCCCCGCTCAGAGTGGAAAACATGCCTCAGCTGAAACCTGGTGAGGCAGGACGGGCGCCTGGGCGGCACGCCTGAGCAGAAGCCCCGGGCTGAGTCTCTCCTTTGGAACATCACCCACCTCCTCCCAGGAAGCCGGGCAGCGAGGTCTTCTCACGACCACCGGCCACTGTCTACCTCCTGCCCTGCCCCATCGCCTCCCAGGGCCAACCCTCCCTGTGCACCTTCTGGAGGGTAGAAAGGATCAGTCAGGAGCCTCAAGGCCTGAAGGCCCTTCTCTTGTCCTCCCAGAGAAGGGCAGAGGCCCAGAACCAAGGGTGTGTCTCCGGAAAGAGACACTTGCAAGGTGGCAGAGGGTGGGGGGGGGAGGGGATTTGGGGAGAGGCTGGGGTGGTGCTGGAGGAAGGACTGAGAGCCTTCCTGGCTTCCCCTTCCTCACCCCACTTCCATCCCTCCTCTGTCCCCAGAAATAAGAATGTCTAAGCCCCTGGAGGCCGAGAAGCAAGGTCTGGACTCCCCGTCAGAGCACACAGGTGTGTGGGGAGGCAGAGGGTGGGCAGGGGGCAGGTGCGGTGGGGAGCTGCAGGGACAACTGGTGACAACTCACCTTTTCCCTCTCATTTCAGACACTGAAAGAAATGGACCAGACACTAACCACCAGGTTAGCAGGGAGTGGATGAGCGGAGGGGCGGGGAGGGGGAGAAGGGAGCAGCAGGGGGCTCTGTGGGGAAGGGACATGGTGTCAGAAGCTGCTTCATCTCACAGGTCCCATCCCCCCCCCAACTTTCTCTTCACAGAACCCCCAGAATAAGAGCTCCCCATTCTCCGTGTCCCCAACTGGCCCCAGCACCAAGGTAAGCACCTGTCAGAACAGCCAGGGCAGGAGGAAGGAAGGGGATGTCCTGTGAATGGTGGCAGTTGCTTTTGGGAGAGTGTCCCACAGGCCTGTCATGGGCCCAGGGCCTAAGGGGGCACCTAGCCCCGTACCTTGGTGACAAAGCTCCTCCCACCCCTTCTCACCCTTGGGCTCCCGCCCCAGGCCTGTGACTCACCCGGGCTCCTTCCCCTTCCCTGGGGGGTGGGGGTGGCCAGGGAAATCCCCCCCAGAGCCCCAGGGCGATGAACAACAGGAAGCCAAGGGCCCGCCCCCATCCCAACTTCCCTGACCGAACTGGGGCCTGCCCCACCCCATTTTCTGCCCCCCAACACACACTCAGGGGGTAGGGGACCAGGGGACATCAGACCCAGTGAAGATGGCTGGGGAATGAAGGGATGCTGGAGGAGAGGATGATGGGGAGGCCGAAAGTGGCCACCAGAGCAAATCCCAAATCCAGATGGGGCCCTGCTGCTGAGCACTGATGGGCTTCCTGGGGTGTCTGGGGCCCAGGTCTCCATCCTCCAGCCTGGTGGGGGCAGCCGGCAGGTCCAGAGTCCTAAAGGCAGCACGGGGGGGTTGGGGTAGGCAGGGCATGGGCAGGAATCTTGATCCTTACCAAAGGTGGCAGAGGGACTGGGTGAAAGGGCTGGGGACTGCTCTGTGACCATGGGAAAATCACTTCCCCCCTCTGGGCTTCTCAGTTTCCTCTTCTCTAACATGGGGGGAGGGGGACAGTCAGATCTGATGGCCTCGGAGGTCCCTTCCACAGCTAGCATGCCTTGATGCCACTTGGTGGGCAGGTGTGTGGTCCTGAGTGAGTTGGACAGGGCCCAGGGGACAAGGGCTCCCGCTTGGAGCTCCCTCTCTCTGATCTTGGTTTTGGCTTTGACCTGAGCCCTCAGAGCGTCCAACTCCTCCACACCCTCCTTCCTCAGCTGAATCTTTGCAGCCTCTCCTGGCCCCATGGCAGCCCTGTTTCTTCCTGGGGAAACCAGTGGGGCCCAGGGAAGGAAGGGTTCTCACTCCCTTTCCCAGGGAAAGCTCAAGGCCACCCCCGGCCTTGGCCTGTCCGCCCCTCCATCTCTCCTGTGCCAGGCTTTCTGCTACTGCATGCTCCCCTCACAATTTCAGACAAATCCACACACCACCGTGTACGATCATTTCCATCATACCTTTGTCAATTGGCTCAATTAAAAAAACAACACCAAAACATTTTATCTGGGGGAATGAGCAGATAAAAAAGTAGAGCATGACAAAAAGAACCCGAGCACCCGCCAGTCAGCCTCGACTCAGGAACCCGCTTGCTCTTTCAACAGCTGAAATAAATGTTTTTTAAAATGGAAATTTCACAAACGGAAAACCAAAATCACTTGCCATGGAAATAAATGCAATGATTATTAAAATGTACCCAGAGACTCTTGCCTGCCTAAGGGTCTGAGCCCCAGGCCTGCTCTCAGTTAGCAGGGGAGTGGCCAGCGCTGGGAGGTGTCCCACATCCTAGCACCTGACAGAGCCTCTCTTAGAGAACCAGAAGGAACGAAAGAGCTCTGCAGGAGGAGTGTTCTCGCCCTGCGCCAGGAGTGTCGATGTTGTTTTTTAAAACTTTTGATTGAAACATGACACACATACAGATCCTCAGTGTACAACTCTGGGTTTTCACAAACTGAGCAGCCGTGTCTCCAGCACCAAAGCCAGACGCAGAGCAGGACCCGACTCCCAGCAGCTTCTGGTTCCCCGCCGGGAATCCAGCCGCTGCCCTGACTTCTAATGCTCACTGTTGTTTCATGCTGCACCCTGTGCCCCTCAAACTTTCTCACATTTGCATCCCATACTTTGGGGCACGCCACTCACCTCTATTGTTTGCCCTTTTCCGGGCGTCTGTCTTTGCCACGGTCTGCATTCCAGATGCTACACCCGTGCCAAGCTGCAGTATCACCTTGCACAGTTTGCTTTTCCTACGCACCTTTTTTTTTTTTTTTTTTAGCAAAACGATGCTGGGACACTGGGCTGCAGGATGATCCCGAACGTCCCCTCTGGCCCCAAGAGAGTGATTCATCAAGCCATGCCTCCTCCCACCCCCACGTGTTCTTTACCAACAGACCCCCCAGGCGAGCCCACCAGTGTCTGGCTTTTTGTGTAGGAGAGGAAGGAGGCCAGGGCTACTTTATGCTGGTCTGCCCTACGTTTTTTGTTGTTGTTTTTGTTTTTTAAAAAAATATATCTTTATTGATTTCAGAGAGAGGAAGGGAGAGGGAGAGAGAGTGTTGAAACATCAATGATGAGAGAGTCGTCATTGATCGGCTGCCTCCTGCATGCCCCCATGCCCCCAACTGGGGATCGAGCCCGCATCCCTGGCATGTGCCCTGATGGGGAATGGAACAGCGATCTCCTGGATCTTAGGTCGATGCTCACATGCCTGGCTGTGTGGTGTTGTTTTTAATATGTTTTTATTGATTTCAGAGAGAGGAAGGGAGAGGGAGAGGGAGATAGAAACATCAATGATGAGAGAGAATCATTGATTGCCTGCCTCCTGCACACCCCCTACTGGGGATTGAGCCTGCATCCCCGACATGTGCCCCAGACCAGGAACCAAACCCTGACCTCCTGGTTCATAGGTCGATGCTCAACCACTGAGCCACACTGTCCGGGTTGCCCTACGTTTTTGATGCAAGATGCCTCCGCATCCTACAGAAAGATAAGGAGGAGCTGGGGGACTTGGGGGTGCAGGCTGACAGCTGGCAGCATCTGGGCCCACAAGCCTGCAGATGTGCTTTCCTTGTTCTGTAGCACTCTTGCTTTATATTTTAAAATCTGTGGCTGGCAGGAGCAGAGTAGGAGCCGGGTAGATCTCCCCTTTGGGCAGGCTGGTGGGCACAGTCTCTTCAGCCCACCTGACATTCTCTGCCCACTGCACCCATTTGTGCTGTCTGCCTGTTTCTGTTTGCATTTGAATTTGTGACCTATGTTCTAAAACAGTGAGGTTTTGTTTGTTTGTTTTTTACTATCCTAAGACCCTATCTTCCGATAAAATCTTACTCCATTGGACAAATAAGAGAGAGATGCACCTTTGGTTGAAGGAGATCAGGACTGTGAGACCCAGACCCCCTTATTTGAGGTTCCAGGGCCCCATAGTATCATCTCCCATTTTACAAATGGGGAAACTGACTCCCCAGAGGGGAAAGTGCTCCCCAAAGGTGGCCCTCTCCCGTAGGGAGTTTGGGTGCAGGGGTGTGGTAGCCCATCTGACTGATGAGGAAATGGGCCTGAGGGGTGGCCTGAGGCCTCGGTGAGTCAGTGCAGGTCTGGCCTCCATACCCTGTCCTGTCCTCCTGTGCCCTCCGGAGGCTGCTGTTGCCACACTCGTGCCCTCTCTTTGGTTCGCAGGTGGGCATTCTCTCTGGCCTCCACTTAACATTCTGGGGTCCCGGACCCTGCCTCTCTCCCCCCCAGATCAAGGCTGAAGACCCCAGTGGTGACTCAGCCCCAGCAGCACCCCCGCCCCCCCCAGCCGGCTCAGCCACATCTGCCCCAGGCCCAGCTCATGCTGACGGGCAGCCAGCTTGCTGGGGTAAGTACTTGGGAAGGACAGGGACAGGGTCACAGGCCGGTCACCTCCATCTGTTATAGGACCAGTGGCCCGGGTGTCCCTCCAGGGCCATGCCACTCTCTGTCATCTGCCTCTTGCCCTCCTCTGCCTCCTGGAAGACTGGTCCCCTAACCTGTTTGGCTCAGGCACTAACCCCTCTCTGCCTTCTCTGCTCCTCCCCGTGCCCCCTGCGTCCCGCTGTCCCGCCTGCCCCACAGCTCACGGCACTGATGCCAGCTCAGCAGCAGCTCCTCCTGCAGCAAGCGCAGGCCCAGCTCCTGGCCGCCGCCGTGCAGCAGTCCAATGCCGCCGCCGCCGCTGCTGCCGCCTCCTCCACCTCCTCCTCCTCTTCCTCCTCTTCCTCCTCTGCCTCCTCCGCGACCTCGCAGCCCCCAGCCTCCTCTGGGGGGGGCGACCTGCCACCGCCACAGCCTGCCAGCCAGCCCCCGGGGACCCCACAGCTCACCCTGTCCCAGCCCATCCAGCTCACAGCACAGGTAAGGGCAGCCAGGGAGCAAGGCCCCAGTGGACGCCCCTCAGGGGCTGACTGACCCTCGCGGACCATTCCCACCGCCAGCTACGTGCCAGGCAGTTCCCAGCAACCCTAGGAAGCTTTGGGGGATGCTGCCCCATCTCTCAGAGGGGCAAAGAGAGGCTCAGAGAAGGGGCATCCTCCACAGGACAAGTGCCTGGCCAAGCTGGCTCGCTCTTTCTTTCTTTCTTTCTTTCTTTCTTTCTTTCTTTCTTTCTTTCTTTCTTTCTTTCTTTCTTTCTTTCTTTCTTTCTTTCTTTCTTTCTTTCTTTCTTTCTTTCTCTCTCTCTCTCTCTCTCTCTCTCTCTCTCTCTCTCTCTCTCTTTCTTCTTTCTTTCTTTCTTTCTTCTCTCTCTCTCTCTCTCTCTCTCTCTCTCTCTCTCTCTCTCTCTCTCTCTCTCTCTCCTTTCAATATGTCTTTATTGATTTCAGAGAGAGGAAAGGAGAGGGAGAGAGAGAGGAACATCAATGATGAGAGAAAATCATTGATCAGTTGCCTCCTGCACGCCCCCCACTGCGGATCGAGCCCACAACCCAGGCATGTGCCCTGACTGGGAATCAAACTGTGATCTCCTGGATCCTAGGCCGATGCTCAACCTCTGAGCCATGCTCAGCTGGGCCCGTCCAAGCATTTTCTATGCATCTGGCTGAGGGGTCACAGCCACTTGGGAGGTTGGCATGTTATCCTCAATTTACAGCTGAGGAGACCAGGAGTCACCCCATGAATGGTACCTGTGTGGATGCAAAACGAAAGGCTGAGATCAGAATTAGGGCCTCATATGGTGTCCCTGGCTCAGCCAGTGAATCGCTCTTTCAGAAAAGGGGACTATGATCCTGAGGTAGGAAGTCCTGCATCCTTCCTCCCCATCCTGGAGACTTCTGGACAAATCCTGATTAGGGGCTGTGTCAGTTTCCTAGGGCTGCTGTAACAAAGTTCCACAAACTGGGTGGCTTAAAACAAGAGATTATTGTCTTAGATCAGAAGTCCAAAAGCAAAGTGTCGGCAGGGCTGCGCTCTCTCTAGTGGCTCCAGGGGAGACTCCCTCTTTGCTTCTTCTAGCTTCGGGGAGTGCAGAAATCCTTGTCTTGTAGATAGACTGCTCCAATCTCTTCCTCCGCCATTGTTTTTCTGTGGTGTCTCCCTCTGTATCCAAATTTCTCCATCTTATGAGGACACCAATCATCAGATGAGGGACCACCCCAATGACCTCACTTTAACTTGACTACATCTGCAAGGACTCTATTTTCAATAAGGTCAAGTTTACAGACACCAGGGGTTAGGACTTCCAACATATCTTTGGGGGACACAATTCAACCCATGACCGTCGCCAACAGATTTCCCATGAGGATAACCAGTGAGAGTAGAGTAGCTGGGCAGACTTGCCTTCTGCGAGGCCTACTCGCTCTGGCCCACCCACCCACATCTGCCCGCGCCACCCATCTATGCTATCTGCATGGTTTCCGTAAGCGTTTGAGCCTTCAGCCCGTGCTCCAAGGCGGTGAAGGTCCTGAGAAGTCCTACAGCAAGGAATCCTGTTTAACTTCCCTTAGCCCCGGGTTTTGCACAATGACTGCTCTGCAGGTGGCTTCCTCTCCCCACCCCCTTCACAGAACCCCTGGGCAGGTGCTGCTATGCCAGGGCGCTGTCCAGCCCACGAGGCTGTTCCCTTGACAGGGTTCTGCCTGTGCAAAGGGTTCTAGCACTAGTGACCAGCGCTCCCATTTGGGACTGTCCTTCACACCAAGCTGGTATCTGCCTCCTTAGAGCTTCCTGCCTCTGGGCCTGGTTCCCAGAGCCATCAGTGTCTACGGCTCCATAACGGTTTTTCAGACGTAGACTCCCAATGCTGGACTTGCCGGCAACCGTAACCAGAGCCTGTTTGGCACTGCCTTGGTTCCAGGCACTGTGCTAATGTGACCACCTTGAATCCACAAAGGCTCTGAGGGGCAAGTTGACGTGCCTGCCCCAGGTCGCACTGTGAGCATGAGTGGCAGAGTGGCCTAGGAATCCAGGGTTTTAACCACACAATCTGGGTCTGCCTTCAGCTGACCACGGGACATGTGTCCTGCCCCTCACCCCGGCCACCAGAGACCCCAGCAGCAGATGTTCCATTTCCTCGAAGCACAAATGGCCCTTCACAGAGCAACACCGAGGCTCAGGGCTCTGCACTAGGTCTTGAATCTTGGTGTCCCTGCTCTCGCTCTTCTTCCTACCTGGGAGTCGGCTTCCTCCCTTTCCCTGGACAGCTCCTCAGCATCCTCCAAGCCCCAGCTCCAGAGTCCACAGCTCCAGGAAGTCTCCCATGCTGTCCCTCCCTCCGGCTGGTCTGCTTTCCTGCCTCCTGCCTCCTCAGGGGACCTGCAGTCCAGACCCCTCTTTCTGCTCTCCAAGGCTGTGTCTCAGCATATGAGGAAGTATCTGTTGAAGGAACAAAGATGACAGGGAGGAGGAAGGACAGGGCAGCCTAGTGTAGACCCAGCCAGGCCATTATCCCCTGTGAGCAGCAGACACCCCTGTGTCCATACACCCCTAGAACCACGTCCCCCAGTCTCCCCGCGGACACCAGCAGCAGGCTGACCCCTGCCACCTGCCATCCCACCAGCCTGATTCTCAGGGTCTCCTGAAGCCCTTTCCTCTCCCTCCTCCCACCCCAGCTTCCCTCAGCTCTCATCTTCCCCTGTCTGTCTTCTGTGAGTGCAAAGCTAGGCCAGGTTTGTTTTCTGGGAGCTCTGTCGCCCATGATCTCTTCCTACAACAGACAAATGTGTATTCTGTTCTGCCAGTGTGTGGGCCTGGGCTGTGGCGGGGACCATGTTCCTCCTGCCCTGGCTGTCCACCGAGGTACGGCTGACCTGGCCCCTGGGTTTCACCTGTCTCCCATGTCCTGTGCCCTCCGATTCCACTCTCCATGCCTGCTCAGCTCTGTCCCAGGGTCATGTCACAGGCATATCCCACCTCCTGTGTCAGGCCCTGAGTGACTCAGACCCATCCTTTCCCTCGAGGTCTCCCAGTCTTATAGAGAAACAAACACACTGATGAACTATTAGGAAATGTTTTAGTTGAAAAATACTAGGAAAGTCAAAAGCACTCATAACCCTATCATTTAAAAGTTATAAAAAGTACGAAGGAAAGTCTCCGGTTTGTCCCTCTAATGCCAGCTTCCAAAGTAATGTTTTTTAAACCACTTGGCAGGAGCCCTCCCTGCGTTTTCTTAGTTTATACAGATAAAGGGACGATTATCACACCATTTTCTAACTTGTGTGTCCAGTGCTCGGCACAATGCTTGCCACCAAGAGGGCCACACATGTGTTTACTGAATCAATGAGGGATGTTTTGCTGCAGCTTTTCAATCAAGAGAGGGAAGACATCTCTCCAGGGGAGTCATTCAGAATGTCTGGGGTAGGAATAGGCATTGACTGAAAATTTACATTAACTGTTAAAACATCATTTTGTATTTGGAGAGTGAAAAAAAATCCCAATTTTTTAAATATGACCATGGCAAATAGAGCTTGACAAAACCTTTTAGGCTGGCAGGACTTAGTGAATAAAGGTTTCCCAGGGAAACCTACTGGGTGTGGTGGGAAAATAAAGGTGACCTATGTCTGAGAGAGTCAGGGAAGGCTTCCGGGAGGAGGTGATATCTGAACCAAGGTGGGACAAATAAGAGTTTACCAGGTGGATGAGCTAGAGAAAGGGGTTCCAGGCAGTGGGAACAGGGAATTCTAAGTGAGAGAGCAAGGTGGGCTCACAGACTTGGGAGGTGGGAACTAGTGTTGGAAGACAGTGAAAGATGAGCTGGGAGAGGGTGTCAGCCTGACCACCCCAGGCGACTGAGAAGAAAAGGGAATATTTGACTCGTATCACTGAAAAGGTCCAGCCTGTCCTCAGAGATAGGTTTCCCTTTTTGCTTTGGGGAGATCAAAATGGGTACCAGAACTTGTAGACTTGTAGCCACCCTGCCCAGGGAGGTAATACACCCAGTGGCCAGCTTTGAGTCTGTGCCCCTGACCCCTGAGAAGGTGGGGTTAGCCACACCTGGTCCAGGTGACCTAAGAGTGGGAGTGGGCAAGTACACATAAGGAAAAGATGGGTCCTATTGCTTGAAGAATGGGTAGTGGGTGCCAAGCCAGCCAAACCACCCACCTGGAGGGTGTTGTCAGTGCACCCACAGGCCCAGGAGCCAGGCCCACAGTTCTTGAGTTGGGATCTGCTAGGGCTTATCTGTCCTGGAATTTTAGCATGAGGCAGCATGGATGTGACACACAATGCACGTGCAGGTGGTTTTCCTCCCTGTGGAGTGGTTCTCTGTTCTGTCTCAATTGCTGCGACTGCCTGGGCTCCATGTGGCAGGGCCAACCTCTGGGGGACATTGGTGCATAGAAGAGTCCATGCTAGAGACAGGCCACCTCTGTTCACGCCACCACCCCTTTTAGAGCTTCTCCTAGTGACTGGAAAAATCGTAGTCATTTGTTCATTCAACTAACATTTATTGAGCACCATGTGTATGCCAGGTGCCCACTCATGGCCCAGAGGGGACAGCTATGAACAAGGCAGAGGTGGCTGCCCTTGAGGGCCTTATGTTCTAGTGGGGAGACAGATAGTAAACAATAAACAAACCAGCAAAACAAGACTGTTTTAGAGTAAGTGTAATGAAGAAAATGAAACTGGGTGGTGCCGTAGAGGAAGGAAGCCACTTTTAATAGGGTAGCCAGGAAAGGTTTCACTGAGAAGGTGGCCTCTGACAGCCGAGGCCTGAATGAGTCAGTTATGAAGAAGCCAAGGGGGAGAGCTTAGGAAAAAGCAAGTGCAAAGGTCCTGAGGCAGAAACCAGCTTGACTTGTTCTGGGCACAGAGGAAGTTGGTATGGTTAGAGCAAAGTGAGGGAGAGGAAGACAAGTAAGAGGTGAGGGGAAGGCAGGCAGGACCAGGTTTTGCAGGGCCTTGTAGGGCCCAATCAAGGGATTTGGAATGAATAATAAGTGTCATGGAAAACGGTTGGAGGTTTTTAAATAGGTGAGTGGCGTGACCCGATTGACCCTTGACAAAGCTCTCTCTTGATGCCGTGGGGAGAATGGACTATGAAGGACGGGAGTAGAAGCGAGGAGCCCAGTCCTTGCAGGCATCCAGGTGGGAGATGGGGGTGATGATAGGTGGCCAAGGGGGTGTGGATGAGATAGGTCAAGGGTGGCTCCTAGGACTTTGGCTTCAGCCCCTGTGTGGTGTTCAGGTGGTTTTCTGAGATGGCAAGTAGGGGGAAAGGGTTGTTTTGGAGGGCTGGGTAGGAAACCAGGAGTTTTGCTTTGGACGTGGTAGGGTGTGAAGAGCCTTAGTCATCCAAGGAGAGGCATCAAACAGGCAGATGGATATGTGAGGCTGGAGCTCAGCTAGAAGCTGTGAGTTGTCAGGAAGAAGATGGAATCCATAGCCAGATGGGTCTTCCACCCTCGAGAGCTCGTGGTCAGGTGGGGTGACGTGAGGGGATGACATGAGGGTGCAGGAGTAGCAAATGCTCGTGCTGGAGGAGTAGGTTGAGATTTCCAAAATGCTTTATGGATAATAATATTCCTCAGGCCTCAGAACCACCTGGTGGAGAGTTAGACGTTATTACCCCCATTCTGTAGATGAAGAAACTAAATCTCTGAGAGAGAAATGACTCAGTAATGATGACTGCCACGTGGGGAGGACCACGTAAGTGAACAGGGGTCAGCCTAAACATTCTCCCCATGTTGTCTCATTTAATTCCTTTAATGGGCCCCTGAGGTCAGAATTATTGAGGTGTCACCTGAGGAAATTGAGTCTTAAAGAGGGAAGGTGCCCACGGTCCTAGGTGTGTGAGGAACAGTCAGGTTTCGGGTTATCTCCAGAGCCCGGGTCTTTCCAGGTGCACCATCATCTTATCACTTAAGGTGGCTGCGGCCCAGAGAGAGTTGGCTTTCCCTGAAGTCACACAGCAAGAATCAGGCAAGAGGGCTGAGGTCAAGCCCCCAAGATTCTCAACTGGAAGGGACCCTTACACACCTCTAGTCTACTCTCTGCACTGTTCTGGGCAGATGGGGTGCAGTTTCACCCAGGTGGCCCTCAGGACAGGTGCTCACTGCCTTCCCAGGCAGCCCATCCACCACTGGGCAGACTGACACGAGCCTGTCCTCATTTGAACACAATCGATCACAACATAACTTATGTGGTGTCTAGAGCCCATCCCTTCCTGCCCTCCCCACTCTGGACTTAACTTGAGGCTGTCCATGTCTTAGAGCTAGTCATAATTCGTCAGATCAAGGGTGGCCAGTGAGTGTCCATGGACAAACAGCGTCCCATTGGTGGTGGCTGCCAGAGCAAGCGTGGAGACCTCTGACAGGCTGAGGGGAGTCTTCCCTGTGCGTGGGGGTGAGGCCCTGCACCTGGGCGGGGTACAGCTGGCTGCTCTGGGCCCAGGCCTCCCCTAGTTCCTTCCTCCCAGGTGGAACCAAGCCAGATGGGAAAATGAACAGTTATACTCCAGGTCACCCGTGTGTCATATAAACCGTATCTCAGTCTTTCTGCCCCCAATCTGTGGCCAACTGTAGCAAAGCATAGTCTGCCCCAAACAGCACTAGTCCTAGGTTTTACCTCCTTCATTCGCTGAACATTCCTTGGTGGCCTTTTGGGTGCCTGCACTGGGGTGGGGGTGACCGGAATACAGCAATAAGCAAGAATGAGTCTCTTCCCTTCTCGGCGTTCATGGGGTGTGTTTTGCTGTGTGCCAGTCTTTCTCACAGGTTAGGTCCTGAGCAGATGATACACTAAATATCCTGGCGGGGTCCCTTTCCACCACTGGCATCTCTGCGCTTCCTCTAGCTGCACCGCCTGAGTGGTGGTAATGCGTCTCCAAGTGGCTTCAGCTTGCATGCTGTTTCTAGATTGTGGAGAAATGGGGCCACCTACTGGCCAACCCCAGTCCTGAGCCAGCTCACTGCTCACCCAGAATCATCTTTCTCCTTGAATTCCTTTAGACAACAAACATTTAGTGAACGTTCCCCATGTCCAGGCACCTTTCTATGTGGGGGATACAGTGAGGAATAAGGGAGCCAAATCTGTGCCCTCATGGAGCCGGCACCCACTCTGGTTGGGGAGACAGGAAGCTGATAGTTGCTATGAAGGAAAGAAAAGAGTGTAATGGACTAGAGACTGACTGAGGGAAAGGAAGACTCCTTATCAGAGGGGTGGCCAGGGGAGGCCTCCCCGAGGAGGGGGTGTTTGATAGAGACTTGAGTGATGAGGAGGGGCCATTCATGTGCAGATCAAGAAGGGGAAGAAGGCACACAGCAACAGCTTGTGCAAAGGCCCTGAGGCAGGGACTTCTTTTTGGGTTCAGTAACAGGAAGGAGACCGGTGAGGCAGGATTAGAGTTAGAGAGTGAGAAAGTCATGGATGGCGAGGAAGGAGACACAAGCAGGGGGCCGGCTCGTGCAAGACCATGGCAACGAGTTAGATTATATTACAAATGTCATCAAACCCAAAGAAGGTTTTCTGGTTCAATTAATAATTTAGAACAGGAACCTGGATTCCACAGATCACCCCTCAAGGGGTCTGTGGATCGAATTCAAGTAGGTCCTTGAACTTGGAAAACGGTTATGTCTCAGTTTTCACTATCCTCTAACCAACAACATAGTATTTCCTTCTGTCATGAATATAGGCAGCAGACCACAGTGGCACAGCAGCACTTGGGCTTTGTCACCAATGGAATGCACAGCTGTTTCCATATCCTGTACAGTTGTCGCAGGTCTCTTAAAATACTGTTTCACTCACTATGGCTTTGAGATTACAGTAGTCATCAGACCTATTGCTTGATCTTAAATAATACTATGCCAACTAAAGAAGCCTATAGGTTACTATTATGACAATTCAAAATGCTTTTGATGACCGTATTTCAATATAATTGATTTCATTTGAAATCTTATATATTTTATCTTGTGCAATTTTTTTTTAATTCTAGGTTTTGTGAGACACCAAAGAATTCAGAGCACAAAAAGTTTAGAACTTTTGGGTGGGACTTGCAGTGGACTGGGAGGGGGAGGGGAGGGGGGAACCAAGGCTGACCTCCAAGTTTAGGGCTGAGTAGCTACGGTTAAGTTCTTCATTTGGACTCCTCACCGTGAGACCCACTGCAGATTGCACTTCATCTTCTCCATTCTTTTCCTCTTCCTGCCGATTCAGAAAGAAATCTGCAGACACCGCTCTTTCAGGCTTTAGGGGAGAAAGTGGGGTTTTTCGCTGAGTGTCAAGCTTGGGAAAGACAGGAGTCAAATATTTTAATCAATAAGCTAAGGGTTATAGGAAATCAAAAAAGTACTTGTAATAAGACTTTATTTCTGTTCTTATTTGATTCAATTCCGTGGGCATTTAATGGGGCTTACCAGGCCCTGTGAAGTTTTCAGGGGTGCAAGGACAATGAGACGTGCCTCTGCCCCTAGAGGTTCAGCCCAGCAGAGGAAAAGGGTCCACAGGCAAACGCAGTGCATCATGAGAAATGCAGAGTGGAGCAGGGTGGGTACAGTTTGGTGGGGTCTGACATTTATATGTACAATTTGCAGGGCCTTTTAGAGAAAAAGAAGACAAAATTATGAAACCAAAATTAGGTCCACGGTCCACTGTAAATGGGAGTGGGGGCTGAAGTCCGAAGCCCAAGCTTCCCTCATTCGTGGGAAGGGAGACAGCCATGCAGATTTTATTGATGGGGGGGCAGGGAGCGGGTCACAAAAGGGAAGGCAGAATGGACAGTTTCAAAGGATAAAGTGTTAGGACTCCAAACCCCTTCAGCCATAGTCTTGGATGATTAGCAGCAGGAGTGAGAAAGGTGAAAGGTTGGAGCACCCAGATACTCCATCCACTTCCCAAAGCACACAGAGAAAGCGGAGGCCTTCACAGGTGGACAGGGAGCAGCCTTGAATTGTGGCAAGATGAACGGTTGGAAAAGGAGAGATGCTGGGCAGAAGTGACTGTTCAACAGTTATGTCTTTAGCTGGACTAAGTAAAATGTTCAAAATCAAGAGGTGCAGAGGGTTTACAGTATTGTCAGTTCCTGGTGTAGTTTTCTAGATCTAACCCACGCACACCCAAGGAGAAACCTAGGTATAAGTTTTTAAAAATACAAACAGTAGCACATCATACCCACTGTTCTGCCTCTTGAGCTTTCTACTCAACAAGACATCTTGAAAATTGTTCCATATCAGGGCACAAAGAGCATCCTCATTATTTTTCATGACTGCATAATATTCGTTGCAAAGATCCACTCTAATGCACTCACTTGTCCCCTGCTGTTGCGCGCTCACCTCCACTCTTTTGCTGAAACACCACTTGCTGCTGGGACTATCCTTCTAGAGATGTTATTTTGCACAAGTGTGAGTATATCCCTAAAATAAATTCGTAGATGCGGAATGGCTGAGTTAAAAGGTATGTGCATTTGTGCCCTGGCCAGTGTGGCTCAGTCGGTTGGAGCGTTGTTCTGTACACCAAAAGGTCGTGGGTTCGATTCTTATCAGGGCACATAATACCCAGGTTGTGGATCTTCACTTTGTCTTCCTTCTGAGCGTGTCTGTCTTTGCGTCCAAATCTCCCCTTTTCATATGGAAACTAGTCATAGTGGGTTAGGGCCCACCCTAGTGACCTCATTTTAACTTGGTCATCTGCAAGGACCCTAACTCTAAGCAGGGTCACACTCTGGGGGTCTGGGGGTGGGGATTCCAACATATCCCCTTTCAGGGGGACACAGTTCAACCCACAGTAGTGCCAAAGATTGTGATTGTGCAATCTCCTCACCCGCTATGTGCTAGAAGTTCAGTCCATACATGATGCCATTTGCCTCGGAGTGTTTTAGAAGGAGGAAAGACTTGTTCTGATTTACATTTTTAAACAGTTCTATTTGTTCCCTGGGAATGTAAGACAAGGCAAATATTTCATTAAGGAAGAAAAAGTAAATAAAGAGTGAGCCCTCCTGGGACAGCCCAGTAGGACACTCCAGAAGCCTAGGGTTGAGACAAACCTCCCAGGTGCTCTTAGCTGAGGGATGCCAGTCAGAGATCCATGTGCCATCCCTCACTGCCTGGTGCCAGGCTACCCTGTGCAGCACCCCTTGGGGCTCAGGTGAGGTAGAGGGACTCAGGCTGTCTTTCTGTCCATCCCCTTCCCTGCCAGGACATACAGCAGCTCCTCCAGCTCCAGCAGTTGGTCCTTGTGCCGGGTCATCACCTTCAGCCACCTGCTCAGTTCCTGCTGCCGCAGGCCCAGCAGAGTCAGCCAGGTAAGGCCCCACCTGATGGCCTCCCTGCTGCCCCCACAGAAGTCCCCCTACTCCCTCACTTTGTGTGTCCCCCCTTGTCTTCCCAGGCCTGCTACCGACGCCAAATCTATTCCAGCTACCTCAGCAAACCCAGGGAGCTCTTCTGACCTCCCAGCCGCGGGCGGGGCTGCCCACACAGGTGAGTGTCCACCGAGTGCGTGAGGCAGGGACAGCTCCTTCTGGGAGTTTGCAGGCTGGGAGGCAATCTGCAGAGTTCCAGCAGTGAGAGGCCCCACGCAGGGCGGCAGAGTGCAGCCTTGATGGGAACTGGCAGCCCACTGTGAGGGGGAGGGGGCCTCTTGGGAGCAGGTGGAAGGGAACCTGCAGGAAGAGGCTGGAAGGCAGGGAGGGAGGGAAGGGGGACTGCCTAGCCATTACTGAGCCCCATCCTGGTCCTCCGTCCTGCATCCCACCCACCTGCCCACCCCACCAGGCCGTGACCCGCCCCACGCTGCCCGACCCGCACCTCTCGCACCCGCAGCCCCCCAAATGCTTGGAGCCACCATCCCACCCCGAGGAGCCCAGTGACCTGGAGGAGCTGGAGCAGTTTGCCCGCACCTTCAAGCAACGCCGCATCAAGCTGGGCTTCACGCAGGTCAGGGATCACCGGGAACCACAGTGGGGTGGGGGTGAGGGGGCCTGACGAGCTTGTGGACCCTTCGAAGTCAGAGCCATCTCGAGGGCGGGGCGAGGGGCGTGGTCACCTGATGGGTCGGGCCAGCCCAGTACTGAAAGCTCCACCCTGACCGCTGACTCTCCCTGCCCCAATGGCCCAGGGTGACGTGGGCCTGGCTATGGGCAAGCTCTATGGCAACGACTTCAGCCAGACGACTATCTCCCGCTTCGAGGCCCTCAACCTGAGCTTCAAGAACATGTGCAAACTCAAGCCCCTCCTAGAGAAGTGGCTCAACGACGCAGGTAGGACTGGGGTTCCTAGATGGGTGGCAGGCTCCCAGGTCGGGGGAGGCCCCCTCTCATGCCCCATCTCCTCTCCGGCACAGAGACTATGTCTGTGGACTCCAGCCTGCCTAGCCCCAACCAGCTGAGCAGCCCCAGCCTGGGTTTCGATGGGCTCCCTGGCCGGAGACGCAAGAAGAGGACCAGCATTGAGACAAACGTCCGCTTCGCCTTAGAGAAGAGTTTTCTAGCGGTGAGGCCCCTTCCTGGGCAGCGCTGAGGGCGGGTGGGAGAGGGGGGGCCCCCCGCTAATGAGCCCTCTGCCCGCAGAACCAGAAGCCTACCTCAGAGGAGATCCTGCTGATCGCAGAGCAGCTGCACATGGAGAAGGAAGTGATCCGCGTCTGGTTCTGCAACCGGCGCCAGAAGGAGAAACGCATCAACCCCTGCAGCGCGGCCCCCATGCTGCCCAGCCCGGGGAAGCCAGCCAGCTACAGCCCCCATCTGGTACCAGAGCCCGGGGGTGGGGCACAAAACTCTGCCACCTCCTTGCCCCTCAGCAGGCACCTTGTGTGAAGCACAATCTACCTGGTTGTCCACAGTGCCTAGAACAGAGGCAGGGAGACCTGGCACAGTACAAACACCCTTGCAGACAGGCTGTCACATGCATGGAGCACTGTCACACAGGGACAGTTTCCAGGGAACTGTGGTTTTATGTGGGGGATACAAGCACACACACATACCAACATGGCCAAACAGAGTTATCACAGGATGTAGTCACACAGGGATGGATACGGGTAAGAGATGCAGGCACCCTCCCCCACACACAGAGGCTCACAACCACACAGACACAGGCAGGACATTATTACACCCCTGGGTATGCACTCAGCTCTACAGCCTCATACATCCCCGTTGGGATCAGACACACTTGGACATCCCTTTGCTCCATCTAGAGTGGAAAGGGCTGTGACAGGACAGAGAGGAGCAAAGGGCCCAGAGGAGCACCCCCACCCATGATATGGAGAAAAGAGGGACCATCTGAGCTGGTCATGAAGGTCAAGAGAGAGTCAGCCAGTTACATGAAGGACAGGCAAAGGGACTTGGGTACACAGAGGCTTAGAAGCCAGAGTTTATCATGCCCAATTTGAGGAACTCCAGTAAATTTAGTGTGGTTGGAGCTGGAATGTATTGAATGAATGGGGGTAGGGTGGTAGAGGGTGGGCAGGGGCCAGACACCCAAGTTACATGCTGAGGAGCTTGAACTTGGGCAGCGTGAGGCTAAAGAGGAGTTTTGAGCTGGGGAGGGACAGGACACATTTAGAGTAAGGTTTCTGGGCTTATGGAAGGGTGAGACTAGAGGCAGGGAGGCCAAGGAGATGGGTGGATGTTCCCAGAAAATCAGGCCAAATAACATTCCAACACTCTGATGCAGAGACACAACTTACCCTCAGCCCCGCCCCCCCCCCCCCACACTTCAGACTTGCAACTGAGTAGTGTCAGAGGATAGGTGGGAGCCCCTCGATTGGTAATTACTGGTTCCTGCTGGTGGCTCAGGATCAGCTAGGGTACCGGTGAAGAAGGATGGTGGAAAGCACCTGGCACAGTACAAACAGCGTTGTACCCAGAGCCCCCCTTCCTCATTCTGGGGGCAAAGGAGTAGGCGTCATACCCATTGGGAGCACCACAGGGGTTGGTGGGAGACAGTGGCCTGACCATTGCCTTCTCTCCTCTCTCCCCAGGTCACACCCCAAGGGGGTGCCGGGACCTTGCCGATGTCCCAAGCTTCCAGCAGTCTGAGCACAACAGGTCAGGGAGGGCAGAAGATGGTAGGGGTGGAGTGGGGGGGGAGAACACAATGCAGGCCTGAGCCCAAGGGTCTCAAGTGGCTCAGGGTGTCCATGGGCCTCAAGGCTGAGCCTGGGGATGAGGGAGCAGGGAGAACAGAGGAGAGAGGGCAGATTCACCCCTCCTGGCCAGAGAAAAGCATGGGGTTGCTGAAAGGTGATGTACTTGGGTTCTGTTCCTGGCATTTATAAACTGTGTGAACTTCCAGAAGTGACTTTACCTCTCTGGGCCTCAGTTTTATAAAATTATCATGAATGTATAATACATGCAGAAGCTATATGCATGCATACAAACATACAAGTGTCACAAAGACACACACACACACTCTCTTTTGTACAAAGACCTCCTTTCTTGGGACAGGGCGTCATACACCATACATAAGAATACTATTTTTAAAAACCCACCATATTGCCCCTCCCCACATTAAGAAATAATAAGTGGAGGTTTAAAAAATAGTAAGGGTGTTGCCTGGCACTGTTCTAAATGCTTTATAAAGAATATTGACTCATTTAATCCTCACACTCATTTTACTATCCCCATTTCCCTGATGAGGGAACTGAAGGCCAGAGAGGTGAAGGCGCTTGCCCAAGGGCACAGGTGAGGCATGACAGAGCCAGGAATTGCTGCCTTGGCTGCCTGGCCTGAGTCTGGGCCCTGAGCCCTCTCAGCCTGCCAGCTCCTGAGCCAGTCAGCGCACAGCCGCACCCTCCATGCCTGACCCCTAGAGGGAGCCAAAGGGCTTTGTCTTCTGGGTGCCCCCTGTTCTTACCCCTATAAAAGGAGCCCTGGGATGAGGTTCAGGGCAGGGTACAGGGCATGGGCTCAGTGAGTGACCGCTGCTCTTACTTTGATGACTGTGATTGGCATCACCGTGGCAGAGCACGAAGAAACGGCCCCGGGAAGAGGAGGCAGGAGGCCTGAGTCGGCTCTGACTGAGGAGGTGCTGGGAGGCTGCGGCTGGAGGAGGCAGGCAGGAGTCGACCCAGGGGCCTGGGTGGAGGGCGAGTGGAAGTTGAAGTCTCCCTCTCTCTGTCTCTCTCTGGCAGTTACTACCTTATCCTCAGCTGTGGGGACGCTCCACCCCAGCCGGACAGCCGGAGGGGGTGGGGGCGGGGGCGGGGCCGCGCCCCCCCTCAATTCCATTCCTTCTGTCACTCCCCCACCCCCGGCCACCACCAACAGCACAAATCCCAGCCCTCAAGGCAGCCACTCGGCTATCGGCTTGTCGGGCCTGAACCCCAGCGCGGGGTAAGTGGGCAGCTGCAGGTGGGAAGACAGTGGGGAGAAGCAGGGTCGCTACTGCTTCCAGGGTGGGGAGCCGAGCCCCAGTTCTGCCGGCGGCCCTGACCCTGCTAATGCCCCTGCTTTGCCTCTTGCAGAAGCACAATGGTGGGGTTGAGCTCCGGGCTGAGTCCAGCCCTCATGAGCAACAACCCTTTGGCCACTATCCAAGGTGCGTGCTGCCTCATGTCACCCCCATGGTCACCAGCCCTGCCCTCAGGGGCCTTGGGCCCCTCCATTGCTGCTCCAGCCATGCCATCCTGCCCCTGCTCACTGCATTGCTCGCCTCTTCATACCCATCTCACCTTTGGGGAAGGTGTGAGGGCTGCTCATGGGGGTCAATGGGGCTGATGGGAAGACAGGGCACTGCGGGCAGGACGCTGGAAGGCGCCCGCAGCCCAGCCTCTCTCTCTCCCCGCCAGCCCTGGCCTCTGGTGGAACCCTGCCCCTTACCAGCCTTGACGGCAGCGGGAACCTGGTGCTGGGGGCAGCCGGTGCGGCCCCGGGGAGCCCCGGCCTGGTGACCTCGCCGCTCTTCTTGAACCACGCGGGGCTGCCCCTGCTCAGCGCCCCGCCCGGCGTGGGCCTGGTCTCGGCAGCGGCTGCGGCCGTGGCAGCCTCCATCTCCAGCAAGTCTCCTGGCCTCTCCTCCTCCTCCTCCTCCTCCTCCTCGTCCTCCACTTGCAGTGAGGCCGCAGCACAGACCCCTGGAGGCCCGGGGGGGCCGGAGGCAGGGTCCAAGCCCGAGTGAGGGCCCGCCAGGCCTCCCCTCCTACTCCCCTGACCTCCACTTTGGTCCCCGCCTAGAAGAGGGCGAGGAGGCCAGCAGTGGGGGCGTAGAAGGTCCTTGGAGCAGGAGTGACAAAGGAGGAAAGACCAAAAACATCAAACAACCAAAAAAAAAGAAAGAAAGAAAGAAGAGAAACCAACAAAAAAGAAAACCAAAAATAATCACAACAGAAACCAGCTGCCCCAAAGGAACCAGAGATGAAAACAAACAAAAAAACCAAAAACTCCCCAAAACCAAACAAACCAAAAACCAGTTGCAAGCCAGACCTCAGTGTGCTCACCCTCACAGCTAGGACACCAAATAAGAACCCCCAGCCAGGGGCCGAGAGACCTCGCAGGGCGGACCTCACCCTGAGCCCCAGGCTGGGGGGCTCACCTGCAACTTTGCCTCCCCCACTGGGAGCCAAAGAAGGAAAAAGAGAACTCGCCAGCCTCCCAGTCCCAGCCCCCAGCCCTGGGCCAGTGAAGACGGCACAGCCTGGGGCAGAGGGGTGGGCTCAGAACCACCCCCAAATGTTCTTTTCCAGAAGGTGAAAGAGAAAGGGCCTGAACAACCTTACACCAAATATTCAGTAGCTTCATCCAAAGGATGTACAGAATTTTTAGCGTTGAGCTCAACAGAATGTGTCCCTACCATGTGTCCCCCCCCAACCCCCAGCTCTCCCCATCCAGGCAGGGGGTCTCGCTTTAACCCCTCCCCCCCGCCCCCCGCCCCCAGCCAGGGGAGAGTGCAGGGGAAGGCCTGAGATGACTTTTCACCCCTGTACTTGCCCCTTTTCCCTTTGAAGGGTGGGCTAGGCCGTTTTTTTGCTAAGTTCTAGCTCTCACATGTCCCCCCACACCCGGTCACCCTCCTCTGCTCTGGGACCTCCCCCCTACCCAGCCCATGGGAAGGTGGAAGTTGCAGGCAAGAGGGCATCCGAGTTGTCTTTTTTTCCATCCTTGTCTGTCAGTTTCCCTGAAAAAAAAATTCATATTCCAGTGCCTATCCGTGGAATCCTTCACGTTCTTTGACATTGACCAGAAACCAAAAAGAGAACTCACTTCATGCCCCCCACCCCGTGCCCCTCTGATACTGGCCGATGCCTCTTCCTCCCCTCCCACACATGCAGACACACACGCACCCCAGTGGTGGGGTTCCTCGAGATGGCATCCCCATCAGGGTCCATGTGGCGGGGAGACAGTGCCATGACCTGTGGTCCCCATCTGAGAGGGCACTGTGGTGGCCACTGCTCCCATGAGACCTCCCTCTAGTCTTGGCTGGACCCTGTGTTTGCTCAGCCCTGGGCTCATCTCGATGACGGACAGAGGAGAGCTGCCGCTGGGAGCCACTTTGCCCTCCTGCTATTGTGGAGGCCAACAAAGTTTTGAACCAAAAACAAAAACAAAAAACCAAACAAACAATAAATTAAAACTAGAAAAAAGAATTTATATATATATATATTTAAGGGAAAGAAGACAAGGACTCTTCAAGTATAAGAAGGAGCCGCGAGGTGGAGCCAAGCCCTGCCCCAGTGGTCCAGGCCCTTGGTCCCCAAGGCGGATGGAAGGACGGATGCTTCTTTCTCTTCACAAATACCTCATGGACGTTGTCTTCGGGAAAGCCGGAGGTGGGCGGCTGGGGCAGGGCCTGTTCCTCAGCCAGGGAGGATGGAGGCGGGTGGGCAGGGCTGAGAGAGGGTGTCAGGGACTGGGGGAAAGAGCCCCATGCTCCCTGCCCCACCCCAATCAACTGAAAAAGCTTTAAAAACAAAACAGGAAAAAAGGAGTAAGAAGACAAAAAGAATGGACGAAGGAAAACTAACAAACTTTCGGGTGGTTTGATCCCTCCTTTGATTTCTTTCTCTATTCCATCTGTCCCCTCTCCTCTGTGTCCTTTCTCTCTGCTCCCCTCTGTCTCTCTCCCTCTTCCTTCCTTCTCTCACCTCTCTCAATCTCGTTCTTTCTGTGTCTCTCCTCAAACCAAAGTGTTGCTGTGAAGGACGAGAGCCATGGAAATCAGAGTGGCCCCGCCCCTCGCCGGGCAGAGCAGAGCAGAGCAGAGGGGGGACCCCAGGAGACAGTGCTGCTGGACACTCCGAAGAGAGGCAGACACAGCCTCGGATGCCACCCTGGGCCCCGAGGCCTCAGCGTTCTTTTTCTCGTCTCCCTTCTCCCACCCGGGAAATGAAACTGTTGGGCTGGGCCACGGAGGCAGCAGAGACTCGGCTCTTGCCGGGGTCTGGGATGCCTTGTCTGGGCAGCAGCGGAGTGGCCGCCCCTCTGACCCTGGCACCCATGATGGGGCCTGGCGTGCCATCGGCCCACCCTCGCCGGAATGTAAGCATCTCAGCTCCGCTGAACTGACTCCCTGCCCTCACCCTACCTCTGAGTTTGTCCATTTTTATTTCCTGAAGAGAAGAGACTATTGAGAGGGCCTGGGCCCCAGCCTGAGGGTGGAGAGGGGGGCCAAGGGCTCCTGAACAGACAGTAAGGACATTTGAGCAGAGCAAAGTTAAAGGAATTACAACCAAAAACCCCTCCGAGAACACAGGCAGCATGGAAGGCATGGTGGAGATGACTCAAAAACAAACAAACTATGATTCTAGACCAAAAAAAAAAGAAAAAAAAAAAATGGGGAAAAAAAGAAAAAAATTCCAGGACTCACCACCACCCACTTCATCCTGCTTCCTCCCCATCTAGTCCTGCCACCTGGGACCTCACCCCCTTCCCAGTGTGGGGGGAGTGAGGCAGACAGCAGAGGAGGAAGTAGGGGGCAGGGATAGGGCCTATGCCCTGACACTGGTGGAGGGACCCCCATGCAGCCCGGGGGTGGTGGGGACCCTCCCCATACAACCCCTATAACTGGGAAAAGAAAAACAAGAATAAAAGAAAATTCCTGGGAGGGGGAAAAAATAACCAAATCCCAAGCTTTAACTACAGCTGTGAAACCAAATATTGGGAAGGGGGTGGGAGGGAGGGAGGGGCAAGTGTGCCCCAGGTCTCCCCCCTGGGCCCCCCTCCCCCGAGGACTCGAGATAAGGCACCAAATACCTCATAGAACTTTAATGTTAAAAAAAGGAAACCAAATATCGTTGGCTGGGGGCCAGCCAGGGCAAGGGGCTGGGGGGCAGGAGGGAGCCAGGGTTGGGAAGGTGATGGGGGAATTCATGCCCCCCACCCCCCTCTTGCCCCTTCCACTCCAGTCCCCCCCGTCTCGACTCCGGGAAACAAAACTATCTCATCGTTTTTATTTTGTGGTCTGTACAGAGCCTGTGTCCGTGTGTCTGTGTGTGAGCGAGAGAGTTGGGGGGTTGGGGAACATTATATGGGGGCTGGGGAGGGAGACCCTAGGCCAGGCTCTGGGCTAGGTGAGATGTCTGAGGTGAGGGGCCAGGGGCCTGGGCTGGAGAGGAAGATGAATGGATTGGAGAAATGGGGCAGGGGGAGCCCTCTGAATTTCTCTTCTCCCCAGCCATGACCTCCTGCTTGAGGGAGGGACAGAGACTGGGTCTACCCTAACGGTGGGCCTTTTAATTGTGCCAAAAAAAAAAAAAGAAAAATGCCAGTAACTAAAACACCTGTCTCTGTTCTCTTCTGGGAGGGAAGGGTGGGGGTATAAGGGGGGGTGGGTGGAGATGGGGAACCCAGGCCCCTGTATGAGTTGGGGTTAAGATCAGAAGGAAGGGGAAGGATATGAGTTTCCCACACATCTCCCTGGGGAGGGCCAAGAGAGAGGGTCTCCAAGCTCCACACCCAAGCCATGTACAGGGTGACCTCCTGACATGACTAGATTTCCTCACCCACCTAGACCCTGGGTGCCTCTCTCCCATTTAGCCTAGGGTAAGGGGAACTGAGTGAGAGAGAGAGTGAGACAGACTGAGCAAGACTGAGACACGCGGGCCCCCACTGGCCTGAGTGGGAAAGGCAAGTGCGAGAGATAAAGGCCTCCAAGAGAAAAAAGAAACAAACCAAAGATTTAACCATTAAAAAAAAAAAAAAACCCACAGACAACTCCGCTACCTTTTTATACGTTGGAAAAAAAAGTGAAAAAAATTTAAAAATAAAAATTAAAAAAAATACACAAAACAAGCCGTAGTTCCTTCGTGCGGTTTGAACTTTGACCTCAGCAGTCTCCAAAGCAAGATGACGATGACAAAGGCGAAACAAAAGAAAAAGAAAAAATAATGTATATTTTTAAGTATTTGTCCTTGAGATGTTAGCTCCTTGTTAAACACAAAAAGGAGAGAAAAATCCAGACAGAAGTGTTGCTGGGACGGAGACAACTATTTACTATGTCTGTGACCCCTCCTCTCTGCCTCCCCCTTCCTCTCCTGTCCCCTTTCCTCTATCCCTGCTGCCCCCCCCCCCCAGCCTGTCCTCCAAGCCCAGGGGCTCAGTATTTATTTATTTATATAACTGCAGGGTGACTGGGGGCCTCTCTCAACAACTTGTAGAGAAGGCCTTTGACCATGGTGGGGTAGGGAAGGGGCAAGGAGTCTTTGGGGAAAAACAGGGGCCTGATCTTTTACCAACTCCTCTCTGCTGGCTCCTTCCCGGCTTCTTATTCCACTGCTGCCACCATCACCTCCCAAATCGTAGGCTGCGCTAGGGCAAGATGACCCCCCCACCATGTAAAACTCTGATTGGCTCAGCCCTTGCTGGGTGGGTGTCTCTCACCTACTCACTAGAACGACCAGGTTGGAATGGGGATGGGAGGAGGTGGCAGCTAGTGGGCATGGGAGACCAAGCAGCAGCATCCAGAAATTGACTGGGCCCTGGAGACCTTGTTCTCCATCCTCACCAAGTTAGCCCCCCCTTTCAGTTCTGTCTGACCCCTGTGTTGGTAGGCCCTCCCTTCCCATCCTGCACCCCCTTCCTGTCTCTTCTCGTGGTAGCGGGTTAGCGTTTCAGTGTTCTTAACTCCAATCTGCTTGTTCATTGTACAATGTGCTTCTTTTAAGGCCCCATTTTTGTAACTTGAGTGTGTCATTCATCTGAACAACATCAAAAAATAAAAAATTAAAAACTGTACAGAGAGAAATGCTGTCTGCTCTCCCTTGGTCTCCTCTCTGTCCTGGGAAGGGTGGTGGGGGGAAAAATCAGGGTATGTGTGTGCTGGGGAGGGGAAGGTTTCACTCAGAAGTAAGGCCTGAGCCCTGGTCTGTGTGGTTCAGTTGCCTGGAGCACTGTCCCCCAAAAGGTAGAAAGGTTCAATTCCCGGCCAGGGCACATACCCAGGTTGTGGGTTCAATCTCCAGTAGGGCCCTTACTGGAGGCAACCTGTGGATGATGATATTGATGTTTTCTACTCCCTCCCCTCTCCCTTCCTCTACATATCAATGAAAAGCGTATCCTCAGATGAGAATTTTAAAAAAAGAAGGCCCAAGCATTTTTTTTGTTTTTGCTAATCAGAAAACCAAGGTTCAGAGCTTAGGATGAATTCAAATTCCTGAATTCAAATCTCAGTTCTGCCATTTTATAGAAAAGTGAGCATCAATGTCCTCATCTGTAACAGGGACAATACCTACCCTGGGGTTGCAAGAATTAAATGATGCAAATCTTGGGCACACGGTCTTCAATAAATGAGAACCACAAAAAGCCAGGAAACCAGTACTCCATTTACATCCCCAGAGGACTAACAAAACCCTTTAAAAACTGAGTTGATTTTGAAGTTGTCTGGTGAAACAAGGTACATACCCTTCTTTTTCAGAGCAACATACTCTCAAATTTTGTGCCCATGCTAGGTCATTTGAAAGGAACAGCAGCTTCACAGGTGGTGTAGTCAGAACCAGAAAGACCCAAAAGTTGTCGCTCAGGTCATCCTGTGACAAGCACAGACGCCACACCTGAGAGCACTCTGGAGCTGAACTAGCATCTACCTGTAGCCCTCTGAATGTGCCCAACCACTCCACAGGCCCTCTCCTGTACAGTCATACTTGGGACTCCTATCAAAAACACATTGGGCACTAGAGGACCACTGTTCTGTCCCTTTGACAACTCTTAAGCAGCTTCCATATCCAAGTATAAATTGGCAATGCAAAGCTCTTAGAGGGGTCTGCAAGTCGCCTGCATCCGAACTCGTGTGTTCAAAATGTAGACTCCAGGGTTTCATCCACACAAACTTGCTGGATCCAAAGCCCTGGGGGAATGGCCTAACACACATTAACATTCAAGAACCTTTGCCTGTCCAACTCGAACTCCAGCTTCCAACAAGCATTTAGTGCCATCTTTTTTGACAGTGGTTAAATTGAGAACTGTGAAAATTTCAGCAGGGTGATGGTGAATGAGTCTTGTTCATAAACCTGTTTGCACATATAAATTTTTCTCAGGGTGGGAGCCCCAAATTTCCTTTTAGAGGCTCTAAAAAAGAACAATAGAGGAAGGGTGGTGACCCCACTGTCACAGAGCCTTTCTTCTCTACTGAAAGCATCTTTATCTTGGGGTCAAATAACACCTTGAGGTTTTCAGCCTGATGTTTAGCTGGTTTTACAAGCGTATCTTCCAATTGTTCTAAGTACTGATTTGATATGACTGTTAGGATAGGATGTTACAGCTCTTTGTGAGGAGGTAGTCTGAGGACAAATCTTTACATGGTAATTAAGGTGGGGGGTTGGGGGCTGTCTGGTATGCTGGGCTAACTTGGCTGAGTCCTTTCTGCAGGGTATAAGGTTACTGAAAGAAGGTGTCTAGGATCAACACACTCTGGTCGAAACTGCTTAACAGATAACTTGCTCTTCATCAGGAGATATCAAGATACCAAATGGGTGAGTGCTTTTTCTTTTCTAAAATGACTAAAATAAGCATAATGTAGCAAAATCTATTAACAGTGTTAGGAGGCCTTGTTTCTAGCCTGGCCCCACCACTTGTGTGGCCTTGGTTTCTTCCATCTCTTCCATCTCTCAGCCCTCATTTTCTTACCTGAGTAACAGGCTAACCCAGTCTGTGTTAGAGCCCCAGTGTCCAGAGGGCAACAGAAGTGCTGAAGGGAGTCCAGAGAAATGTGGTGGCCCAAGTGGGCAGCAGAGAATGACAATTTCCCTTTTACTTCTCATTTATTAGTGTTCCATAAGAATTCTAACAAAACGACTGGAGTAATCTTTGGGGGGGGGGGGCGGCTTGTTTTCCTTGGGGTGTGCCTCTTATGACGCAAGACTACCACAGCAACTGAGCATTCCCAACAGTCACACACTCACCATCTCATTTGCCCACCCTCACTGCCCAACTATGCAGAAGGCAGCAGAGTGTAAAGCATATGGGTGATTAAACCAAATGAAATTAAGCTTAAGTTCAAGCTCTGCCCTATCTGGGTTAAATGACCTTGGGCAAATCACCTCACTGCTTTTGACTTTGGATTCCTTCCCTGCATAATGTTCTCCTCGCAGGATCAGTTTGACAATTACTCCAAATGGCACTGGCCAGTGTGGCTCAGCTGGTTGGAGCATCGCCCTGTACAACAAAAGGTTGAGAGTTCAATCCCGTCAGGGCACATGCCTAGGCTGCGGGTTTGATCCCTAGTCAGGCACATATGGAAGGCAACTGATGTTTCCCTTCCTTCTTCTCTCTTTGAAATCAATAAAAACATATCCTCAGGAGAGGATTAAAAAAAGTATTCCAAAAATGTAGGAAAGTATTTGAGACAAACTAGACATGCAAACATGTCAGCCACACGAACCACCCCTCTCCCAACAAACATCTATTAGCTGAGCCAAAGACCAACTCCAGGTGGGTATCAAGGCACCTCCTCTTATGAAGCTTCCTCCCCCAGTCAACCCTTAGAATCAACTCCACAGCTGGGTCTAGTCCCAGGAGCCACCCTCCTCTACTGCCATGGAGATCATGCTTTTTCCAGACCTGAATGTGCCTTCAGGGATCCACAGTGGGAAAACCAGTTGGCCCTCAGAGAGCCGACTTACATCAGGCCAGGAAGTGGGGGATAGTAGTGGTGAGGAGAATCTGATTTCCCCAAATATTCCCACCACCAGTATTAACAGCTTTTAGGCTTTTCTATGAAACTGTGGGGACCTCTAGTGGCAAGTGAGCCATGCTGCCTCCATTTAGAACCAGAGTGAAATCTCTGCTCCCCAGATGCCATAGCCTTGGAATTCAGGTCTTCAATATAGCAAATATTTACCAAGCTCCTACTACTTGTCAGGCCCTGTTCTAGATGCTGGGAACGAGGCCATGAAAAGTACCAGGGCTCATGGCTCCCAAATTCCACTACACACAGCCAGGCTAGCCAAAAGCACATAAATGTCCAACTCAGTCTTTATTGACTATTTCACTTTGGGACCACCAGTGCTAACAGGTAGAAGGGTGAGGGGCACCCTTTTGCATTTCAGAGACCCCAAAACACCCCTCAGAACAAAATAGGTCCAGTTACAGAACTTACATAGCGGTAGGGGAAGGTGGAGGAAGGAGCACTGTATGTACAGAAATTTAAGGGGATGCTGGAGGGGGTTCTTCAGCAACAGGGCATGGCACTGCTGAAGAGGGAAACAGGCAGGGTCAGCCACTGATCTGGACCCCCTCAGCCTCAGCCAGAGGGTAGATCTCAATGGCCTCCACAAGGGGTAGCGCCTCCACTGCAGTCTCCATCACTGCCAGGCCAACAGCAGCCTCTGCCTCTGCCAGCTGCTGCCGCACAGCTGCCTGATGCTGCTGCTGGTGGGTCTTGCGGTGTTTCCATAGGTTGGAGAAAGAGCGGTAGCTCTTGCCACAGTCGGGGCAGGAGTAGGGCCGTTCACCCGTGTGAATGCGGCGATGTTCTGCCAAGCGCATGGAGATGGCAAAGGCCTTGCCACACACCTCACAGGCAAAGGGCCGCTCACCTGTGTGCAGGCGCCGGTGGTCCTTCAGGTGGGTACTCTGACGGAAGGCCTTGCCACAGTCTGGACACGGGTATGGCCGCTCACCTGTGTGGATGCGCCGGTGCACCTGCAGTGACGTCTCTGTGCTAAACAGCTTCTTGCACTCGCTGCACTCCAAGCCCCGGCGTCGGGTAGGGGCTGCAGGGGCTGCAGCAGCAGTGCCTGCAAGGGCCGTTGGGGGGGCAACTGGTGTGCGAGTGGCCCGTGGGGCCCGTGGGGCTGGGGGCTCCTTAGCCAGGACTTCTCCAGGCCCAGCAGCTGCATGGGCCGCCTCATGTGCCTGCAGCCGAGCAGCTGAGCCCACTTTCTTGCCACAGGTACCACACTCAAAACGCCGTGGGCCCTGGGCAGCAGCAGCTGCACAGCGGTGCTCACGGAGACGCAGTGAGGAAGGGAAGGCAGCACCACAGGATGGGCAGCGGTGGGGCTGGCGCCCAGCGTGGGCCACAAGCTGGTGTACCTCCAGTAGCCGGCGCAGCAAGAAGGAGCGGGGGCACTCACGACATTTGTAGGGGTACTCGCCAGTGTGGTGGTAGCGGTGCATGAGCAAGCGGTAGGGGCGGTGAAAACGCACTCCGCACTCCTGGCAGCGGTAGGGGAAATGCTGGGCATGCACCAGGCGGTGCTGCCTCAGTGTGGAGCTTTGGGTGAAAGCTTTGCCACAATCCCCACACCGGTAGGGCCGCTCCCCTGTGTGCGTGAGCCGGTGGCGGGCCAGGTTTGCAGGCGAATTGAAGGGCTTAGAGCAGTCTGGACAGGGGAAGGGCCGTTCACCCGTGTGTGTGCGCAGATGGTTTCGCACATGGGACTTCTTCTTGAACATCTTGCCACAAATGCCACATTTATGGCGCCGTTCTAGCCGGTGCACAAAACGCTGGTGCCGGGTGAGCTGTAATGCCTTGCCAAATTCACGGCTGCATAGGAGGCAGCGGTAGGTGCCTGGGGCAGCAGGTTCTGCTGAACTTTCCTCGGACACTGGGGGCTCTGGGGCCTCTGGCTCTCCAGTCTCTGCTGGAGCTGGCTCAGGGAAACCAATGACAGGCTCCTCTGGTGGGACTGGTGTTGTGGGTAGAGGGACACCTCCCACCCCATGGGTACGCCGGTGATAAAGGAACTTGGTGAGGTTGACAAAGTTCTTCCCACATGGACATGAATGCAGAGGATTTGGGGTGTGGGCTCGCCGGTGGGCCAGGAGGAGGGCCTCTGTCCCAAAGGCTAGGCCACAGTCCACACACAGGAAGTGAGACTCACTACTGTGGTCTCCAAGGTGTTGGTCCAGACTGGAAGGGCTAGGGAAGACACGACTGCACAGGGGGCACTTAAAGACACCCTCCCGGTGACTCCGCAGGTGCTGCTGTAGCTGGTGAGGTGAGAGGAAGAGCTGATCACAGGCAGAGCAAAAGAGCTCCTGGGTAGCTGCCCCGCCTGGCTCTCCACTGTTGTTCCTCCGGGCCTTCCGCCCCCGGCGATCGCGCCCAATGGCTTCACCATTGCGCAACTCATAACTGTGGTCAGAGGATGGCAGGGGATCAGGCTGAGTCACAGGCACCTCTGCAGGTGTTGGGGTCAGGGTCTCCTGCTGCAAGGCAGGCTCCTCAGACTCTAGGGCAGGAGCAGGGAAGTGGGTGGCCTGGTGCTCCAGAAAGTCAGCTGGCAGCTGGAAGAGCTGGGAGCACTCAGAGCACTTGTAGAGGAGCAGCTCCACCTCAGTCACCACCTCAGTAGTGGTGGCAGCAGCAGAGGGGACAGCTGCCCCTTCCCCACCTTCTTCTGCTTTGCGGTATGAGTGCTCCACGGCCACACGGGCCTGGCCCATGGGGGACCCCAGGACAACTGGGGACCCCAGGACAACTGGGGCTGAAGGCTTGGTGGGAGTGGCCCGGAGATGCGTCTGCCGGTGGTTCAGCCAGAGCTCTTGGCTGGCAAAGAGAGCCTTGCAATCAACACACTCATAGTGGATGGTACTGGAGCTCAGGGGAGGCACCTTGGGTGGCGATTCAGCTGGCACTGCCTCCTGAGGTGCCATCATTTTTAGATGCAGTTCCTGGTGCTCCAGGAGCTGGCTAGGTGACATAAGCAGCTGCCCACACTCCAGGCACTGATACTGGCTCTCCTGTACTACAGTCTGATAGAGGCCTGTGCCAGAAGCTGCCTCCGTGGCCACAGTGACTCCAGGCTCAGCCACGCCCACCAGCTCAAAGTGCTGCTGGGGCACGTGGGAGTTCTGGTGCATGAGCACCTCCTCCAGGGATCCATAGAGCTGGTTGCACTCAGAGCAGACAAAGCGATGCTCAATGTACAGGACTGTCTCCTCTGACTCCTCAGTCATGGCGGCAGCAAGGCCCTGGGCTGGGAAAGGGGAGATTTGGGGGCAAATCACAACTAAGCGATTGCTTCCTCAGTCCTCAGGAATGATTCTTTCCCTTTACCATCCCTCCACCTAGATCTATATCCCCTTCTGACTTCTTGCTTCCATTTTTCCACTCCTACCTGCCTTCCTAACAATCTTTCCTCTCCCCAAACTCATAAGAGCACCAAGCACAAAATCTTCCCAGCTGGCTCTTCCTGGTGAATCTACCCAAGTCTCACCTCTGAATCCAGTGGAATCAAACTCCACCCACCAGATCCTTCTAACCTGCCTCACAGCTGGCCCAAGGCCCCACCCATCACACAGAAACCCATGTCCTCTCCACTCAGACTTCCTTCCACTGATTCCTCTCCCTACCAACCATCCCATTCCCATTCCCAGGCACCCAGGGGAAGTCCACCTACTTCTTCCAGCCTTGCTCCTCTGCTCCCTCCCCCAGACACTCAACCTCTTTTTACACCTAAATCACTCAAATTGCCCAATGTCCCACACCTTTAAGCACCCTTACATTGTGCAACTCCTCTCCTATACACACAACCCTTCCTATCCACAATCTCTCCCTCCCTCTGGCGTCCAGGAGCTTCACATCAAACTATCCCTTCCTCCAGTTAACTTTTCTCACATTGGCCTAATCCACCTCCACACCTAGACTTTCCCACTTGACCACTTCCCCAAGATACCCACGTCCTCCTCTTCAAATAAAGGCCCTCTCCTACAACCCTTACCCCTTATCCAGAATATCCAGATCCATCTTCACAAATACCTAACTCATTCTTTATACCTAGACCCTTCCCATCACCCTAACTTGTGTCTCCAGGGTACCCAGATACTCTTCACATCAACCACCTTTTTTTTTTTTTTTTTGCATTGAGACTTCATCTACAATTCTAATTTCTCTCTGGGATACCCAAATCTCCTATTCGCGTTGATTAAAACCCCTTTTCATTTACAACCACCCTAACCTATTCAGGGATTCCTAGACTCCCCTTCATTATTGTATTAATCTTACTTTTTCTTTGCAAAAAGACCCCCTCCCACCTTAACCCATTCTAGGATGCTCAGACCTCCTCTTCATATCAACTTAATTCTCCTTCTTTGCTAAAAGATCCGGCACGCACACTAACCTAATTCAGGGATATCCACACTACCCTTCACAATAGCTTGAACCCCTTCACATATAGACCCTCCCACTGCCCAAATCCCCTTTAGGGATACCCAGATCCTCCTCCTCTTATGCAGAATCCCCCCGCCCCCCCAGCACAGCCAGATCCCTCTTCCTCACATCTGAACTCTTTCACCAGCCTATTATGTATTCTGCGGAAACCAAGACCCCCAACTACTTATCAACCTAACACATCATTCTCATCCCAGTAATACCCAGATGCCCAACACAGATCTCTCTCACCACCCCAAACCCCTCCAAGAACACCCAATTCCCACTCTTCACCTTGACCTAATTCCCTATACTTTTCCAAAGGACTACCTCCATCCAACCTATTCTAGAGGCACCCAGACACCCTTTTCAAGTAATAACTCTTCTTTGCACAGAGACCCCTTTCAACACATCCCAAGGGTATCCAACCCCACTTCACTTTGGTTTAATTCCTCTTCACACCTGGACCTCTTCCTCAGCTCTAAATCTGCCCTCTGGGAATGTCTGTTTCCTAATATCTTTTTAGGTCAAGACCCTTCTCACTGGCCTAATTTTTCGAAGTATAACTCAACCTTCTCTTTATATTAACTTAATTGTCTCCTTTCTCACGTCCTAAACTTCCCCCGGCACCCAAGTGACCTCTAACCGTCCACCCCCTTTCGGTTCTGGACGGTCCTACGGCCAAGCCCGTTGCTCCGAAATCCCCTGAAGCCCTGGAGACCCTCTGAGGACAGCTCTAATGTCTCCCTTTCCACAAAGGACCCTCCCAGGCCTCAACCCGAGCCCGACCCTCCTCACTCAGCTCCATTACTCGACTCTAGACCCCTTCCCCACCGACCGCCCCAGCCCGGCCCCCGCTCGGCTGCCCGCAGGCCCGGCTGGCAGTTGGTGCCGCTTGGCACTCACCGCCGGCGCGCGCGCCCCGCCTGCCGCCCTCAGCGCGCAGGCGGGGTGGCGAGAGCAGGCCGCAGGGGAGGGTGAGCAGCTGGGCCGACCCTTAGCGCGCGCGCCCGCCCGCCCACACTCACCCGCCTCTGCCGTCTCGCACGCCTCAGGCCCGGGCCCGGGCAGCCGCTTCCCTTGCGCGGCCACCCTACAGCTACGCTCTCTCTAGCTCCCGCAATCGTCACCTCTCGCCTGCTCCGTAGCCTCGCTCTCGCCCCAATCACCCTCAGCAACGCCCCTCCCACCTTCCTCTTCGGCCGCCGCGCGGACGTACAAACGTGCCCAATCATCGCCTGTCTAGCCCCTGCTGTTCGGCCAATAGGCACTTACGTCCCCAAGCTCTGGACCAATAGTATGGAGCGTCTGAGTTCTCTTCAGCACCCAACCAATCCTCTAGCGACGTTTCCTCGCCGGCCGGTCCCGGGTTGATAGTGCCCGCCCCCTTAAGTCCCCTGGAGGATGCTCCTCCTCCACCATCCCGTCGTCTTCGCTAGACGGCTCAGGAGGAGGGGGCAGCGTGATGACGTCAGGCAGCGGAGTCAGGCCGCGGGCGCCATCTTGGGGACACGGGGGGTAGTCGCGTGGGGGACGGGGGGCAAAGTCGGGAAATTGAGGCACGTGACACTCAGAGGGCTCGGGCAGGGGAATTGAGGCAGGAACTCCGGAGAGCGAAGGGAGAGAGTGAAGGAGCACGAGTCAGAGCGAACAGGAGAGGAAACTGCAGCACCAATTACAGAGAGGGAAGAAAAAGGGAAATCAAGGCTCCAGATTCATTTTGTTAGGAAGAGAGGAATAAAGGCAGCGTGCAGGAAGAGGAGAAACACTGAGGGGCTCTTGAGGGGGTAGGAGAAATGTCAGGGGAAAAGCAAGAAGAGAGAGAATCTGAGGGATTGAGGAAAACCTGAAGGAGAAAATGGGAAATGGAGAGAAAGGAAAAGCCGAGAAAGGCAGTTTCATTTGAAGAAACGGGCGGGGGGGGGGGGGGGGGGGGGCTTGGGAGCGAGTTGCCCCAGCCAGGACTGTTATAAATGTTTCTAGAGCTACTTGCACACCCAAGGAAGGGGAGCTGCAAGAGATTGACGTGGTGTCGTGTTGTGTGGCCCTCCCGCGTTTCTCAGATGAATAACTGAGTCTTAGAGGAACTGCCATTTACCTTCCAGAGGCCAAAAAGTTACTAGGGAACCTCAAACACAAACTAAGACCTAGGTGTGACATTTCAGTCATAATTTTGCTATGTCATACAATTGGTTTCTACCTGGTTGTCCTAATTTTCCACTTGATTAAACTCCCTAACACCGGGCCCATGTAATTAAAAACAGGCTGCTTGGCCTTAGCTCGTTTTGCTCACTGGTTGGAGCGTTGGACTGAAGGGTCCCTGGTTCTATTCCAGCCAAGGGCATGTACGTGGGTTGCAGGCTCAGTCCCGGGCCCAGTCTGCCGGGAGTGGGAGGCAACCAATCAATGTGCGTCTCTCACATCCATGCTCCTCTCTTACCCCCCCCTTCCACTTTCTCTGAAAAGCTATAGGAAAAATACCTGTGGGTGAGGATTTAAAAACAAACAAACAAAAAAAACAGGCTACTTGGATTGGATTGAATTGAATCTTGGCCCTGCCACTTCCTAGCTGTTGCTTTGGGCAAGTCAACTCCCTTGTACCTCAGTTTCCCTATCTGTGAAATGGGGGAATAATGGCCCCTGTCCCATTTCAGTTTAATCCTCTCAACAATCTTAGAAAGGAGGAACTATTATTCTCACTTTACAAAAAAACTGGAGGCTCAGAGAAGTGAAGTAACTTGTCCATAATTAGGAAGAGCCAGAGTCAGGATTCCAACCTAGGAGTTGACTCCAAGGTTTACACTCATGACCCCCAGGCTCTACTGCCTGGCAGGTGGGGACCCAGTGGCATATTGAATGGATAAATGCAAGAAGTAAAAGAAAGAAGTTGGTGGGAATCTGTGATCCCTAAAGCTGGTAATCTGGGTTTTCCCTCAGGGTGATATAACTTGGGGTGGGAGCCAGAGAGCCTGGAAGCTAGGTTCAGCTTTTGACAAATTCTGTGTTCCTGGGTAGGTTCTCACTCCTGTTGAGGCCTCCTCTTCCCACTTGAAATTGCCAGCCATCCCTGGCTGGTGTGGCTCAGTTGGTTGAGCATCCTCCAGGTTGCAGGCTCAATCCTCGGTAGGGTGCATGCAGGAGGCAGCCAATGGATGCTTTGCTCTGGCATCCATGTTTCTCTCCGCTACCTCTCTAAAAATCAATAATAAATGTATAAAGGAAAATGCCAGCCAGCTTTGCCTGTCAGGCCCATTTCTGCTCTGACCTGCTTGGACCTCCCAGCTTATCTGGGTTGGCTAGTCCCTTCTCTTCAGATGACTCAGGAGTAAGCTAAGGCCTGGATCAGTTATCCCAGAGGTGGTGGCACGGGATTAGGACTTCTGGGACAGATTCAATTTAGAGAGGCCAGGCATTCTATGTTGGAGTTCCTGCATAAGCAAAGGCCTAGAGGAAGGTTTGAGTCTGGGCTTTTAGTTCTAGCTGCAGCTGAAGATGGGTGTTGGGGGCCATAGATGTTGACCACGTAGGGTGAGGAGGTGTGTACAAAGTTGGTGGTCCTTTGGGGTGAGTTGTACGTGTCAGATGTATGTTGGGGATGCTGCACATGCCAGCTGCAGAGGACTTCCCATGCCAGGCCAGTGTGAGTTGCCACATGCCACATGTGTGCTCGAGGCATGCAGTCACATGTGCTGGAGTGCTGCACGTGAGTGTCAGTGTCTCCTCCCCGTCACGAGCAGTTGGGGGTGGTGGTGAGTCACAGACTCAGCCTTCAGCACCAACTGTCATGTTCCTTCCCCCCAAATTTCACCCCCCACCCAGGCGGGCACCACCCACCCCCACTCCAGGATCTGTATCGCTGCTTCTCTCCTCCTTCTCCCTGCCCTGCTCAGCTCCCACCTGAGGGGGAGGAAGTCTCCCACTTCAGTTGGCTTTGCCCTCCAGCTCCCTACTCTTTCCCACTGTCTCTCTTCAGGTGACTAGAGAATATAGGGCCTCTACTCCCCACCCACTCATCTCCATGTGTCCCAAGGATTTCTCTGTGCGTAATGGAGAATTTCCATACTTACCACCCATCCCTTTGCCACTGTGGGGCTATTTCTATTTCTGAGGGCTTCTCCCTTATCTCCATGGGCTGGCTGCTCCTGCTTCAGTGGGCCTCTTGTGTCTGCATCCTTGTCTTTGTGGGTTCCCTGGTGTTTGTGGGCCTTGCCCCCATTTCTGTGACCTCTTACTCTCCTTGGCCCTCCTCCCTTCTCTGTGATGTGCTGTCTTGTTCCCATTTCTGTGGGCCTCTCCTGCCCATGGCCTTCTCCTAACACCATGGACCACTCCCCGTTCCCAAGGAGGGCTTTCTGTTTCCATAGGCCTCTCTCCATCTTGACAGGGGCTCTCTGGTTCCACAGCTGCCCTGTTTCTGAGGTCCTTTGCTTGTCACTCTGGTTTGCTTCTTTGTCTCCAGGGGCCTTTTTCTCTGGGCTTTTCCCTATCCTTGTCCTTGTGGGGTTTGTGGACCTTGGCCCAACTCAGTGGGTCTTGATGGCTGTATTTCTGTTTCTTTGCATGTTCCTTCATCCCTTTAAGCCCTCTCCCCCCAGCAGCATGGCCTCCTCCTCAGGTCTCCCCTTCTCACCTCCATGATCCTTCGCCCAAGGGCTGCCTGGGTGGAGTGGTGGCATGGTGTGGTGGAGGGGGTGGCCTGGGGATGGGCCCTTCGTCCAATGCAGGGCCTTCTCCTCATCAGCATTCTCCTCGAGGGGGCCCCCAACCCCGACCAATACAAGCTCCCCCTCCTCCGACTCCCCTCCCTTCTCTCTTTCTGACTGCCTCCCTCCCTTCCTCCAGCCCGCCCTCCTCCTGCCTCCCAGCTTCCCTCATCTCTCCGCCCCCCCTGGCTCCAGGACCCAGCGCGGGTGGCTGGCTGGCGGGCGGGCAGCCGGCAGCAGCCTCAGCCTCTCAGCCTCAGAGGGGAGGAGAGGTGGCAGTGGCGGTGGCGGCAGTGGGCAGCAGTGACGGCCAGCAGCAGGGAGGCAGGCCCAGCTGGGGACCAAGAGCCAGAGGCTGATCCTGCAGGGGACCAGGAGTCGGTGGCCAGGCCCTCCCACCCAGGCCCTGTGCTGGGCACCCCCGGGACACCCCACCCTCCTCTGCCTTCTCTTCCACCTGCTTCTCCCCCCCCCACCCCGCTGTCCTCTCCCTCCTTCCCCTCTCTCCCCTTTGCTTACTCCTGTCTTGGCTCCCTGGGTCTCCCAGCACCCCATCCTCCCCAGCCCCTCCACTCCTCGGTCTCTCCCCACCCCCAGCATGCTTTTCCCGTGGGGGCTGAGGGCTTAAGGACTCCAGACCCTTGCCTCGTCCAGGGCAGGGCCAAGGCTGGGGGGAGGGGGGAAGGGGTGGCCCCCTCCCCCCCACCAAGCCCTCCCCTCCCCCACTTCTCCTGATGGCTGGCTTCCTTGTCTCCACCCAGTCCTCGCCCCCAGTGGCCCCCCCTGGGCGTCCCGGCTAGGGGAGGGGGCAGGGGCCCTTTCCTGGGCCGGCTTCCCCCTCCCCCGGCTTTGCCGGTTCCCCCTCCTTCCCATTTTCACCTTCCTCTCCTTCTTTCCTCCCTCCTTCCCCTCCATTTGCTCCTTCGCCCTCTCCTCTCTCCCCTTCTTTCCTCCATTTTCTCCTTCCTCCCTCCTCCCCTCCCTGGCCCACCCTCTCCTCTTCCACCTGTCCTTCCTCCCTGCTCCTGGGGAGCCCCCGTTTGGATTAGTTGGGGGCCACTGCCAGAGGCGGGGGAGGGGGCCCTGTGGACTGCCCTCTCCCCCCGCCCCAGCCATACCACCACCCAGTGCCAGAGCATCTCTCTGCCGCCGGTCCTCGGGCCTCGAGGGAGCCCAGCCCTCCGTCCCACCAGGATCCGTAAGTGTCTGCAGGGCAGGGGTTGGGCCGGGGCCGGCCGAGTCCTGGAAGACTGTACTCACAGCCGCGGGGTGAGGGGGGGAGGCACATTTCCCTGCTCTGGGGATGGCAAATACCCTCCCCCACCAGGGCCTGCCATCTCCCCAACCTCCATTCCCCTTGGCCCTTTCTCACCCCTTCTGGGTACACAGCTGGCCCTCGCCCCTCAGCGTCTAGGGTCCTGAGGGGCTGACTAGCTCTCACTTGTGGTTTCACTCCTCCGGACTCCTGGCATGTCCCCGCCCCTGCTCCCTCCAGCCTGGGTCCTCCGTGACCGGCTCTGCTCTCACTGTTTCTGCCTCCTTTCCTCGGAGCCTCATCCTCTCTACCTCCCATGGACCCATCTCCATTCCATCCGGTCTCTATCTCCTGGAAATGTCTTTCTGTTTCACATGGCTGTCGGTCATCTCTGACTCTTGTCTAACTTCTCTCTTCCTTGCCGGTAGCCTAACTATGTCTTTGTGTGTCTGTTGATCTCTTTCTCTCTCCAAACTCCCCTGTCTCTTGTCTCTTCTGAGGCTGCCATGCCACGTATAGCCCTCTTGCCACTTCTGTCTACTCTGTGCTCTGCCTGGGCCTCTGTTCACCTGGCCCCCTCAGTCTTTAAACCTGGGCTTGGAGGCTGGCTTCCATCTCTCAGTTTCCTGCTTTTCTCCTCAGGTTCACACAGCGTCCATCCCCTCAATGGCTCACTCCTTAGCCCCTGCCCCGCTTCATAGTCCACTTTGTGACTTTGTCTTGTCTTTTCCTTGATGGTCTTGCCATTCACCACCCCCTATCCTCTTCCCACTTCTGTCTCCCCTCCCCCACATACCCCAGGCACCCTGAGTGGATGCACCTTCATGCGGACTTGCTCCCCTCATATGGGTGCTTTGCCCTGTCCCTGCCTGTGCCCCTCCAGGTCACTCAGTCTTCCCACCTCAGTTTTCCTCCCTGACTCTCCCCTCTCTACGAGTTTGTGAGTCTATCTCTGTCCCTGTCGGCTCTCAATCTTGTGTCTTCTGCACACCCCTTCTTCTGTAGATCTGCTGTGTGGCTCTGATACATATTTTCTCTCTTTTCAAGGAGCCCTCTTTTCAGTTTTGTGATTTCTTTCCTTCCCACAATTCCTGTACCTGTTGTCATTTCGTTTGCCCTCTCACCCCATTTGCCTTCTCCAACCCATTTGCCTTCTCACCTTTCATGGCAGTATCTCGCCTGCCCACTTGTCCATCTCCCTTCCCTAGCAGGGCCCCTAAGTCAGCCCCTTCTGCTCAGTTGGCTGTTTCAACCTAAGTCTGAGCCCTGAGCCCTAGGGCACAGGCCTGCTAATTTCCCTGCTCCTCCTCTCTCTCATCTCCCTCTGGTCTGCCTCCTTTGGTGTCTTCTAGGTGATGTCTATGTGTTACTCTCTCTTATTTAGTCCCAGTTACTTCCTTTAGATCTGTCTGTCTTTCTGTCTGTGCCTTCCTGTGCATCTGTGTCCATCTTGCTGCCCCCACCCCTGACCCTGCACTCTGTCTCTGTCTCTCTGCTTCCACCTGTGTCGGCCACCCCTAGGCCCCTGCGCTTTTGGCCCTTGTCTCTTCCTCAGTCTTTCATCTTCTAGTCTCTGCTCCCTGATTTGCCCCAGAAGCCCCTGATGCCTCAGGATGACCCCGGCGATCCTGCCTCTCTCCTGCCCCAGCCTCCACTTCCCTCCCCTGTAAGTTCTTCTTCTGGGTCTCCCAGTTTTCCTTGCTGTTCCACCCTTGACAAGCCTTCACCTTATTCAAATTGCAGTCTGCAGCCCACAGCCTGTCCAGCATGCTCTTTTACCCCCCAGCCTATCTTCCTCAGAAGCCCCCACAGAGAGACAGACAAACAGACTTGCTGAAGGTCATGTGGAAGTCGGGGGTAGAGCGGGGACTAATGGAGTCTCCTGCTGCCTGCCCTAGGTTTTCCTGCCCAGAAGGGACAGTCTAAAGTGTTGTATTGTGTCCCTGCCCTCCCCCAGCAGGTTTCATTCTGCCATCTCGTCTGCTCAAGCCCTCCTTCCTTGGGGATTGGGTGGAGTACAGGGAGACCCCAAGGCTTACCTCCCAGTATTTTGGACCTCACAGTAACTCCCTCCCATGGGCCCCAATGTCCTTCCCTTGGGGCATGGCCCTTGTCCAGGGGAAGCTGCAAATCTGGCCCAACTCATCCCTGCCCAGTGGTCACCTTGCAGAAGGCTGGGGCACCCGCAGGAATCGCTGGCTCGCTGGAGGTGGGGAGCAAGTGTGGGAAGCAAAGATGCACTGTCTCCCCCGATCCTTAGCTCCCCAGAGCAGGGTGGGGCCGCAGTTTGGCACCTTCTTTAGCAGGCAGTGCACTCCCTGCCTTACTTTTCCCTCTGGCTCTCTCTGGTGGCATCTTGAGTGGGTTTGTGTATTTCCATTCTCTGTCTTCCTGTTCTATTCTATCTCCCTTGTGTCTTGACGTCCTCTCCTGCCTGCCCTGGCCTTTCCCTCTCCATCTCCATGTCTCCCTGCCTCCTGTCTCTTCCCTCCTCCTTTCTGCTTTGCTCTTCTTATCTCCCTGGAACTCTCCTTCTCTGTTCTCTCCATTTCTAGCCCATTTCCTGGTCGTCTTATCATCTTCCTGGTCCCTTGTATTTCTGCCTTTCCTGAGTTTTCGTATTTCCCCCCTCCTAGCCTTTCTTTCTCTTTCTGTCTCTTTTCCCCCTTTTCTTTCTTTACTCTTTTTAGCCCCTTAGCTGCCTTAGGTCTACCTCTGTGTCTCCATGTGTGTGTCTCTCCATCTTTTCCTCTCTCTCCAAGTTTCCTAACTCCCGGATACTCTACCCTCCAGACCCCGGATGTCCAGGCCTCTCTCCCTGTGGGATTGTGGGAACCAGGGACGTCAGGAAGGTGGCAAGTGAGGCCTGGGAGGGGTTGCTTAGCAACCACTGCATCCTCTCCAGCCGGTTTCTGTTGCCTAGTAACGGCTGCCTGCCCAGAGACAAGGGTGGGACTGGGGGGGGGCACTTCTTGGTTTCCTACTGGGGTGGGCATGGTCCCTGAAATTCCCCCTTACCTGAGTACCATATCAGGCCTCCCTCCTGGTTTGATAGCTGTGGATATTCTCTGGCAGTGGCTCTCCCACTCAATGCCTGAGTGCTGTGAGCTCCTCCCTGGCAGTGCTCCCCGAGCCTGAGCTTCCTTCCTAGCAATGCCTTCAGCACTGTCTTGTCAGCTTTTAACGTGGGCAGGGCCCTTCAGAGCTCACTCACAATGTCCCAGGGTCTGTGGCCACCACCCTGTCCAGCAGTCCTCTAGAGGGGCTCCGAGGCCCCCCATCAGCAATCTCCCCATGGTCGATCCCTGCAGGTGGCGAGTGGGGGCCGCGGCAGCTGCGTCCCCATGAGGAGGGGAGGAAGATGCCGGCTGAGCTGCTGCTGCTGCTGATTGTTGCCTTTGCCAACCCCAGCTGCCAGGTGCTCTCATCACTGCGCATGGGTGAGGCCCTGCAGCCCTGCCCCTGCCTCCTCAGAGACCTTCCCGTCGGCCTCAGGCTCCTCTTTGGGAACCCAGGCAGGCCATTTCCTCAGGACCCAGGGATCACGGCCTCTGGCCTCAGCTTTCCTCAGCATTGAGGAGCGGTAGCCCCGGTTACTTCTTCCCTGGACCCAGGAGTCCAGACCCCCAACTCTCTTCAGCCTCAGATCCAGGAGTCTAGACACCAGTCCCCACCCCCACTCTCACCTCAGGATCTCAGAGTCTGGTCCCCAACCCCTGTGTCCCCTCAGCTGCAATCCTGGACGACCAGACGGTGTGTGGCCGTGGCGAGCGTCTGGCCCTGGCCCTGGCCCGGGAGCAGATCAACGGGATCATCGAGGTCCCAGCCAAGGCCCGGGTGGAAGTAGACATCTTTGAGCTTCAGCGGGACAGCCAGTACGAGACCACGGACACCAGTGAGCAGGGCCACGGGGGTGTGGGCTGAGGCTGGGCAGGCTAGTGGCCTTCAGTGTGTCCTGGTGGCAGTATGGTCTCAACAGCTCAGAACTTTGTCACCAATTTAGCAAATCCAGTAATAATGGTAGCAGAAGACATGGGGAAGTCTCTCCATGGCCTGATGTGAGCCCGTCTCAGTCTCCAAACCAATCACTGTGGCCAGGACAATATGGTTCTGTGATCTTGGGTCGGGTGACAATCAATCCTGGGAACCACGTGGGTTCCCTGAGGAAAAGTTAGGGTTCTGTCTTGAGAATGGGCACTGGGCACCAAAGCAACAGCTTCTACCTTCCAGGCTCGAGACCCACATGTTTACGGGGAAGAAAAGTGGAAGAAAGAGGAGCTAGAAAATGCAGCAGAAAATGGCAATTAGGGGGTAGAGTATAGAGGGGACCTTGGCCATGGGTTCAGGGTACAGGTGGTGTTGGGTGCACCCTAGGTTGTAGCGTGGTTAGACAGGCTGAGGAAGATGCAGGCTGAGAACTGGGCACTGGATCTGCAGCCAGAAGGAGGCCCCTGGTATTTCCTCTTCATCCCTTCCTTTGTTTTTCTCTGGTTTGACCTGTCCCTTTGCTGCCATTTCTCCCTGTCTCTCTCTCTGTCTTGTGTCCCCTCCTTAAGCCCATAGGGTGGCAGGAATTGGGCCTCTGGGTCCCCATGGTGGAGGAGTTTCCATTTCACCCCTGGGCTGGGGTGGTTCCCAGGGCAGTGGGGATGGAGAGGAGGGAAAGGGTCCTTGACTCTGGTCTTTCTCCACCCCTTGCAGTGTGTCAGATCCTGCCCAAGGGGGTCGTGTCTGTCCTGGGGCCCTCCTCCAGCCCTGCGTCTGCTTCCACCGTGAGCCATATCTGTGGGGAGAAGGAGGTGAGGCAGGGTGTGGAGCGGAGCAGGGTGGGGGTCCCTGGGAGGTGAGGGTGAGTGGAGGGAGCAGGATAGAAGCAAAGGCTCCTTCTCTGTTCAGATCCCCCACATCAAGGTGGGTCCCGAGGAGACGCCTCGCCTTCAGTACCTTCGTTTCGCATCCGTCAGCCTGTACCCCAGTAACGAGGACGTCAGCCTGGCAGTCTCCCGAATCCTCAAGTCCTTCAACTACCCCTCGGCCAGCCTCATCTGTGCCAAGGCCGAGTGTGAGGGAGGAAACTGGATGTTTTGTTTTCTATTCCCCAAACTCCCTTCCCAAGTGATCTGTCTCCCACACAGTCATGGGTGCTCCCTGGTTAGAATGCCTGGGGGATCCAGGCACAGCCCTCCTGGTATCCATTATTCCTTCTGCTTCGCAAACCCAGAGCTCTGGTTCCACAGACCCCCTCCTCCCACTTCCCAAAGGGACCATTTAGCCCACAGATAGTGCTAAGCGCCTGCCAGGTGCAAGGCCCCTGCTAGGTCTAGGCGTGGTCCCTGACTTCAGGGGGCTGTGGGCCAGTGGAGGACACATTCACTGAGCAGTTGCGATGGAGTGACATGTGCTCTGTTAGGAGTTGAGCAGGGGCTGTCGGAGCACAAAGTCTGGGAGGTTCGGAGCCCGCATCCCCGAGAAAGGGACATTTCAGCGGGACCTGAAGGGTGGGGAGGTGGGGAGGAGGGTGGGAGCATGTTCTGAGCAGAGGGCATGGCAGCACAGGGTTGTTACCCAGGCTGTGTGGCCCCTTTGGGAGGCTCAAAGATGCTCCTTGCAGCAGGAGTGTGGAGCATGGGGTAGGATGTGCAAGTGGGGCATAGTCGTGCAGTGCCTTGCAGTCGTTTTATCCTAAAGACGATGATGGGTGGGACAGGGGGACAGGACCCCATGAGTGTTGCAGGAAGCAGTCTTGGGCTGCGGTGCAGGGAGTGAACTGGAGAGTGACACGAGAGGTAGCAGGAAGACCAGGAAGAGGTGGGGGATGGTGCTGGTTAGGGCCCAGGTGATGGCAGATTTGAGAAGAGTTGTGAGGGAGGAGAGAGGGCAGGGTCATGAATAGGTTCTGCCTTAGGAGAGGCAGACTTTTGCCTGTTTGAACTGTGAGCAGGTTCTGCCTTAGGAGAGGGGTACAGTTCAGGGGCACACGCTGAGTTGGAGGTATCTGTGACACTCAGGTGCAGCTGTCCGAGAAGTTGGTGGGCCTTTGGGTGCGCAGCTGGAGAGAGGGGGTGCTCAGTAACCTGCAGGAAGAGTTCCTGTTTCACAGTGGGTTTACTGAGCACCTGCTATGTGCCAGGGGTTATTCTTGGCATTAGGGACCTGGCAGCATGCAAGCCAGGCTAGAACCCCTGTACTTGTCAGCCTGACGCTCTAATGGGAGGAGTTAGCAGTGAGCATGAAGGAGGACATTGTGTAGTCAGAAGGAGTAGGTCCTGTGGACAGACAGATGAGGGCAGTGGAGAGTGGACTGGAATGAGGGGGCAATTAGAGATGGAATGGTGGGGTGGGGGTCATCGGGGGGGTGATATTTGAGTAAAGATCTGAAGGTGATAAGGGTGGGAGCTGTTCGGGGATCTAGGAGGGAAGTGTTCCAGGCAGAGGGAACTGCCAGTGCAAAGGCCACAGGGCTATGTGTGGGAAACGGAGGAGACCTGTGTGACTGAAAGAGTGAGCGACAGGGGAGATGAGGTCAGGAGATAATGGGGCGCGAGCAGATGGAGTGGAGCCTTGCAGGCTTTGGCCTTCGATCTGAGTGAACAAGAAGCTGTTAGAGGGTTTGGAGCAGAGAAGGGACAGTTCTGCTTTACATGGTTCTGGCTGCCGAGTAGGGAGCAGGCTCTCTGGGGCAAGTGTGGCTGTTGTAACAGGCAAAAGATGGCACTGGCTTGGGCCAGGGCAGGGATGGGGGCAGGTGCAGTTCCATGGGGTCTGATGTGTTTTGAAGGTAGAACTCAGATGGATTGGCATGGGTGCGCGAGAGAGAGGAGGCCAGGCTGCCACCTAGGGTTTGGGCCTGAGAGACTGGCGGGCTGGAGCTGTTCACTGACCTGGGAGACATGCTGGTTTTGGTGAGAAAAGTGGAATTTGGCTTTGCACGTGTGAAGTGTGAGGCGCCTGTCACACACATCAGTGGGAGCAGAAAGGTGGCAGGAGGCAGTCCTCTGGAGTGGGGAGGAAGTATAGGTTGGGATTTTAATTTGGGAGGATCCAGGCGTCAGGTCCAGTACCCAAAGACAGCTGCACTCTGGACAGACAGCTGCCCCATCTCCTGAGTGCACCCTCGTCCTCTCCCCAGTTTCCCCATGGTGGTGAGGAAGGAGTGTTCGCCCTGTGTCAGGCACACAGAGGGGCTCTAATCCGGACTGACCCCACCTCCAGGCCTGCTGCGATTGGAGGAGCTGGTGCGAGGCTTCCTCATCTCCAAGGAGACGCTGTCAGTGAGGATGCTGGACGACAGCCGGGATCCCACGCCGTTGCTCAAGGAGATCCGTGATGACAAGGTGTCCACCATTATCATCGACGCCAATGCCTCCATCTCCCACCTCATTCTCCGTAAGGTGGGTCGCCGGTCGCTGCTTCCCTACAGGCTCAGGGGCAGAAACATGGGGCACAGAGCACATCACACAGTGCCCACAGGCCTCAGTGGTTGCATGGGGGTATGGAGACCTGCTTCCTGCATGCAGACAATAATCATGAAGTTTGTCTCTCAGCTCAGCTGCTGCCCAGTTGCAGCCTTAGTCAAACCCTGGACTGTCACCTCCCCTCCCTGTGAATAGCTGTCGCCCTGGTGGGTTGCTAGGAGGGTTAATGAGTGAGTGGTAGGGAAAGTGCATGGGATCGTGCCTGGCCCGGACGAGGGGAAGCTCCCTGGTGTCCTTATTAAGTGCGTGTCCTGCTGTGTGCTGAGGCGCTTTGCACGTATTCTTTAGTTTGGCGCTCACCCACGCTGTGGGCGGGTATGATGATCATTTGTGGATGCAGAAGCTGAGTTCCTGTGGAGAACGGTCTGGCTCAAGGCCACCCAGGAGGGGCCAGTGCCAGACCTTCCACCATGGGCCCTCCACATGCCATCCACCAGTGACCCACATTCATTCATCATTTATTGCTTCCCTGCTCTTAATTTTTCCTCATAATCTAACCTGTAGTATTTACTTTTTCCAGTTTTGAAACAATTAAAACCATGTGTCATCACTTATTATAGCTTATAGGAAGAAGTGTGGGCAGAATCCATAGGGCTCTGGGGCAGGATGGCATGTAGAAAAGATTCTGCTCAGGTGGCAGGCTGGCCCAGGCTAGGGTCCTGGCTCCCGCTATGTGAGCCGAGGGGCTAGTGATCATTTTCCTCTAGAGACTGCATGTCTTGTGGAATGGGCTATAGCCCACGTGATAATAGCTCCTGACACTCAAGCAGTACAGGCTGGTGCCACTTAATGTTCTCATGACCACTGCAGGGACAGAGTTTGGTCATTCCTGGCCTAGAGAGGTCTTCTAGCTTTCTTCTCCTCAGGGACTATGAGAAAGGGGCTCAAACATAAGTCTTGAGAGTACATTGGCTGCCTTTGGTGCAAAGTGCTTTTAAAGGTTGCAGGGTGGTTTATCTGACCTGTGACCAGGCTGAGCCTTACACGTCAGCAGCCCCAACTGGCTTGGGGCAGCAGGGGCATCAAGATTAGGTTCTCTTCCCCACCTGCCCTGTTTCTGAGGTGTCCCTGTGCCTGTCTCCAGAGGGCAGTCTTTTAAGTGACGAAAAGAGGGATGCAGGCATTTCCGGGCACCATTCTCTCCTCCAACAAAACCTGTGTCCCACCTGGACCACCAGTCAGCACAGTTGGACGTGAGGGATCAAGGTCTCCCTCTTCCTGCATGTGCCTTCTTCTCCACGTCTCTCTCTGTCTTGGGGCGTTTATTACTGTATTTTCCACGGGTTGCCTTCTCGCCAGATTTGTCTCTAATCTCTCTTCCCCTCTTGGCTTCTCCCCATTTCTGCCTGTGGGTCTGCCCCTCTGGTCGCCTCTTTTCCTGCCCGTATTCTCCAGGCCTCGGAGCTGGGAATGACCTCAGCCTTTTACAAGTACATCCTCACCACCATGGTGCGTACCCCAGCAGCCCCTCTGGCCCCCATTCCCTCCCATGGCATCTGCACCAGTGGCCTGGCCCCGGGCCTCACTCCTCTTCTCGGTCCTAGGACTTCCCCATCCTGCACCTGGATGGGATTGTGGAGGACTCCTCTAACATCCTGGGCTTCTCCATGTTCAACACCTCGCACCCCTTCTATCCTGAGTTTGTGCGTAGCCTCAACATGTCCTGGAGAGAGAACTGCGAAGCTAGCACCTACCCAGGCCCTGCGGTGAGCATGCGCCCTCACCCCTGTGCACAGACACTCTGCATGCAGACACTCTGAGGCCCCTTCAAATCTCTGCCAGTTTGTGCTTGGAACCTCCGGTGCTCCCACTTGCTGAGTGCATGCTGCAGGGCCTCACTCTAAGTTTGACTCTGTCCTCTCCACCTCCCAAGCCACTGCAGTCACACTGGTCTCCAGGTGCCCCTGCTGCCCCAACACACCCACACCTCAGGGCCTTTGCACTTGCTCTCCCCCCTGCTGCACATGCACTTCTCCAGAGAACTGGTGACTCCCTACCTCATCACTGAGTCACTGCTCAAATGCCCCCTCAGTTGTAAGACCTTCCTTGCCCACCCTATTTAAAAAATGGGAATCTCCCCACTATATAGCCCCTTGCCCTGTTGTATTTCCCTCCATAGCCCCTATGTTTGCTTATCTAATCACAATGTGGCCTGCTCTATATTTTGCTTAGATATAGGTACAGATAAATTGTAAGTTCCCTGAGGGCAGGGGTTTCTCTCTGTTTACCATTGTATCCCAGCACCTAAAACAACCTAGCTCAGACTAGGTGTCCGATAATATATGTTGAAAAAATGCAAACATACAAAAGATGCATATTTATGTGTCTTTGTTCACAGACATCTGGTCACATGTCAAGTTACTGAGACAGTCCTGTATACACAGAAACTCACATGGACACGGAATGATGCATTCAGTCGGATGTGCATGCAGGGATATCACACATGGACACAGGCAGAGGCACATTCATATGTGCCTACCTTCACCTACCTGCATGGCACAAGATTCACACCTGCACACGAACCCAGCTAAGACACTGTCACAGACACACACACATCCTGTGCCGTCAGTCACAGTTCCATGACTGACCCACAATATTGAGCTCTCGCTGTGTGCCAGGCACTGTTTTGAATGCTTTACATGCATTATCTTGTTTGATCCCTACCCTGGTGCTCAGAGGCAGAGATGACTATTATCCCCACTGTACAGGGGAGGTTCAGTGGACTTGGCCCACTACAGGGATATAGAGCTGGGCCTCCAGCTCAGAGCTGCCTGCCTCCCAGGCCCGGGCTCACAACTATTGTGTGCTCCTGCCCCCTAACCACACCCTGCCCTGTGTATGGATAAACAGGTACATTTGCCCAACCCCACCTATATAGATGCCCCCCAGACACACTCAGAGAGGGGCTATGGCCATCGTCTACTGCCTGCATCGACCACACACACATGCAGATTCTCAGGCACACCCTCAGGCCAATGAATACCCCCCTGTGGGGGTGATACAGCTGGCCCTCCAGGCAAACCCTCTCAGATGTGCCCTTCCCCAAACAGACACATGGCCACGTGCCTTCAAGAAGAGATGCTTCCACAGAAGCCTGGGCAGCACCCACACCTTCCCCTGGCACATGCATTCCCGAGAGAGACACCAGAAACTTGTCCTCGCTCCTGACCTGCATGGTTTCACCTTCCCAGAGAAAAGAGTTGTCTGAGGGTGGGGGGTAGCACCAAGGGGCTTTGGAGCTTCCGTGGCTAAGCTGCCTTTTCCCTGTCCCGCCCTACCTCTGTTCCCCACCCAGCTGTCAGCTGCCCTGATGTTCGATGCCGTGCATGTGGTAGTGAGTGCTGTACGGGAGCTGAACCGCAGCCAGGAGATCGGGGTGAAGCCGCTGGCCTGTACATCAGCCAACATTTGGCCCCACGGGACCAGCCTCATGAACTACCTGCGCATGGTGAGCCGGGAGCGGGAGGGCTGAAGATGATCAGTCTGCCTCAGGTGGGGGACTCACTGTGTCCACCCTGTGGCCCCTCTGCCCTTTCCCCCAACCTCGACCCCACCCACCACCTCTTGCTTTCTCTGGGCCTCTTCCTCGCTCTCTCCTCCATCCCTTCTCTCCTGGCTTTCTTCTTCCCACCTGTACTGCTGTTTCCCTGTCTTTGTTCCATGGCCCCTCTTTTGCTGGTGTGTTGTCTTGCTTAATTGCTGTCCTTCCCGATCCCTCTCCCTCTCTCTTGTCCCCTCCACCTCTGTCTCTTCTCCTCTGGGCCTCTCCCACCCATCTCTCTGGGCCCCTCCCACCCTTCCCTCTGGCCGCCTCCCACCCTGCTAGGTAGAGTATGACGGGCTGACCGGGCGGGTCGAATTCAACAGCAAAGGACAGAGGACCAACTACACCCTGCGCATCTTAGAGAAGTCCCGGCAGGGCCACCGTGAGGTGAGCTGGCCCAGGGTGAAGCCAGAGCCCTGACCCGGTGGGGGTTGGGTGGAGGTGGAAGGTAGGGTAGGGCTGGGTAGGACCCCACCCATTAGAGTACCACACCCCTCTCCTCCCCAGATCGGGGTGTGGTACTCTAACCGGACCCTGGCCATGAATGCAACCACTCTGGACATCAACCTGTCGCAGACTCTGGCCAACAAGACGCTGGTGGTCACAACCATTTTGGTGAGTGGCCCTTGTGGGGAGGCAGTAGAGGAGGGGCCTTTCCTGAGTGGTGCCCAGCCCAGTCCTAGTCAGGAGGAGAGATGCTCCGCTGGCACACTGCACGCACCAGTGGGGACATGACTCATGCACCCAACAACCTTATTGGGACCAAGGCATTACCATCCTACTCCTTGCCACGGCAGGGCAGGCACAGACTCAGCCATCAGAGCCTGCCCAGCCCTGGACTCGGCCAGCCTGCCATTCATTGCACAGCGCAGAGGGGAAGGCCTGGCTCACAGGAGGGTGCTGCGAGCGTTCCACGAGGCTGTGCAGGCAGGGCGCCCCTTGGAAGGCCCATAAATCATGGTCACAGGAGTGGTCGTTTGTCACACTTGTTAACCAAGTGTGTTGACACGTCAACTTATTTAATATCCATCTTGAAGATGTAGAAACCGAGGCTCAGAGAGGTGAAGCGACTTGCCTAGGGTCACACAGCAAATAAATGGTGTCAGGATGGAAGCCGAGTCCCTAAGGCCCCAGAGTCTGTGCTCTGAACCTCCAGTCCTCTCATCCCCTTGTCCTGCAGCCCCAGGGGTGCTGCTCCTGCATTTTACCAGCCCAGAGCTAGCCTTCATGGGTCAGCGCACATACTGTTCTGCACGGGCCCTGTGCTGGGCCCTCTTTAAACTTCTCCTCTGCTTCGTGAGGTTTGTCTTATTTTCCTTCTTTTGGAGGTAAGGAAACAGGTCACACAGTAAGTCTCTGCTGAAGCTGAGTGTCAGTCTCTGAGGCCATGCCTTCTCCCCGTGCCCTGGTGCAGCCCAGTGGGCACAGTGGTCTCCAGGAGGTCGGGGGGCGGGTGACACACAGGTCCTGGTGAGCAGGAGTCTGTCTGGAGCAGCTGGGCCTAGAGGCTGGACATGCCAGGCAGCCATGCTCTTTGTAGCAACCAAGCCCCTGGCCCGCTGGCACCAGTTGTCTTTGGGGGTCCCTCAGTGCTTCTGTGAGCTGGGTTGGCTAATGCTGTGGATGCTGAGGTTGAAAGAATTACCACAGGTTCCACAGGATGTCAGAGGCCCCCAAAGCAGCGTGTCTCAGGGCCATTCCCTCAGTCCCTAGGGAACTCCTGATCTAAAAGTGGACTTCGAGTATCCCTGGAGAAGGGCCAGCGAGCCTGTTGGGGAGGGACAGATGGCCTGCAGACAGGAAACCAGACACTTTGTAACAGCCTTACTGAGAGGCCCTGAGGGCCAGGCTGGGCTGGGTGGCAGGAGTCAGACCTCTGTGCTTGTGGGAGTGTTATCAGTCCCAGGGCTTTCCTGGGGCCTGAAGAAACAGGGTCTTTGGTGGGCAGCAGGAGCCACAGGAGCAGGGGCCTCAGGAAGTGTTTGTCAGTTTGGATGTGGAGGCAGTGGGCTTGGTGTGCACAACCAGGTGTGCCTGTTGATTCATCAACATTTTCTGACTTGTGTTTCTGGACAGAGCCTGTGTCAGACACTTGGGGATTCAGACTTGAGTCAGCTTGGGCGCCTGGGGCAAGATGCAATCAGGACTTGTCTTGTTCCCTGCTCGGTCCCCAGGGCCTAGAATGGTGCCTGGCACCTAGCAGGCATGGAGGGGTGGTGAGTGCTGCAACAGAGGTGTGTGTGGGGGGGTCTCTGAAGGACTTATTTATGCTTACCCTGTACCTTGGAGTTGTTGGTGGAAGGAGCAGGACCAGACTGGGATGTCAGAATAGCTCCTGGGCCCATGAGGGAGGCTATAAGAGAGGGGGGTGCTCCAGGTGGGAGAGTACAAGGCTTGAGCTGGGCTGGGCTATGGGCAGGGAGGGGGATCTGATGTGGGTTGTTGAGAAGCAGCGAAGATAGGGTATGGTACCTGTGGTGCCCAAGGGCTGGGCTGAGGGAGGGAGCAGGAGAAGTTCTTCCATGGGGTGGAGGGTGGGGGTGTCCCTGGGGTGGTGCTCACAGGTCTGGAGCTGAGAAGGACTGACTGGTGCCAAGATTGAGAGAGGCCCCACAGGGAAGGTGGGGGTGTAAGAGAAAGAAGGCCCAAGGAGATGAGGCTGTGTAGGGGCCTTCCTCAGACCCTGCTCTTCCTGGAGGATTCTCAGGGCACTCGGTATCCATGATTCCCTTCATCAAACTGTGGTGTCTTATCCTGCTCTTTGGTGACTGTAGGGTTAGACAGACCTCACTCTCTTTCTTGGCTTTGCTTCCTACCACTCAGGTTGTCCATACTTTTATCTGTAAAATGGGTCTGTTAATCCCACTTTGAAGGGCTGTGGGAGGATTGCATGAGATCAGAAAGCTCCCCTGGTGGTCCCAAGCACAATTATGCTAAGCACAATCCCTTCCCTTGCTCTCTCCTGATCTGGCATCCTCATGGCCGATGTCTGAGCACTGTGTTACTCACTCAATGTTCATGGCAGCCCTGAGGTGGGTACCATTATGGCCCCTGATTTTCAGATGAGGGTTAAGTGACATGCCCCAGTCACCCAGCCAGAAGGTGGCAGAGCCCACATGCCTGTCCTTTGCACTACACTGCGTTGATTTGTCTCCATTTTTGCTTTTTTTCTGAGACTGTGAGGGCTGGGTTCTAGGCCTGGCTCCACCATCCACATGCTATGTGACCTGGGTGGGTCTCTTCTCTCTGTCCTCAGTTCCCCCTTTAAAGTGGGGGAATTAAAATATTCATAATAGAGTGAAGAGGTTGGACCAGGTCAGATTGTTTAAACACCACTCCAGGAAATCCTGCATATGGATTTGGGTCCTGGGTTCACACAAGGGTCCAGGCAAGCAGCTTGTGAGAAGTGTTCTAGAACCCACTCTACTTTAATTTTTTTGTTTTTTGTTTTAAGAGGTTTTTGTGGAAGTGCAACATGCATACAGAAGCTTGCGCAAATCCTAAATATACTGCTTACTGAATTTCCCAACACTGAACACACTTGTGGAACCAGCCTTCCTGCTCGAGCCCTCCTCCTGCCCCTTCTGGTCTCTAACCCCTCTAAGTAACTACCATCCCAACTTCCATCACCACAGATTAGCTTCTCCACCTTTGTACGTCGTGTAAATGGCGTCATACCCTATGTTCTGTCTTGTCTGGCTTCCTCTGCTTACATGTTTGTGAGATTTATCCACGTTGTGAGTAGTTTAGTCTCATCGTTGCATGTTCTGTTATATGAACATAGCACAGTTTACTTAGCCACCAAATGTAGATGCACTTGGGAGTTTTTTCTAGTGTTTTGCAATTATGAAGAGTCCTACTATGAACATCCTACCACATGCCTTCTGGTGAACACACAGCATGTCTGTTGAGTGTATACCCAGGAATTGCTGGGTCTTCTCAGCTTTAGGAGATACTGCCAAAGTGTTGTCCGTAGTGGTGGTACCACTTTGCACTCCCACCAGCAGTGTATGAAAGAGAATTTCAATTGCTCCTCTTATTTCCCATGTCTGGTGAGTGTATGCAAGACTCAGTCATACTGTGGTTTTCACCCCCATTTTCCTACTGATCAGGGAAGCAGACCACCTTTTTGTGTTTATTGGCTGTTTGGAAATCTTTTGGGAAGTCTCTGCTCAATTCCTTTTTATTTTTTAAAAATTGGGATGTATGACCTTTTTATTGATTTGTGAGTTACTTACATATTCCAGATACAATCCTTTGTTGAAATATGCATTATCGATGTCTTCTCTCACTTTATGTCTTGCCTTGCCACTCTCACTGGGATCTCCCCACCCCTCCATGATATCCTTTTCAGTCTTCACCCAAGGACATGTTTTTTATTGATTTTAGAGAACGAGAAAAGGGGAGAGAGAGAGATGTGAGAGAGAATCATCAATTGGTTGCCTCCTGTGTGCACCCCAACTAGGGATCACACCTACAACCTGGGTATGTGCCTTGACCAGGAATCGAACCCACAACCCTTCCATGTACAGGAGAATGCTCCAACCAACTGAGCCATACTGGCCAGGGCTCCCAATGATATCTTTTGATGAAAAGATTTTTAATTTTACTAAAGTCTACTTCATCAGTTTTTTTCTTTATGATTAATTCTTTTAGTATTTAATAATTCTCTGGACCAAGGTCATGAAGTCTACTTATTTTCCAAAGTAACAAATTTTCCTTTTATATTTAGATCTACAATCTACCTGGAATTTTTATGTATCATGTGAGGTAGGGGATCAGAATACATTTTTTTCCAATGTGCATGTTTAGTTGAACAGCGCCATTGATTAAAATCATCATTCTTTACCCCTTCACCATAGTCTTAACTTTGTCATAAATGTAGGTTTCTGACCTTCTATTCTGTTGTTCATATGTCCAGCTTTGCGCTCATACTATATCATCTCACATACCATAGCTTTAAACCAAGTGTTAATATCTGGTAGGGTAAATCCTCCGGTTTTCATGTTCTTTAGAATTGCTTTGGTTCTTCTTGATCCTTTGCATTCCTATCTATATTTAAATATCATACTTCAAAAGTTTTTAGTATTTTACTATTTAATACTAAAACTTTTAAACTGCGGGAGGGACAGAAATTAATATAAACCTAAATTAAATGGAATTAAAAGAGGGGGTGAAGAGTGAAAAATCAGTCTCCTTTTTTCTCTAGTTCCCCATTTTTTCCCACAGAGGCCACATCCTTCCAGAAGTGTCCATGCATATACAAGCACATCCCCTCTCTCCTTCACAGAGAATAGCATATTGTACACATTCTGTAGCTTGTTTTGTTCCTCTTAATAGATCTGAGAGAACTTGTTATTTTAGTAGTTGCCTGGGATACTTTGATGACGTCAACAATCTTTTTAACCTGCCCCAAATTAGTTACTTCAGTGTTTGTTCCCACTACAAGCAGTGCTGCCATGACTCTCTGGGACCTACATCTTTGTGTACAGGTGCACAGACATTTGTAGGATGAACTCTTCACTCAGACTTAGCAACAGCCCACTGTCTGTCTGCAATGCTTCTACAGAAGATCTCTTTGAAGAAGCCTGGAAACCTTGAATTAGAGGCTCCTTTAAGACCCTTAGTTCTGACGGTCTGGGGCTCTAGGTTGAGTCATTGTTTTCTGATCTTGAGTTCTGTTCACAGGCGCAGTCCCTGTTTCTGGCTCTATAACCTCAGACCCTGGCCCTGAGACCTTGACCCCAAATCCACAGCCCAAGTGCCTCAGTCTTGAATATAGGGATCAGCTTGGCCTGCTGGAAGGAACAAGAGAATTGGACCCCATAGCATCTGGGTTTTGAATCCCAGATCTTCCCAGTCTCCCCTTCCCATTGTCCTGCTTCCGCTGTGTGGCCTTGGGCAAGGCACTTGATCTCCGTGAGCTCCAGTTTCCTCCTTTGCATGTCAAGGGGCCTGTACCAGAGCCTTCCAGCTCTAACCTTGGGTGCTTATCTAGATAATTTTTGATTCTTGACCCTCCAGCTTTGATATTCAACCTGGGTCCCTATCTCTGTGTCTGTGGTCTCCCATGTTGCTCTTGGATTCTGTCCACTTGAGGTCAGTCTAGCGTGGGCCTTCAGAGCAGAGCTTTGGAGTCACACTGACTGTCCATCTCAGCCACGTGCTACTTCACTTCTCAGGACCTCAGCGTCCTCATCTCTAAAGCAGAGGTAATAATACCGACCTCCCACGCTGACAGAATAGCTGTCACACAGGGAGCCCACAAGAAACACTAGCTGCTGCCGCTATTATTAGTAGTATCTCACATTCCTACCCCCAGTTCCACAGTTTTGGATTCCAGGCAGCCTGGTTGAAAGAAAAAAACTGCTGACTTTCCTGCATTTCGTCGCCCCCTCAGCTGAGGGCCTTTGTGGGGTCCTGGAATTCAGAGCTCATAACAGGACCTGGCCTCATTGTACCTACCTGTGTGACCACCTCAAAACCTGGAGGCTCACAACAGTAATGACTTATATCTCACAATTTCGTGGGTCGACTGAGCAGTTCTGCTGGTCTCACTTGGCTGCTCTGCGTATGGTGGTTAGGCTGGGCTGGAAGGGCCGAGTGGCTGGGCTGTGGGTGTTGGCTGTTGGCCAGCGCACCTCGGTTCACTCATCCTTCAGCAGGCTGGCCTGGGCTTCCTTCCACGGTGGTCCCAAAAGGCTGCTCTGGGGGCCCAGGCTCTGGAATTCACACAGCATCACTTGAACCGCATTTCACTGTCCAAAGCAAGTCTTGAGGCCAGCTCAGAGCCAAGGGTGGGGAAATCGGCTAACCTCTCGATCAGAAAAGCTGCAAATTACTGCAGCCACTTTTGCCTCAGAACTCAGTAATGATGTGTTGAATAATGGGTGACAGGTCACTTGACCTCTGCGAGCCTCAGTTTCCCCATGTGTAAAGGAGTGTAATAACACTTCCTGAGTAAGGTCACTGTGAGGGGTTGAACTGATAGGATCCCAAGAACCCATGCAGCACAGGGGCTGTACTCAGCAGGCGCTCGGTACATGCTTGCTGTTGTGGCCATTTCCCAAGTCCTGACTCCTTTCGTTCCTCAGTCCACAGTAACACGGCACAAACAGCTGCTTAGACAATAGCTATGGCAAGGTAAGTGTCCCTTCTGTTACAGGCGTTTTCACAGGCCTTGTCTTGCCAGCACTTGGAGTATTCTCTCAGTGTTTGCACTTACTTGGCTTGATGAGAGTCAGTCAGATTTGCTCGAACCCCTCAAAAATAAGCATCATCGGAACGAATCAGCTCCAGGCCAGAGATTGCAAATGTCAGATGTTTGTTTAGCATGCACAGCATTAAAAAAAAAAAAAAGGTATTAGAATTTGAATTGTGGCTAACCTTCATAACTAGGAGATCTTACAGAACCACCGGGGTTTCCAAATTCTCTCAACGTGGGCCATCTGGCATCTCAGGCCCATTTCTTTTGTGGTGGCATTGGGCCAGAGCTAAATCCTGGTGGGGGGACCCTCTTTGGTTCTTTGCTGGCCCATGAAGCCAATTCAGTGGCTTACTACAGGTTTGTGGGGGGAAAATGTGGAGCAGAACAGAAAATACCAGGGTATGTTGCCATAGGCACAAACCTAAGGACTGTTTTGTGGAACCAAGTCTGGTTATGGCATGTGAGTACATGCCCATATATGTGTGTGACTTGGGTTGCAAAGTAAAATGAATCCCTTACTGTGGGTCATAGTAAAAAGTTTAGAAGACCCTGTTCCAGCTGGGCATGACCTCCATCCAGTCTGATTCACTCTTAGGTTGCCTACCTCCCTCATAGGCATTTGAGATTGAGACAAATGAATGCCAGGCTGGCCAGTGGAGATGAAAATGGCACCTGTGATGTGCTGGGGGCAGGTAGGGTCCTGTGCTTTGCCCCGGGCCTTCAGGCCTATTTCCTGCTCTGAGCAGATTCTGGATCTAACTGCCCAGCCTGTGCCCTAGGATCCTGACCCAGCCACCAGACACCTAATCTCTGACTCTACTTCTCCCCTCCCTCTCCAGGAAAACCCATACGTCATGCGCCGGCCCAACTTCCAGGCCTTGTCGGGAAATGAGCGCTTTGAGGGCTTCTGTGTGGACATGCTGCGGGAGCTGGCTGAGCTGTTGCGCTTCCGCTACCGCCTGCGGCTGGTGGAAGATGGGCTGTATGGGGCACCTGAGCCCAACGGCTCCTGGACAGGCATGGTTGGCGAGCTCATCAACCGGGTACGGCTGCACCGAGCTGGGCTACAGAATGGGTCACAGCCTATGGTGCTAGGGAAGGCGGGGAGGGGGCAGCCAAGGGAGGCTTAGAATTAGCCTGGCACATAACAGGAGAGGAATGAGTCCCTGGGGGCTCCTCATGCCCATGGCGTGCTGTGCACCTGTGCCCAGCGAACCCCATGGGGTGCATGTGGTGGGGAAGAGAGGCAGAGGGTCACCTCCTGTGTCCTAGTCATTTGCCTAATACTTCCCTATGCCACCATGACTTAGCTGGTGCTCAAAGATTTGAGCAAATGAAAGAGATGTGGAGTGGGAAGCAGGCAGAGGACAAGGAGGTCGAGAGAGGCTTCCTGTGAAAGGCAGGGCTTGGGCCAGGAGGGCAGGGACTGTGCCTCATTTGCGCACAATGCCCAGCACCTGCCATGAGGGCCTGGCACATTGCACACATTGAAGCTGCTGAATGCACAAGTCCTCTTCTTCAGTGTCTGTTGAGCACCTACTATGTCTTTGCACTATGCTGGCAGCATGGGACATAGTGGTGAGCACAGTGGACCTGGACCCTGACCCCAAGAGTTTGGTGCAGAAAAGTGAATGACCACAAGACAGAGCCCTTGGGACTGATGGGGGAAGTTCAGTCCTAGAGGAGGCTTCTTACCTAGCCAGGCATCCAGGGAAGGCTTCCTGGAAGAGGTGGCACCCAAGCAGATACTCAGAGGGTGTGGAGTCAGATAGATGAAGGGGTTATGGGAGGAGGGCAGTGTTTTCAGAGCTGAGGAGATGATATTTACAAAGGCTAGGGGATAAGAGAGTGGGGCACACTGGAAGTAGCAGCAGGCCCTGCATGTAGGCAGGATTTGGATGAAGGTGAGGAGGGAGAGGCAGGAGTCCCGGAGGTCACAGGTGAGGGCGCACCGGAAAGAATGTTTTGGAGTCAGACCAACCTGGATTTGAGTGTTCAAGTGCATTATTTCTCTTCTCTGAACCTGTTTCCCCTTCCTGGGATGGGATGATACCTGACAGGTCTGTACTGAGGGCTACAGAAAGTGGACAGCCCAAAGCACATGTCATTTGTCAGCAAGGGGGGGCCCTACATAGTTCCTCGTTTTATTCCAGGTGCTAGAAGCTCTGTGGGCAAATGCCCAGAGGCAGGACTGTGCCACAGGAGACAAGCCCCAGCTTAGGGCACACCTAGGCAGGTGTGCAGAGTAAGGTCTGTGACCATGAATGATCAGGGCAACCTTGACATTGGACTTGGCTAAGGACACTGGAGATTCTCATCCTCCTGCCTCTTCCATCCCAGAATTCACTGCATCCAAGCTCCTGAATGTCACCAGGGTAGAGTGGAGAAGGCCACTTTGCTTGACAAGGACATTTATCCCATAGGGCACAGGTTTTCAAAAGTTGTTTTGACTGCAGAACCTCTTTTCCAATTGAAAGCGCCTTTAGAACCCTGGACAAAGCAGAGCTGCTTTGGTGGAGGCGGAGGTGGGGGTGTCCCTGGGGTCCTGGCAGCTGGGTTTCCACCACCCCACCCCATGGGCAGCCCGAGGCACTGTTTCACAGGATGCCAGGGTTGAAAGCTTCTGCCCCAGGTGGGTTTAAAGGCCCTGAAGCTGGAACCTGAGGAGACAGGAGGGGAGGAGGGCGAAGCTGGCGCCTAACACTCACCCAACTGGCCGGTTTCCGTATGACCTCCATTTCCACGGCTCAGTCTTCAGGGCCCCAGAAATAAGTAGACTCCAGGGCAGTAGCCCCCAAACTGAAGTCACTAAACTGGATATCAGTTTGTTCATCAACAAAGAAGTAGTGGAATAGTCCTATTCACAGCTTAGTGACCTTGGACAAGAGTCTTAACCTACTGTGCCTTGGACCTGCCCCACAGGATTTTGGAAGAATTTGGTGGGATGGTGCCTGGGAGAGCATAGGACCGGTCAGTTGCTGCAGTTGTCCTGAGTCCTATTTGAATTTTGGCTTTGCTGTGCACTAGCTTTGTGACCTTGGACAAGTTACTTAACCTCCCTGTAACATCGTTTCTTCAACTGTAAAAGTAGGGAAACAATAGCTATTAGCACGCAGGGCTGTTGTAAACATTCAGCGAGTAGATCTGGGTATGGCCTTAGAACCGGGCTGGCAGGTGGTGGGTGCTATATGCAGGTGCCCTGTTTATATTATTGCTAATGTTATTTCTGTTTGCACAGTCAGCACATATATGTATTTATGTGTTTGTCAATTCTCCAGCCAGCTAGCATTTATTGAATGTCTACTGTATACCAGGCCCTGAGCTATGCCCTGAGGATACAGTGGCCAGGCCTGGCCCTTACTTAGTGGTTTAAAGAGTTTGGCTCTTAGAAGGAGGTCCATGGGATGTGCCCCCAAGGTTTGAGCTGGCTTAAGTGAGGAAACAGAATCAGTGGGGTTGGGGGGCAGCAGGAGTGGCAGGATGACCAGCAGGGAGATAAGGGGACAGGGGAGATGGGGACAAGGGGAGGCTGGAGAGTACCAGGGCTTGGTGACTGCCTGGGGTGGGGAACATAGGAGAGAAGACTCAGGCATTCCTCCCGTTTCTGTCTTGGGCAGCTGGGCGATGGTGATGACATTTAGGGAGAGAACACTGGAGGAGGAGCAGGCTGGCAGCGCCCAAGACAGGCGGGGTTTGGCCTTGCCGAGGCTCAGCTGCCTGCCGTGGGATGGCCGAGTGCGCTGAGCTTTGCAGATACTCCCCACCAGCCTCACAGCAGCAGAAGCAGCTGCGTTTATTGACTTCATACCATGTGCCAGGAACTTTCCAAGTGTTACCTCCTTCTCCTAACAATCCCTCCTGTCCCAGAGGGTCACTGCCCTCCTACCAGTGTAAGATCTGGGGCTCAGCAGTGAAGGGACTTCCCCTTCCCCACCCTCCGCGCTCACACACACATACACACACAGGGCAGCCAGGTGTGTCTGACCCAAAGCATGTGCCCTTTCCAGATATCCAGCAGGTACTTGGGAGTCTGCAGTGAGCAAGGTAAAGTGCTCACGCCATGCCAGGCCTTCGTCCAAGCTTTTTGAACTTGTGTTAACTCCTTGACTCTTCATGGCCACCCCACAAGGAAGGCCTGGTATTAGCACAGTTTTCTCTAATGGACAGGGTGAGACACCAAGGTACCATGTCCAGGCCACACTGCTAGTGCCAGGCAGAGCCAGGGCTGGCACCCCAACAGGCTGGCCCAGAGCTGATGAGTAACTTCCAGATGGAAGAGAGCCCAGGGCACCGGCATCCCCTGAGTCACCCCCGGCCAGTCTAGAATTATGGTCCATTTATTCCACCCAGTGGCCATGGCTGGAATTGGCCTCCATACCATCATTGCTGCGGTGTGAATTCAGGCCCCAGCCCCTCTCACCATCCACCTCACTGGCCTACAGGCCACCCATCTCTCTATTTGTGTGCCCTCCAGTGGAATCTTTCTACAATGCAAGTCTGACCTGGCATTCACATGCTTTAGCTGTAGCCTCCCAGGGCCTTCAGGATAAAGTCTAAGCCCTCCAGCCTGGCCCTCGAGGGCAGAGCACATGTCTTAGATTGGCAGGCAGCAAGGCCGGTTTCCACTATGGGAGGATGTGAGAGGAGCAGTTCGGTGGGGTCAGGGCAGTAAGTTATCTCTGGACATGGACCCTCTGAGATGCCTATTTGAAATTCAAGTGGAGAACTACAGATTTCGTTGTGCGGCTGAGCGGGCAACATTTAACTCACCCCTGTTGATGGATATTTGGGCGGTTTCCAGTTCTCACTGGTACAGGCAATGCCATCGGCTAGGCCTGTGGATTCGTGGGTGTGTTCCTGAGGGCTGCATTCCAAGCAGTGGAAGCACTGGGTCAAAGGGTGTGGATGTTTTTTAAGTTTCGACTGCCAAATGGCTGTTCAAAAAGGTTCCACCAATTTATATTTCCACCAGAAGTGCACAAGAATGTCAGGCTTCCTACGCTCTTGCCAACAATGGGGATTATCAGTCTTTTTAAAGTCTTTGCCAATCCAAAAGGCTAAAAAAGCTCTTATTGTTTTCACCTAAATGGAATGTTATGTGACTGCATATTAATCCCTGCGTGGATGAACTGTAACTAGTGAAACATTTTTTATATTTAGTTCTTTCCAGGTATATTTTGTTGTTTGTGCTGTTATAAGCAACTGTAAACAAACACCTTTAGGCACAAAAGCTTTGATTGGTTCTCTTACTAGAATGACTGTGTGAAAGAGGAAGACCCTCTGTATGGCTTTGGCACACACAGTCGAACTGCTTCCTAGAGAGACTACACCAGTTTCTAGACAGGCTCCTCAGCACAGAGGGTTTTGATTGGCTTTTAGATATTCAGACAACCCCCATCATTTTTAGTCATCAATCTTTTTTTTTTTTTTTTTTAAATATATCTTTATTGATTTCAGAGAGAGGAAAGGAGAGGGAGAGAGAGACAGAAACATCAATGATGAGAGAGTCATTGATCAAGCCCACAACCCAGGCGTGTGCCCTGACCGGGAATCGAACCCTGATCGCCTGGATCCTAGGTCGACGCTCAATCACTAAGCTACGCCCGGCCGGGCCGCCATCATTTTTAAAGATGGCATATCAGTCTGATTTTTCCTGTTTTGACTGGTGGACCACAGTCAAAACTGGAGCTTATGTGGTCAGGTGATATAGATGGGGTGTGAGCCCAAGTTCAACTCAGAATGGGTCTGCTAGGCCTGTGGACCCACCCTGTGTTTTCCCAGGTCTTGGTTGTATCATTGGAATAGATGCATGTGGCAGCTGGCAGAGCTGACCCGTGGAGTTAGGGCCATTATGGTAGCAAGGAAGCCCCTAGAATTCCCCATCTTTCCCAGGATAGTAATCCAAAAGCAATTCTGCATCCTTTGGGGGAATTGCAGCGATTAGTGCCGCCATTAATGGCTTGAAAGAAGCAGGGGTGGTGATCTCATCCCCATGCAACTGAAGGCAGATGGGTCTTGAAGAATGACTGTGGATTATTATAAACATAATCAGGCAGTGGCTCCAATTACAGTTGTTGGCCCAAATGAAGTGTCTTTACTGGGGCAGGTCAACACAGCCCTTAGCAGCTGGTACGAGCTACTGATTTGGCAAATGCTTTCTCTCTGCGCTGCTTTCCCAGGACCACCGGAAGCAGGCGCATACCTGTGCTTTCAGTCTTGCCTCAGGGCAACTTCAGCTTTACTGCTTCCTGTCAACGTATAGGCCACAGAAAACAGTCCACACAGCATCAGCTGGCCCAATACACTGAGCAGGAAGTAGCCTTTAGGAAGGGGGTGGCAGTAAACCAAACTTGCTGTTGACATCCGTCAGTCAGGCTCCAGTCTGGAGACGAAAAGCAGAGAGAATTCGATGTAATAATTGTTAACTAGGTGGAAAGTAGTTAACTAGTTGGCTGAAGAGTAAAAAACCAACAGTGAAGGGATCATGGAGGTGGTAGCTGTAGGAAACCTGAGGGGACGGGAAGAAGTTGGAAAGATTAAAACCTAGGAACACAGAGGGGCCCAAGCCAAGCTGGAATGCAGAGCTCAGAGGCTGTACTGGTGATGTTTGGTGTGTGTATTGGATTTGGGCAGCAACTTTTACCTGGGTCTGAGTTAACTGTGCTACTTCAGCCCATTTACCATGGAGCCTGGCACAGAGCAAGCATGTGACAAATGTCACCTGTTTAAGACAGAAGAAACCAAGATCCCAAGAGCAGGTCAGCATGCAGGCATCTCAACTCCAATCCCAGCTTCTCTCCAGGGCTCTGGAGTGGTGGTGGGGGTGAGGGTCAGTGGCATGTTTTATAAAGTAGCATGTTAATGATGAATTTGATGGGGGGGTGGGGGTGGGATTGGATAGGAGAGGCAGCCAGGCGGAAACAGGCCCCAGGAGCCTCTTATAGCAGACATGAGGTGACGAGGCTCCAATCTTGGGCACTCCTGGAGCTAGTCCAGGCTCCTGACCCCTCCTGCCCTCTCTTTGCCTCATCGGCTTCTGATATTCTCCTAGTTGCTCTGTGTGCGTTTCTCCCTAACCGCCCGTCTGTCTCCTTGGCCACCCCTCTGCCCCTGCCCTGCTTCCCCTCCAGCAGAAGGCGGACCTAGCTGTGGCTGCATTCACCATCACAGCGGAGCGGGAAAAGGTCATCGACTTCTCCAAACCCTTCATGACCCTGGGGATCAGTATCCTCTACCGAGTGCACATGGTACGGTTCCCGTGGAGACAGGAGGTTGGAGGCAGGGACTAACCGTGGGGCCCAGATGCCTGCATCCCCAAGGGAAGTAGAGGCTGTGGGCTGGACCTAGGAAGGGCCAGTTGGGCTCAAGGGCCCCTGGTGGGGAGGGGCCAGGAGTTGGCATTCAGCTCAGGTCAGGGTAGCTCAGGGTCACCCTCTCCCCACAGGGGCGCAAGCCTGGCTACTTCTCCTTCCTGGATCCCTTCTCCCCTGCTGTGTGGCTCTTCATGCTTCTTGCTTACCTGGCCGTAAGCTGCGTCCTGTTCCTGGCCGCTAGGTGAGTCCACTGCCTGCTGCCTGGGAAGAAGAGGCAGGAGGAGGCCTGAGGCAGGGCCCATGACTGACCTGCACATTCTGCCATCTGTCTGGACCATCCTCGGCCTGCACTCAGGACCTCGGGTTCCCTGCATCATCCCTTCTCCCGGCTGGCCCGACTCTGCATTTCACCCTGTGGCTCTAATTGGCTCTGTGGGTCTCTCTCTATCTCTTTCTACCTCTTCTCTGTGTCTCTCCATCTCGGTGTATGTCTCTCTGCCTCTTTTTTACCCATGTGTTTCTCTTCCTGCCTCTTCTCATGTGTGTCTCTCTGTTCATCTCTTGGTCTCTTTTCCCTCTGTTTCCTGTTTCTCCCCCATCTCTCCTGATCTCGGTGCTGTGTCTTGTTATTGTTTCTCTTGTTTTTCTACCCTCTTCGGCCCTCTTCACACTCCCCCACCACGTCTCTCTGCAGGCTGAGTCCCTACGAGTGGTATAACCCACACCCATGCCTGCGGGCGCGCCCCCACATCCTGGAAAACCAGTACACGCTGGGCAACAGCCTTTGGTTCCCTGTCGGAGGCTTCATGCAGCAGGGCTCAGAGATTATGCCCCGGGCGCTGTCCACTCGCTGCGTAAGCGGAGTCTGGTGAGAGGCTTTCTGTCTGCCTACCTGGGGCTGGGAGGGGCTACTCTGAGGCCTGGGTGGATCCCTGGTCCCCACTGCCAGCTGAGTGGCAGGGAATGGGGTGGAGAGACCTGAGCCCCAGCTCTGCCACTCACTAGCTGTGTGACCTTGGGTAGGACACATTCCCTCTGCATGCCTTAGTCTTCTTATCTGAAAAATGGGGATAAAAATGCCCATGGCTCAGGTTGTAAGGATTCAGTGAGGCTGTTACAGAAAAGTGCTTCTGCTGACACAAGGGATCACAATCAGAGTGACCAATGCTGTTGCTGTCACTGTCTCCGATATTGCTCTGGTGATCACAGAGGCTTAGAGTCCTTGAGCCAGGACATCCTTCACTGGCCTGAGGCCAAGGCCCACACAAAGACACTTGTTCCCTCAAAGTCCCATGGGGACCCCATAGTTTGGACAGAACTTATTTTGCTCCATGACAACCTCCGAAAAGCTACATGTCCAGAGAGCAGACAGTAACTCATGGTGTCTGGCCCCCAGTTTAATGCCAGGTGGAAATACCAGCTGAGAGTCACCAGATCTCCTGAATTTTCTAGAAGAGAAATCTGGACTTGTAAGTGAATTTACCCAAAGTTACAGAGATGTGGTTTCTGGAGATTCTAGGTCTCTGTGTGTTGGGTTTTGGTTTCTGATTGCAAGAAGCTGTATTATTCACCTCTTATCCTCCTTTCCACCTCCACCCCACCCCAGTGCCTTGCACAGTGCTGTGCATGTGTGCTCAGCAAAGGATGGCAGCTAGGGTTTTTTTTAAAGAATAGTTTATTGATTTTTAGAGAGAGAGGAAGGCAGGAGAGAGAAACATCGATGTGAGAGTGCAACATCATAATGGTGCCTCCTGCACACCCCCTACTAGGGATCAATCCTAAAACCCAGGCATGTGCCCTTGACTAGGAATCAAACCAGCAACCTCCTGGTGCATGAGACGACGCCCAACCAACTGAGCCACACTGGCCAGGGTTGTTTTCATTATTATCTGCTAAAGGAGGTGTGGCCTGGGAGGCCCTCTGTCTTCAGGCCCCAAGATCTGTACTATCTGCAGGGAGCCTGGCCTCTCACCTGCTAGGCGCTAGGACAGAAAGGGCCAAGGTAAGAAAGACAGTGGCTGCCCTTGGGTCCCATAGGTAGGCCACTGATCACATGTTGGTTCTGAATCACCTGGATAGTGAGAATACACACTTACACAGATGTAAGTAAGCCTTAAACAACAACCCTGTGAGGAGGGGCCTACTACTGTACTTATATCTCACTGGTGAGTCCAAGGTCACACAGCTAGGCAGTGATGGAGCCAGGATTTGGGGATTTTCCAGAGATCTTTCTATTATTGATTTCTAGTTTAGTTCCATTATGGTCAGAGAACATTCTCTGTAGAATTTTAATCCTTTGAAATTTATTGAGGCTTGTTCTGTGGCTCAGCAAGTGGTCTTTCCTGGTAACTATTCTGTGCGCACTTGCATAGAATGTGCTGTTGGTGGGGGCAGTGTTCTATAAATGGCAATCAGGGCCAGTAGGTTGATAGTGTTATTCAGGTCTTCTGTATCCTTACTGATTTTCTGTCTACTTGTTCTAGCAATTATTGAAAGAGGCATGTTGAAATCTCCACCTGTAATTGAAGAGAAATTGTATCTATTTTTCTTTTCAGTTGTATCAGTTTTTGCTTCATGAATTTTGAAGCTCTATAATTAGATGCGTAAGTGTTTAGGATTGGTATGTCCTCTTGATGAATTGATCCCTTTGTCATTATAATGTCCTTGTTTATTCCTAGTAACAGTCCTTATTCTGAAGTTACCTTTAATATTAATATAGCCATGCTTTCTTATGCTTAGTATTTGTATAATTACCTATATGTTACCTACATATTATGTTTAAAGTGGGTTTCCTATAGGAAGCGTGTACAAAGGCCGTGGAGCAAGGGTTGGCAAACTTTTTCTTTATTGGGCCAGATAGTAAATATTTTAGGCTTTGCTGGCCATGCAGTCTCAGCTCTAACTGTAGTGCAAAAGCAGCCTTAGACAATACGCAACTGAGTGAGTGTGGCTGTGTTCCAATAAATCTTTATTTATGGACACTGACACTGCAATTGGGATTTTATATGTCATGTGTCATGAAATATTACTCTTCTTTTGCTTTCTTTTAAATTATTTTAAAATGTAAAAACTAGTCTTAGCTTGTGTACCAAAACAGATGGCAAACCAGATTTGGCCTGTGGGCCATAGCTTGCCAACCCCTGATTGAGACCTTTCTTGTAATTATTGGTATGGTCAGGTTTAAATCTGCCAGCTTGCTGTTTGTCTTCTATTTGTCCCATCTGTTCTTTGTTCCCATTTCTCTCTTTTTCCTCCCTGCTTTGGATTTATTGAGATTTTTTAAATTCTGTTTTATGCCTGCTCTTGACTTATCAATTATACTTTTTTGTTTTATTTTTCTTAGTAGTTGCTCTGGATTTACCATATGCATCTTTAATTATTACAAAGTACTTTCAAGTAACATTATGCTACTTCACATAAGATGTCATGCCCTTACAACGGTGTACTTCCATAACTCCCTTCCCATCCTTTGAGCTACTGTTGTCATATTTTTACTTCTACTTATCTTATGAATCCCATAATACATTAGGTTTTGTGTGTGTGTGTGTTTACTTCAACAGTAAATGTCTTTTAGATAAATTTTTAAAATGAGGAATATGTCTTTTATATTTACCCACACATCTACTATTTCTGGTGCTCTTCATTAACTTCATAGACATCCAGATTTCCATCTAGTATTTTCCTTTTACCTGAAGAACTTCCTTTACCATTTCTTGAAGTACAAATCTGTTAGCAATTAGTTCTCCAAGCTTTTGTTTGTATGAAAAGTTCATTAGTGTGTTTTCTTCTTTGAAGGATATTTTTTCTGAATATAGAATTCTAGGTTGGCAAGGTGTGTTTTTTTTCTTTCTTTCAGCACGTTGTCGTGTTGTCTTCTGGCTTGCATACTTCCTGAAAAGAAGTCTACTGTCACTCTTATCTTTGATTCTCTGTGTGTAGTGTATTTCCCCACTTATGGCGGCTTTTTAGATTTTCTCTTTATCACTGGTTTTTCAGCAGTTGATTATAATGTGCCTTGGTGTGTTTTGTATATATGTCTGTTTATCCTACCAGGATTTATTGAGCTTCTTGGATCTGCACATCTATAGTTTTCATCAAATTTGAAAGCTTTTTGGCCATTACTTCTTCAAATATATATTTTTCTGTTATCCTCTGCCTCTCCTCTCTTTCTGGAATTCCAGCCACATTTGTAAGACCACTTGATATTATTCCCCAGGCCACTCAGACTCTTTGCTCATTGTCAGTCATTTTTTTCCTTTATGTGCTTCATTTTGGACAGATTCTTTCACTTTGTTCCAACTCCCTGTTCTTTTCTGCTGCAGCTTCTAATGTATGTAATCCCTTCTAGTAAAATTTTCCTCTTAGGTGTTGTATATTTCATCTCTAGAAATATCAACATTTCACTTCTGCTTCATGTCTTCCATTTCTCTCTGCATTATGTTCATATTTTTCTTTATATCCTTGAGCATTCTGAACATTTTTATAATAGCTGTTTAATGTCCTTGTCATCTCTGTCAATTCCGGGTCTTTTTCCATATGAGTGTTTTTACTCTTGGTTACAGTTTCCTTTGTTTTTTTATATCTGGTAACTTTTTTTTAATCCTCACCCAAGGATGTTTATTAATTTTAGAGAGGAAGGAGAGAGAGAGAAACACTGATGTGAGAAACATCAATCAGTTACCTTCCATAAGCGCCCTGACTGGGGAGCAAACCCTCAACCTTTTGGTGCATGAGATGATGCTCCAGCTGAGCCCCTGGCCAGGGCTGTCTGGTACTTTTTTTTTTGGATGACCCACATTGTGATTTTACACTGTTTACGTGGTTGAAAAGACCACTTCAAAGAGCCTTGGACTTTTTCTGGCAGGCAGTTAAGTTACTTTTAGATTATTTTTATCCTTTCCAGGCCTGTTTTTAAGTTCTTTTAGGGCAGATCTAGAGTAGCCTTTATTCAAGGGCTAAGCTAACTATTTCTAATGTGTTGTCCTTTTGGGTCTCTACTGAATGTCTCATGAATCCAGTGAGATCTCTCTACTCTGACTGGAGGGAGCTCAGAAGATTTGCAGCCCTGGGACTTGTTCTGTCTTTGAACGTTGTTCTTGTCTGGCTGCTGGAATCTCACCCTGTGCGTGCACAGACTCATATTCAGCCAAAGACTCAAGGGGACCCCGTGCGGACTTCTGGAACCCTCTCTCTGTGCAGCTCTCCCCTTGGGTACTCTCTCCCACAAACCCCAGCTGTCTTGGCCTTCCTGATTTATGGTCTCCATCTCCACAGCTTAACCAGGCTGCTAGACTGGGCTTCCCTTCCTTCCCAGCACTGCAGTCTGTAAATTAAACCCAGTCGACAGCCTTGGCAATGGCAAGGCTCACTTCATTTATTTTTTCCCTCAGGGATCACAGTCCTGAAATACCCGTTGTCCTATGTATTTAAATGGTTTTCTATATGCTGTCTAGTTTTCTAGTTTTCCTTGATGGGAGAATATTTCTATCTTATTCTCCTGTGTCTGGAAGCGGAAGTCTCTGGAAGCAATATTTAAATCCAGAGAGTCTGATTCCAGAATCTATGCCCCAAGTCTCCACTAACCAGCAGTCACTGAGCCTCCTAGGTGCCAGGTCACTGAAGGGGGCACCACCAGTGGGGCCCATGGGTGGGGGGCAGGGGAGCTCCAGCCTGTGGCTTACCCCTCCCACCCCTCAGGTGGGCCTTCACCTTGATCATCATCTCCTCCTACACGGCCAATCTGGCCGCCTTCCTCACCGTGCAGCGCATGGAGGTGCCTGTGGAGTCAGCTGATGACCTGGCAGACCAGACCAACATTGAGTACGGCACCATCCACGCTGGCTCCACCATGACCTTCTTCCAGGTAGGGCCCCTGAAGCCGCCTGGGCTTGATGTCGGGATCTCCACTGTGCAGAGCAGCTCAGGGTGGGCTGGGCAGGGCCTCCTGGGTCAGAGGACCTGAATGTCCTGAAGGTTGGGGAGGCCGGGGAGCAGAAGACACGCTCATACTCTCGTGAGGAGTCTGGCTGGGGAAACTGAACTTTCACCCAAGGAGTGGGAGAAAGGAGGCAGGTGTGGGATCCAATGTCGAGTCAGTGCTGGACAGGCCAAATGGAGTCCAGGAGGCTGCTATAGTCCAGTCTGGCAAAATGGGCCAGCATAGAAGACGGGAAGGCCCTTCAAGGTGAAGGGAGCTTGTCCATATGCATTTTGGGGTGGCGGGAAGCAATCAAAAGGAAAGCAAGCCTGGTAAGGAGGTTTGAGTGAGAAACTGCAGAGGCTTCAAATGCCAGGATAGGGCTGAAATTGGACCCTGTAAGTGGGGATGTGGGAACGATTGAGGGGTGACCCCTTTAAAAGCTGGAAGCTCCCTCTGGGGCAGTTAGAGGTAGATGAGTGGTCTGGAGAGGAGGCTGGAGCTGGGCAGAGGCAACTGGCTGAAGGAGTAATCAGGAGAGGAGGAAGGGGATGAGTTCCCAGGTCTCTCAGGTGGGTGGCGGAACCATTTCCCAGGTGGGAGACCATTGGAATAGGATTGGGAGGTTGCGGAGCCTATGGGGTACTTAGGAAGGGCAGAGTCTAGACCTCAGATCAAAGAGGGGGAGGTGGTGCGGAGGGCGGGCATCAGGTGGCAGAGGAGGGGTAGTAATTCCCAGAAGGTTCCCGCAGGGCCTGTGGGAAGTAAGCTGTCCTATTCGGCATGGACTTGGGTCTTCCTGAACCAGGCTGGGCCCTGGGTAGACTTGAGGGTTGAGCATCTGCTCCCAGGTTCTATGAGTAAGGCCTGGGAGCACTGCAAAGTCAGGGCTGGTGTCAGGCAGAGCCAGGCACAAGGATGGAAGGGAGGAGAAGGGTTGAAAAATAGACTTTGGCCCCTTCCTCCCAAGCCTTTGGGCCTCAGGGCTCTCGCTGGGCTGGGGGGTGTGGGATGACTTCGACCTGGCCTTGAGCCATCTATCCATCTGTCTTCTCCTCTGTCTTCCTCTGGTCTCCTTGTTCTCTCTCAGGCTGAGGGAGACTTGCTGGAGGGCAGGGGACAGGGTTCAGAGGAAGGGCAGGGGGTGGAAAGCCCCTCACCCCTTCCCCTGTGCCCACTCTGCCCAGAATTCGCGGTACCAGACATACCAGCGGATGTGGAACTACATGCAGTCGAAGCAGCCCAGCGTGTTCGTCAAGAGCACAGAGGAAGGCATCGCCCGTGTCCTCAACTCTCGCTATGCCTTCTTGCTCGAGTCCACCATGAACGAGTACCATCGGCGCCTCAACTGCAACCTCACCCAGATCGGGGGCCTCCTCGACACCAAGGGCTACGGCATTGGCATGCCGCTGGGTATGGTGGCGGCAGGGCTGGGGGCTTGGCAGACAGGCCAGGGACAGGCCACCAAACCTGTAGCCTGGCTCAGGACAGGTGCTCAGAAAATGGGTGATGAGTATTGCTGAATGGATGGAAGGGAGGGAGGAAGGATAGAAGGATGGCTGGATCTGCCAGAGAGACTGGACATGCCTCTCGGGGCTCATCGCTGGAAGCTCACCACCAATTTTGTCACCAAATTTTGGCATTTTAGCTTTTAAACCCGTCCGTGTGCTGATGGCTGCAGCTTATAGTTAACGTATTACTGTGTAAGAAGTTACTCTAAGTCTTAGCTGCTTTGTGGCAGCGTCGGAGCTGTGCCAGGGAAGCAACGTGGCCTGGTGCTTGGGGGGACAAGCTCTGAATTCACAGCTAGGTCCAAATGCCCATCCCCTAACCTCCAACTCAGCTAGAGTCACCTGCCAGGGAGTTGGAAATACTTGCCTCACGGGATCACTGAGAGGCTTGAATACATTTCTGTAAGCCAAGGGTCTGGCACACAGTAGGTGCCTGATAAATACTAATCACCCCACTCGCTCATATGCCAAGTTCCTGGCACTCGTAGGTGCTCAGGAAGTATCGCAGAGAATGAAGAATTGAGCACAGGACAGGGTAGGTGTGAGGTGTTTGGGCGCAAGGCTGGTCTAAGGGAGGAGAGAGGTGATCCAGGGTTGGGGCCATGCAGAGGAGAGGTGTGGCTGGAATTCTGATGCCCAGCTCTGTGCCAGGCATGTGCTGGATGCTGGGACAACACAGCAGGAAGCTGCAAAGCTCCATCCTCCTGCCTTCTTCTAGAGGCACAGACAGCAAACCAGCAGTGAACCCAGCTTTATAATGCGACGTCAGGTGGTGACAGCTGCTCTGAAGTAAATTAAGGGGAAGAGACTGACAGGAAGTAGAGCGCTTAGTGTCATTTTAAATGAAGTCAGAGAAGACCCCCTGAGGAGGCACCAGTGAGCAGAGCCCTGGGTGAATTGAGAGAAGGAACAGTCCAGGCCGAGGGAAAGCTTCCAGGATGGGATGACTCCTGGAGGACTTGGAAGAGCTAGGAGGCCAGTGTGGCTGGAGCTGAGAGCCATGGGGCGGCGGAGCCCCAGGCGGCTGGGCCAGCGGCTCGGAGCTTGTAGGCCAGGAAAGGGTGCTGTTCTCATGGCATCTGGGAGCCACTGGAGAGTTTTAAGCATGAGAACGGCATGATCTCTGACTCTGTTTCTGAAATTGTCCTTTTGTCCCTCTGGCTGCTTGTGGAGAAAAGTCTGTGTGGGGATGAGAGGAGGCTGCAGGGAGGGGACCGTGACAAATGTGACATGAGGTGTAGTGGGGCGTGGCCCTCATGGTTGCAGGGGAGCAGTGGTCAGGGCAGACCCTGGGGATGTGGCAGAGACAAGAGGAGGGCCCAGGGTCAGGGAGCAGTGGGGTTTGGTGGGCAGGGCTCTGGGGCCCGGTGGCCAGTGTGCCCCTTGTGTGCCCCGTCCAGGTTCCCCGTTCCGTGATGAAATCACACTGGCCATCCTGCAGCTTCAGGAGAACAACCGGCTGGAGATCTTGAAGCGCAAGTGGTGGGAGGGGGGCCGGTGCCCCAAGGAGGAGGACCACCGAGCTAAAGGTCAGCCGCCCCGCACGCTGTGCCCTCCTGAAGCCCCCCACAGCCCCTATACCTGCACAGCCAACCCATCTCCCACCCCCAGGTCTGGGCATGGAGAACATCGGCGGCATTTTTGTTGTGCTCATCTGTGGCCTCATCATTGCTGTCTTCGTGGCCGTCATGGAGTTCATATGGTCCACACGGAGGTCGGCGGAGTCCGAAGAGGTGAGGGAGTTGGCAAAGGGTGTGGGGGAAGCTGTGGGACCCCAGGGCAGGGGGGGCATGAAGACTGCGGCACTGTGGGCATCACTGGAGGAAAACAAGTGGCAAGGAGGGGTCAGGGAGCCAGGGAGGTGAGGGGATCTGGGAGGATCCAAGGGTAGAGGAGGCGGAGGAGAGAAGAGGAGAGCAGACAGATTGGGGGAGAATCCACAGGCATGAGGACAGAGGAGGAGGGGCAGAGGTAGTGACGAGGAGTGAGGGGGCACAGTGAGAAGGATGTGGGGAGAGGCAGAGCAAGGAGAACTAGGAGGGGAGGTGATGAGAATGCGGCTGACCCAGGCTGGACTGCTGATGGGCTCCCACTACGCTCGGGCCTCCCTTGCCCAGCCGTACTCCTCCACTGCCAGACCTGTCCGGGCCCCTGCACTCTAGATGGTTCTGGCCTTCCCCTCTCCCTACTAGCCCCCAACCCCTCCTCCTGGCCCTCACTTTTGGCTAATGACCTTGTTTCTACTCCCCTGAGCTAAGCAGGAGTGAGGAGAACATGCAGAGCCCCACCTCCACATCTAGCTGTCTTGCACTTTCTCCACTTGCCCTGGTAGTTACTCCAAGAAGGTCCACACTCCTAGCTAAGGCACCTCCATCTGGCCCCATCTCCTCCCTCTTGCCTTCCCCAGGACATCCCTCAGCAGTTCCCTCCTTGCCTCCACATCGCCAGTTCCCCTTTACTGAGTCAAGGCTGGCAACATAGGAACGTGCTGTCATTTCTCCCATCTTCCAAAATCCTCTCAACCCCATTTCCCTCCCAGCCACCACCCAACCTCTCCTTCCCTGACTGCCTTGAGAGACTTGAGTCTCCCTGCTGTTCCCTATTCCTCTCCTCCCATTCGATCTTGTACACACTCCAATCCAGCTGCTGTCCCCACCTCTCCGCTGAAGCCACTCTTGTCACCAGCAGCCTCTATGGGTGAAATCCAATGCAGGAGGCTCAGGCCTCATCACATGTGAGGTAGCAATAGGCTTCAGCCCAGCCCATCATCCGTTCTCAAAACCCACTCTTCCCTGCACTCACGTCGGTTTCCTCCTACCTCCCTGGCCACTGCTTTGTGGGGACTCTTGTGCTCAGGCCTGGAATTTCCAGACTCATGGTTTGTAAGACCATCTCTATGCTGAGGACTTCTGTATTATCTATTGTCACATGACAAACTGTCCCCAAATTTAGCAGCTTTAAAACAGCAAACATATCAATTCACAGTTTTTGTGGGTCAAGAATCTGGGAGCAGCTTAGCTGGGCAGTTCTGGCTGTCCAGGGTCTCTGGTAAGGTCATGGTCACAATGTTGGCTGAATGCTCAGCTGGGCTGGAGGAGCCACTTCTAGGATGGCTCACTGTCTCAAAATGTACCTATGGAGTTTTAATTTATGGAGGTGACTGAGCAATGACACAGAGAAACCAGTCCATTGAAGGAAGATTTTTATTACTTACGTTTCCTGAGAGGAGAGGTCTGCCACACCACACAGGGCCACATGGGGAAGCACCGGGTTTATGCAGGAGCAGGAGGCGGGGGAAGGGAGAGGCAGTCTCTCCCTGGTCACCAAGATTTTAAAGATGTCAAAACATCCTCAGGTACAGAAAATAAAGAACGTGATGAATACACACATTCACATGGCAGCTGGCTGGAAGCCTCGGTTCCTTGCACAGGGACCTTGCCACTGCGCTGTTTGTCTACGCCATGGCCACACCCTGAGTGAGTGATACGAGAGAGCCAGTCAGAAGCCAGCATGTCAGCTGAGCTGGCGTGTTCTGGTCATACAGCTGCCTACTGTAGCCCCAAATGTGTATCTCACAGGGACCTGTCCCTGAACCCAGGGTCTATAAATACAGCTCAATACTCGACATCTCCACATGGATGTCTAACAGCACACAAAACGCAGGTGTCTAACATGGAGCTCCTGCCCACCCACCAGGGAACACCATCATTCCGGTTGCTTCAGCCAAAATATGTGGAGTTACCCTTCACTCCTCCCTCTCACACCCTCTGTCTGATCTGGCAAATCCTGTTGGCTCCACCTTCAAAATACTGTACCCAGAATCCAACCCCTTCTACTTCCTCAGTGCCCTCAGTGCCTCCCTGCTCTTGTCCTTGGCCTCCCTACTCTCAGCACAGTTCCAGAGTGATCCTGAGAGCACAGCGTCCCCTACTTCAAACTCTCCACTGGCTCCCATCTGACTCTGAATAAAAGCAAAATCCTTACAGTGTCCTGGCCTCACATGAGCAGGCTCCCATTGCTCCTTTGACTTCCTCTACCTCTCTCCCCCTGCACTCCCCAGTCTCAGGGAGCCTGAGCACACACCACTTCCGCCTGGACACCTCCCAGCCCCAGGCTACCTGCTTTTGCATCCGTATTGTTTCGCCTTCAGCACACTGGAATATAACCTCTACAAGGGCAGGGATTGCTGTTTGTTTGGTTCTCTGCTGTATCTTCAGGGCCCAGAACAGTGCCTGGCACACAGTAGGTGCTGGACAGATAGGCCTAGCAGTAATGACAGCTTGACTCTGAGGCAACAGATGGAACACAAGTAGGCGGGGAAGGACTAGAGGCAGTCAGAAAATTTAGAGTGAAAAGACGAGAGGAAGCAAAGGGCAGGTTCAGGAAGAAACCCACAGAACGGAGACTGGAGAGATAAGTGGAGACAGGAGCTGAGAGGTAAGACAGGAAGAGCAGGGAGAGACAGAGGAATGGGAGGGAAGAGAGGAGGCGAAAGGACATGGGGGTGGGGCGGGGAGAGCAGGGGTGCAGAGGGGTGGGAAGAGGAAAGGACGGGGTGTGGGGAGAAGCTGGGGGCGGCCGCCAGGAGAGCCCAGGCAGGTGACCCCCAATCATTGCCCGCAGGTGTCCGTATGCCAGGAGATGCTGCAGGAGCTGCGGCATGCGGTGTCCTGCCGCAAGACGTCGCGTTCCCGCCGGCGCCGTCGCCCCGGTGGCCCGAGTCGGGCCCTGCTGTCGCTGCGTGCCGTCCGCGAGATGCGTCTCAGTAACGGCAAGCTCTACTCGGCCGGCGCGGGTGGGGACGCGGGCGGCGCTCATGGGGGCCCCCAGCGCCTCCTGGACGACCCAGGGCCTCCTGGCGGGGTCCGGCCCCTGGCTTCCACCCCCTGCACCCACGTGCGCGTCTGCCAGGAGTGCAGGCGCATCCAGGCGCTGCGGACCTCTGGGGCCGGAGCGCCCCCGCGTGGCCTGGGCGCCCCCGTGGAGGCCACCAGTCCTCCCCGGCAGCGAACCGGCCCTGCTGGGCCCCGCGAGCTCACTGAGCACGAGTGACGACGGACGGGGCCAGGCAGATGCCCAGACTTGGCCGTAGGGACCGGGACCGGGCCAGCCCCAGACCCCTGTCGCCCCCGCCTCCCCATGCAGCGAGGAACAGGACTTGTGCCCCGGCGGGCCGGACGCCACGCTTTTGCCTTGGATTACCGGTGAAGTCCGAGGCCCGGCTCCAGAGCCTGCCTGCGCCCCCTAGTGGACTCGCGAGAGGGTGCCGCGGATCCGCATTCTGCCCCCCCCACTGCGGACAGGAGGAGCGCAGGAACCGAGGACTCCAGGGTCCGAGGGCCACAGGACTATTCCCGGAAGCGGAAAGCAGTTAGCCAGGAGAACCTCATCCTGGGACTGCTCAGGCTCCCAAGACGACGCAACTCCCCACTTCTGGAGGAGGGCCTCCGGGCAGAGGTGTCCCCTGGGGCGCCCCTCGCCTCTTTTTTCTCTCTTTTTTGGGGGGAGAAACTTCGGAATTTCTATGAGAACCCCCCCAGGGAGGGGGTCAGTTGGGCCCTCATCCCTCCCCCTGCCACACCCCAGTCCCGTTGGAATAAAAAAAGAACAAAACCCCCAGACTGGGGATAGCCCTATCTCATTTCCTGGGAGTGTGAGGGCATTAGAGGATTGGATCCCCCGCCCCCAGGGAGTCTGCTCAGAACCACATACTGGATGGTCACTTTTGCAGTCAGCACCCTCGGCCCTGCCCACAACCAGCAGGTCAGCCCAGGTCCCGACAGCTGGCCCCTCTCCGCTGACCTTCGCTCAGGACAGAAGGAGGCTGCGACAAAGACCCTGAGACAGATGGAGAGAGATGCGGGAATCTGGAGAGGCGGAGACACCAGGGAAACTGACACAGAAAGACAGAAACCAGAAGAGGCTGGGGGAGGGAAGGACAAGTGAACTGTTTAGTGTGGTGGTGCCTGGGTGGCCGGTGTGGTGGCAAGTGTGTGCCTGGGAAGGGATGATTTGGCGACTCTGTAATCATGTGCATATGTGTGTGTATGTACATCTATGAGGCCATCTTCAAACGTCTGTGACTGTGACCCTGTGTTTCTGCTGAAAATGTACCTCCCAGCCCCCAAGAGAGGAATACATAAATCCCCATAGAGAGAGAGAAGGGTGGGTCTGCTTTGTGTCCTACCCTCTCCCGCCCTGCTGCAGGTTTCTGTGGAAACTGCAGCTGAGAAAGGATGAGTGAAGGTCACACAGCAAGAGCCAAAACGAGGCCGAGTAGAAGGGTAGAGATGGAGAGGTGGGGAGAGAGAGACGGAATGGGAAGAGAATGAGAGGGGCAGAGGATAGGGAAGGAGTTAGGGGCAAAAAGGGGGAAAGAGAGGGAGCTGGCTGTGATGAGACAGAATGGAGAGGGGCACGAGAGGGATGGGCAGAGGGGGGAGACAGACAAAGTAGGGAGGGTAAAGTACCCGGAAATTGGGGCTGAGAGAAGCAGGCATTGAGGTGGAGCAGAGACAGGTGAGAGACAAGAAGCCATAGAAAACTAGATGGTGACGAGACGGCTGGAGCGGTGAGTGAAGCCAAACAGGGACAGAGGGTGAGGGTGAGGCTGGGCCTGCCCATGTGGCCTGTGGCCCAGAGCAGGGAGCTGTCCGTTCAGCACCGGACCGCCACAACGTTGCTCTGGCTCCCCTGCAGTGCCTGTCTTTGTAGAACCTGGGCGGGCCACACCCCAGGAGACCTGCCTGTCACACAGCACCCCGAGTGTCCATCCAGCCCCTACTGTGTTTCAGACACTTGCCCTCAGGGACAGGTGTGGGGGTGAGCTTGTGTCTCAATGGTTCTGTTCTCTCCACATCTCTTTTACAGACTAATCGATGTCTCTGCCCTTGGGCCATACTGTGTCTGTCCAGTGACTAGAATATAATTGCAGACATTTCTGTTCTCCCAGTTTTGGTCCCAATACCTCACTGCTAATGGTCTCTGGATTCTCTCCCCATTTCTGAGTCTCCCCTCCCCCCTTTCCGCTCTGAGTCTCTAGAGCCTTTATCTCAGAGTCTCTCCAATTTGTTAAACATTTGTGTCCCTGTGTCCCTGTCACCTTCACTGAGTGCTTCTGTTGCTCTGTCTCCCTCCATCCATTTTCTCATCTCTGTTTTTGCCGGTCTCTCTGTCCATTTGTATCTGCCTCTCTCTGGTTCTAGACTGTGTGTCCATGTCTCCTCTTATGTGTGTCTGTCTCTAGTGCTGAGTTCCCCTGTTGCTGTCCATCACTGTGACCTTCCTAAGTCTGCCCCCACCCCCAACTTCTGCAGAGCCTCTGGCTGGGAGCATGATGCACAGTCATCAGTCTCACCAGGGCTGTGTCTGAGTAGGGAGTGCATGTCTAGGGTGGGGTGTGGGGGACCAAGGTTTTCCCGAGCCCAGCTGGAGAGCAGGAGGAGAGAGCCTAGAATCTCCTGGGATCCAAACATCCCAGGCTTTTCTGCCTCTCAATCCCCTTCCCCATGGTCCAGGCTCTTCCCTGCAGGTCAAGGTGTCAGGAGAGGGAAAGGATATGTTGACGAGTCCTCTCTCCTCTAGGAAGGGTGCAGAGTTGGGGAGAGGGGCCTGGGAGCCAACTACCTGGCTTAAAAAATGTGGCTCCCCCCCTTCCCCAGTCTCCATGGAGACAGGCCAGGTCTGCAGGCCCAGCCTCCTTTGCTGCATAGTCGGCCTTCCTGTTACCATGGCAACAAGGGACAGCAGAGAGGGAAGGGGATGGGTCAGAGTACAGGATTGGGCGGAAGCTCTGGGTGCTGGGGAAAGCCACGGAACTGACTCCCTACCTCCTCCTACTCCCTGGCCCCATCTCCCTGCCCATGCCCATCTCTCTATGCCTCTGAATCTCTGCCTCTGTTTCTGTGTCTCTCACTCTGGCCTCCAGCCTTTTACATGTTTCTCAGGACAGGTCCCTAACTTTCCCACCCACCACCCACACACCAGGCTCACAGCCTGCTCCTTGCCTGTGTACCCAACACAAGCACTCCCCTAAGTGGAGATAATATGCACATTCTGAGAAGGCGACAGGGCCAGGCCCTCTCTCGCTCTCTGCTCCTACTCTCCCCAGGGAGAGTCTAGAGCATTCCTCATGGAGCAAGGGGGTGGGGTGGGGTGGGAAGCCATGACTCCTCAGGTGCCAGTGAGTGGCTCTGGGGTGTGGGTGCCAGCTGTGTGTGTGTGCATACACATACCAGTATGGGATGTGTGTGGCGTATGGGTGGGGGTGTTGGAGTGTGTTTGGAGGTGCAACAAAGGTATACACGATAGCACCCCAACAGATGATGTGTACAGCTTGGGAGGTGTGTGGGATGGCATCAGGGGATGTTTCTGTGAATTACTGTGCCGTGAGTCCGTGGGCACCTTTTTGTCTGTCATTAACGATTAGCAACCATCATTTGTCAATTTTGCACTGTAGGCCTTTGCTCATGCCCAGGTATACTGGGGAGGAGCCTATGTGATGGTGTGTGTGTTGTGTGACCATGCAACAGCATCCACAAAGGCTTCTGTGTTGTCGGGAAGCAGCGTGAGGCCTGTAGTGCACAATGGCACTGAGCGTGGATGTGTGTTGGTTCTGAGGTCTGTGGGTGGCATGGTTTTGAGTCTCCGTGAGATGGAACAAGGACAGGTATGGTGGAGTGTGTGATGTGTGTGTCTTCAATGTAGTGTTCTGACGGGGGGTGTTCATCTATGTGGCACTTGATTATGATTGTGATCGTGTGGTGTGATGGGTGTGTGAGGTATGTGCTATGTGCATTTCATTCCTACATGTTCGTGGGCCTCACTTGGGGTTGTGTGATGGGGTAGTGCAGTGTGTGGAAGGGTCCTGTGATTGTGAAACTGGTGGGGTGTGATGCAGTGGTGTATGTGTGTGTCCCCAGTATCTGGACTACCTGGATGGTGGTCACAGGTATGATGCTGAGCGGTCTTCTGGCTGTGATGCGTCTCCTGTGTACCTGTGCACTTGCGTCCTATTGGGTGGCTCTGCCATGGCTCTGGGTAGGGAGAACACACACAGTGAGGGGGCCTCAGGGCTCCTCCCCCCTCTGCAGCACCCTGTCCTCATTGTGGGGTCTATCTCCCCTCTTGTGAACTCTCCAGCTCCCCCTCCAGAGCAGAACCCATGCAGTCTCCAGCTCCCCCTCCCTCACTGCGGACAGAGGTGCTCTGGGCCCCCTGCATCGTTGCGGTGGTTTACCCGGCTTTCCCCCACCCGGTGTCCACCTCCTGGAGCGCACCCCTCTCCTGCCTGGCACCCCCCCAAAGTGAGGGGAATTCCAGGGCTTTCCCTCCCTCAGCGCCCCCTCCTCGGAGGCGCCCTCCACATTGTAAGGGTCTCCAGGTTCTTCATTGCGGGGATCTCCGGGATCCCCCCTCCTGCAGCGTCCTCCCCTGGCAGAGGCTGGGGGCGGGGAGGACAGCTGCAGTACCGGGGGCGGGGCCCCGTCCGTCCGTCAGGGCGCCTGCGCCCCTGATTGGCCGGCGCCGGTCCTCCCCGCGGGCGCGGGCATATGAGACAGCGGAGGCGGCGGCCGCCGCAGACCCTGTGCAGTCGGGCTGACGGCTGACGGACGCGCGGACGGCGCGGGCGCTGCAGAGGCCCCCCCAGCCCGAGCCCGCGCCTGAGCCCACCCCGAGGCCCCTGCCCCGGCCCCCTTCCCGCCCGCGGGCCCCTGACCCCCGAAGCCGCCAAGATGGGGGTAGGTGCTCTGTCGGCCAGGGATGCGCGCGCGCGCGCGCGCGCGTGTGTGTGTGTGTGTGTGTGTGTGTGTGTGTGTGTGAGACATAGCGGGTCCAGTGACACTGGGTGTCTGCGGGGGTGGGGGCTCCGGGACCCCTGCGCCCCGCGACCTGGTCTGTGGACCCCGTGAGCCCGCGGAGACGGCCCCGCTTGTTGTGTGTCTGGCTGAGTGTGTGCTCGGCCGCCTGGGTCCCGGGCGTCTGTGTGGCACGTCGGCGTGTCTTTGTGCGCGGGGTCCGCGGGGCAGGGGCCGGCCGCCGCATCCGCGCCCGCCTGCTGCTGTGGGATGCTCGGCCGCGTGCGCGCGCGGGCGCCGGGCTCCGCCGGGCCCTGGGAGCACCGTCTCCCTGCGGTTGTGTAGCCCGGGTGGTGTCCTGCCGTCTGCAGCCGTGTCTGGGTGTGTCTGCGAGCTGGCGTTTGTGTCTGGGGGTGTCCAGGCCCCTCCGCTTCCCTGGCCGGGTGGGGACCAGATGACCTCTCTTTCTCCTTCCAGGCCTGAGTGGGGGGGCTCTGCAGTGCGGTGCAGCGCGGCCTGGGGCTGCGGCTGGGGCCAGCCCCTCATCTGGGGGGGCAGGCATTGGGGGCTGGGTGGAGCGGGACCAGCGAGGGGAGGCTGAGTGAGGGCGAACGTTTGCAAATGCGCGGTGGGGGGGGGGGTATCGTGCATGCCTGGCTATGCCCTTGCCTCAGTGTCTGTGTGTCCTTGTCTGTCTGCGAGTCTCTCCAGCAGATGCCGCCTCCTATCCTGGCTGACCACCTGACCCCGCGCAGCCCTGGATTCCTCCCCGCGTGTCTGGGGCGGGGCCACGGGGGCAGGAGTGGGAGAGGCGGGTGGGCTGGGCTGGGTGGGGTGAGGACAGAGGGTCCGGGTGAGAGAGGCCAATGGAAACGGGGTATGAGGGATGGGAGGAAGATGGCGGATGAAGGCTGCCGGGCCCAGGGATGGAGGTGGGGGATGGGGGTTCAGATCTGTGGATTGGGGTGGGTGAGGGGGGATGGGGAGAAGAAATGGGTGGACAGAGGACTAGGAGAGAGGAAGGGGGAGGTGGGAGTCAGTGATGCTTCCAGGTAAGTGGGATGGGGGAGGGGACGCCATGGGCAGATGGAGGAGAGGACTGAGGCTAAAGGCCTCAGAGAAGGAACTGCAGGGAGAGGGGGTTGGGGGTACTTAGAGAAAAAAGTGGGGACAAGAAGAGAAGTGAGGTGCTTTAGACACAGGAAGCAGAGACAGAGACATGGAAAGATGGAGAGAAATGCAGAGACACAGAGATGCTCTACAAGAGACAGGGAGAAAGAGACAAAGAAAGAGACACGGGCAGAGAGACATGAGAAAGACAAAGAGAAACTGAGGCAACCCAGGGACAGACATTTGCTATCCAGACACAACCCAAGTCAGCCTGGGTGATGGGAAGAGAAGGCAGAGGGCAATAGGGGAGGTTGAGGGAGAGATGCTCAGAGATGATGCCCCAGACACCCTGAGGGGAGGAGGGGCAGGCTGGCCAAGGCACAGAGGCCATGTGAGCTGAGGGCATCAGGGGGAGGCAGACAGCACAGGAAATGGCAAGGAGCCACACAGGTGGGCTGCAGCGAGGCAGGCGTGCCCCCCACTCTCAAAGGTGCTCTCACCCTGCAGTGCACCTACCTGGGCTTCCTGCCTTCACTGGGAAAGCCTTGGCTATCCCCCCCCCCCCCCCACCACCAACAGATAGAAGGGATTCCGGTTATGGCAAGGGCAAGCAAGAGCCAAAGTGTCCTAGCCCCTCCTCCTTCAGGACAGGAGTCCAGATCCCCAGCCCCTCCTCCTTCAGATCCAGAAGTCCAGGCCCCCAGCCCCTCCTCCCTCAGGCCCAGGAGTCCAGGCCCGCAGCCCCTCTTCCCTCTGACCAGGAGTCCAGGTCCCACTCCTAGGCCTCATAGGGACCCAAGCATCAGCTACCAGCCTCCCCTAAGGCTTCAGGGGTGAGCAGCTGGTTTTCTTCCCCACTCCTGCCAGGCCCCCATCTCTCTTTCCTGCCACCCCCTTCCCATCTCTACCTTAACCCCATGAGCTTATATCTCCGCATCTCTCCATCCACGGGTCTACCTCTCTGAAGAGGCAGAGACCCCTGGGACGGGATGGAGCAGTGTCCTCACTGTCCCCCAAACCTCTGTGCTTCATGTCAGACGCAGTGCTGCTGCAGGGCTGGCCCAGGGCCAAGCCTCCCTCCTGCCCCCTGCACTCCCTTAGAGGCTCCAGGCTACAGCCCCTCCCAGTAGCCCCCCAGCTCAGCTTCGGGTCTGGGGGCAGATAGCAGGCAGCTCAGCCCTCTACAAGGTCACGAGGAGATTATCGCTGAGCCTCGCTGAGCCTGGGATCCTGCCTTGGCCATGGGCCCATAGGATCTGTCAGCAACCCTCTACCAGCACCCAGTCTCTCCCCACCCCCTCCCATCACCATCCCAGGACACTGCCTTCCCCATCTGCCTAGGCCACCAGACTGGAGCTTCACTCCCCTACACACCGCATCCAGTCAAGCCAGGACCAGGGCTTCTGCACCCTAAATCCCAGCCAGCTCCCACTCTGTCCTCCAGAGACCTGACTGTGACCACCCCCTGTTCCAACCTGTCCATGGCGCCCACCAGCCCACAGGAGAGAGGTCAGGGCCCACAGCTTGTTCATCAAAGCCGTCAGGACTAACTGTCTCCTAAGATCTGCTGGATCTTCTGAGAGACAGAGACCGAAACATCCATAGGGCTGGGGAGTAAGGCCCAGGAAAAGAGACAGGTGGAGATGACAGGGAGAGAAACATATAGGAGAGCAGGAGCTGGAGGGACAGGGATGGCGAGATGGACGCAGAGATAGACACAGAGATAGAGGGAAATATGGCAGAGTGAGATGGTGAGAGACAGATAGGGAGAGACACCGAGCATCACAGAAAAGAGATAGTTTGAAAGATGCAGAGACACAAGACAGAGAGAGGCAGAGGTAAGGATGGAGAAAGATGCAGAGACAGAAAATACTGACTCAGAGAGTCTGCGATCCTAACACATCAACTTGGAGATAGGAACCCAGAGAGATAGACTCAGCTGGACTCAGCAGAGATAGTTCAAAAGATGGAGACATTGCATGAGAGACAGAGAGACATAAATATCCAGAGAGGGAAACAAAAGTCATAGAGAGACACGTGCAGAGAGACTCAGAGACACAGAGAGAAGGACAGACAACATTAAGTGATGAGGGAGAGAGACCAGAGATAAAAGTAGCCACAGAGATACAGAGATGGAGAGATGAAGAGATAGAAAGAGACAGAGAGACAAAACAGAACAAGACAGACACAAACAGAGACCCAGACAGATCGAGAAACAGACAGACATAGTAAGAGACAGACACTTGGAAGGTTGGACAAGCCCAGGGAGAGGAAGAAAGAGACAGAGGGAGACACACAAAGATAACAAGATGCAGAGACAGAAGGGAGTGACCCACAGATACGGGCACAGAAACAGAGAGAGAGAGAAGCGCAGACTGACCCAGATGGAGACCCTCAGGGACAGACACCCAGCAGCACATGGAGCCAGAGCCGGTGAGGCCAATCGGCAGAGATGAGGCTCACGGGTGTGGGAAACACCCAGAGCCAGAGAGGACCCCCCCCAGAAACACAGGCTGAGACCCCTGAGCCAGCCCCCTGCCCAGAGACACAGGGCAGGGTGAGGGTGGGCTCGGAGGGCCGGTGTCCCCCTGTAATTCCTTCTCGCCCGCAGTCTGGTGACTCTGACAGCTATCGTGTCGCCACCTCGCAGGACAAGAAAGATGACAAGAGTTCGCCTAAGAAGAGCAAGGCCGCCAAGGAGCGCCGGGACTTGGATGACCTGAAGAAGGAGGTGGCAATGGTAAGGACCCCCCTCCCCCAGCATCCAGAGCACCTTCCCCCCCCTCCCAGGCACCACACTCACATGCCTGCCCCCCCCCCGTTCCTCAGACCGAGCACAAGATGTCAGTGGAGGAGGTCTGTCGGAAGTACAACACGGACTGCGTGCAGGTGCGGCGCGGGCCGGGGGGCGGGGGCCGGGGCCAGGCCTGCTCAGGGAGGGTTCTGTGTGAGTCCTGTGCCCCCAGGGTCTGACCCACAGCAAAGCCCAGGAGATCCTGGCCCGGGACGGGCCTAATGCGCTCACGCCGCCGCCCACCACCCCGGAGTGGGTCAAGTTCTGCCGCCAGCTCTTCGGGGGCTTCTCTATCCTGCTGTGGATCGGGGCCATCCTCTGCTTCCTGGCCTACGGCATCCAGGCGGGCACCGAGGACGATCCCTCTGGGGACAATGTGAGTGTCCTCCATCCTGCCCTGCCCAAGGCCACTTCTCCCTGTCCCTTTAGACTTTTCGAAGCCCACTCCCCTCCTTTTTCTCACCTAACTTTCACAATCATCCCATGAAAGAACTGGAGAAGGTACAAGGGAAACCGAGGCTCAGACAAGCCAAGTAACTTACCCAAGGTCACACAGCAGGACACATAGCTAGATCTCCATCCCAAGACTGTGTCATCTCAACGGCCTTGGGGACATACACTACCAGGTGGTCATGGCCTGAAAGATACCCAAAGAGAGAGTGTACTCATGCAGAGACCCAGGCACACACCCCTACGGATCTGTCAGGACCCATCCACCAACACAGCGGACACACACAAGGACAGTCTCAACAGACAACATGCCCATAAACAGTGATTACATATAGATTCCTGCCTGCACACACACACATATACACATATGCAGAGTCAATGCAGTCACACTTGGATCCGGTCACATGGCCACCTAGTTCAGACACACAGGTACAGAGAGACAGACTGATGGAACTCAAAGACAGACACAGAAGTTCAAACACACACAGAACTGCAAGCGGACAAATATGAGGATCAAGCACAGACAGACAGTATTCCCATAAATTAAAACCTAAACAGGAAGACAGACAGAGATTCCCACATAGACTCAAACACAAACAGTCCAGTAAATTTAAAGCCAGACACGCAGACAGCCAACACACAGACAGACACATGGACAGGCAATAGTACACTCCCAGATTCTCTAACACAGACAGAAAGACAGACAGATAGATGCACAAAACAGAGAGATGGACAGACCCAGACACCCAAACACATCCATACTCAGAAAGAGGGACTCAAACACAAAGAAGCAGACAGTCTCACAGACGAGAGACTCAGACACACAGACCTTCAAATGGACACAGCCCTGGGGTCAGACACACAATTACAGACCCCCACTGACACACAGCTCCCTTCCCAGATTCCACAACCCGGGTGGGGCTGGGAGCGTCTGGGCAGCCGTGACCCTGCCTCTCCCTGCAGCTGTACCTGGGCATCGTGCTGGCAGCCGTGGTCATCATCACCGGCTGCTTCTCCTACTACCAGGAGGCCAAGAGCTCCAAGATCATGGAGTCCTTCAAGAACATGGTTCCCCAGGTGAGGGGAACCCAGGAAAGGGCCAGGTGGGGGTGGACAGGTGGGTGGGGACTCTGCCAAGTGACTCCAGGCAGAGAGAGTCCAGGAGGTGACTCTTTTCCATCCCACCCCAGCAAGCCCTGGTGATCCGGGAAGGTGAGAAGATGCAGGTGAATGCTGAGGAAGTGGTGGTCGGGGACCTGGTGGAGATCAAGGGCGGGGACCGAGTCCCAGCAGACCTTCGGATTATCTCAGCGCACGGCTGCAAGGTGGGCCTGGGGCCCAGCTCTGCCCTTCCTAGAGTTGGCCCAAGAGTCCGGGACCCCAGCTCCTTCCTCCCTCAGACCCAGCTGTCCATGCTCCTGGTCCCCACACCTCAGACCCAGGAGTCCAGGCCCCTGGTTTCCTCCTCCCTCAGACCCAGGAGTCCAGGCCCCCGGTTTCCTCCTCCCTTAGACCCAGGAGTCCAGGCCCCCAGCCTCTCCTCCATCAGACCCAGGAGTCCAGGCTCCCAGCCCCTCCTCCATCAGACCCAGGAGTCCAGGCTCCCAGCCCCTCCTCCCTCAGACCCAGGAGTCCAGGCTCCTGTCTCCACTCCTCAGACCCATAGGTTCCTTAGACCTTAGCAGGAAGCCCTGTACCCTCCCCATCTACAGGAGCCGAACCTCTGGCCTTTCAAACACCACTCACCCACCCAAGCACCCAGGCTTCTAGCTGTGACCTCAAGGGACGCAGACTTCAGCCCCAGCCTCCTCTGGACAAACAGCCCCTGATCCCAGGCCTGGGGCTAAGCCCTCTCTCCTCCGCACCCACCCCCAGGTGGACAACTCCTCCCTGACCGGCGAATCAGAACCCCAGACCCGCTCTCCCGACTGCACACATGACAACCCCTTGGAGACTCGGAACATTACCTTCTTTTCCACCAACTGCGTGGAAGGTGAGGCAGGGTGTGGTGGGGGCACCAGGCTGGGGCAGGGCTGGTCCAGATGGGCATGTACATCAGGGGCTCAGGTCCTTCTGAACCTCACTGAGCGCCCCCTCCCCCACCTCAGCTTAATCCTCTCTGGCCCCACAGGCACGGCTCGAGGGGTGGTGGTGGCCACAGGGGACCGTACTGTCATGGGCCGCATTGCCACCCTGGCTTCAGGGCTGGAGGTGGGCAAGACGCCCATCGCCATCGAGATTGAGCACTTCATCCAGCTCATCACGGGCGTGGCCGTCTTCCTGGGGGTCTCCTTCTTCGTGCTCTCCCTCATTCTCGGATACAGCTGGCTGGAGGCTGTCATCTTCCTCATCGGCATCATCGTGGCCAATGTCCCAGAGGGCCTGCTGGCCACTGTCACTGTAAGGCCCGGACCTCTACAGTGGGTCTGGGGGAGGGAGGGCTGGGGGTCCAGACCCCTGGGTCTGAGGGAGGAGGGCCTGGAGCTTGGATTTCAATGTTGTTGATCAGGGTAATTTGGGATTAGGGGCCGAGCCTCCTAAATCTTAAATGGGGAGGGTCCTGGGACTCCGAGATCCTCATTAACAAAACAAACAAAAATCTTGAGAAACACTCAAGGCATAAAGGGCTAACAATCCCATCACTTTTTAAAGTTAACTTACAGATTTTAGAAGTGTACAGTAGTGGTGGAAAATCTAAAGAATACATTAAAATAGTTTAAAAATAAAACAATGGCCCCCTTCCCTCCGCCCAGCCGGCAGCCCCGTGGCGGGATCCGCTCTCTGCTCTCCTCCCCGCAGGTGTGGGCACGTTGCAGCGTGTTAGTAAGCTTTCACGCACGTAGAAGGGACCGTCCTAGGCATACTAGTCTTCCCCTTGATCTTTGACTTCATATATCAACAACGTTTTCCATTTTAGCATATTCGAAGCTACTCTGGGTCAAAGGCTGTTCATTGACATAAACATATAATACACATACACAGCATTGCACATGTGAATGTACAGCCTGAGAGCCTGGGCAAATGAAACACACGCACATCGGCTGCACCAGCCTCAAGTTCCCCAGAAGCCCCTTCAAGACCTCACCCAGCCCCTACCCCCACCCCCAGGGTAACCCCCACATGGGCCCTGCTGAAGTATAGTTTTTTTCTGCTTCATATCAGTTGGAATAATTCAGTGGGAACTCTTGTTACTGGCTCTTTTTTGCTGACATCATGGTGGGGTGTTTTTTTCTTTTTTTTATTGATTTTTAGAGAGGAAGGCACAGGGAGAGAGAGAAAAAACAACAACATTGATATGAGAGAAAAACATTGATTGGCTGCCTCCTGCACACCCCCAACTGGGGATCAAACCCACAATCCGGGCATGTGCCCTGAGCGGGAATCGAATCGATGACATTTCGGTGCACAGGAAGACACCTAACAATTGAGCCACACTGGCCAAGGCTGGACATCATGTTTCTGAACTTCATCCATGCAGTTCCCTGCAGCAGTAGCTTGTTCTTTTTCACTGCTGTATAGTATTTCATCTTTATTTCACAATCTATTTATATTCTCCCTGGGCTGAGCAATGGGCTGTTGGCATTCATGTTGTTGGGCCAATCCTGCCACCTGGCTCTGCCTGTGACTTGCCTGTCCTTGTGTGCCCAAAGGTGTGTCTGACACTGACAGCCAAGCGCATGGCCCGGAAGAACTGCCTTGTGAAAAACCTGGAGGCTGTAGAGACCCTGGGCTCCACATCCACCATCTGCTCGGACAAGACAGGGACCCTCACCCAGAACCGCATGACAGTTGCCCACATGTGGTTCGACAACCAGATCCATGAGGCCGACACCACTGAGGACCAGTCAGGTGAGAGTGGGGCCTAGGAGGGGACCAAGGGGGCCTGGCCCCAAGATGTCCCCAGCTGTGACACATGCCTTCTCCAGGAACCTCGTTCGACAAGAGCTCGCACACCTGGGTGGCCCTGTCCCACATCGCCGGACTCTGCAATCGGGCCGTCTTCAAGGGTGGTCAGGACAACATCCCTGTGCTCAAGGTGGGTCTGGCCGCTCGCCTGGCCTTGGCCTTGCCGGTGCCCATCCCCGCTGCTCTGCCCTGATAGCCCTCTCTCCCCAGAGGGATGTGGCCGGCGATGCCTCCGAATCGGCCCTGCTGAAGTGCATCGAGTTGTCCTCCGGGTCTGTGAAGCTGATGCGGGAACGGAACAAGAAAGTCGCCGAGATCCCCTTTAACTCCACCAACAAATACCAGGTACGCGGGGCTCTCGCAAGACCGGCCTGGACCTCACTTTCCCTATGAAGCCTTAGTGGTCACCTCTACCCCACTGCCCTGCTTTCCCCAAGCCCTAGGCAGCCACTCATCCACTTTCTGTCCCTTGGGTTCGCCTGTTCTGGACTTTTCACATAAAAGAGATCCTATGGCCTTTTGTGTCTGGCTTCCTTCACTCAGTGTGTTTTCAAGGTTTCTCCATGCTGTAGCGTGGATCAGTGCTTCATTCCTTCTTATGGCCGAATAACCTTCCGTTGTATGTGTGGACCGCAGTTTGTGTGCTCCTGTTGGCTACCATGAATAACGCTGCTGCGAAGGCCATGTTACAAGTTTTTGTGCGCGTGTAGTTTGCATGTCTCTTGCGGGAATACCCAGAGATCGCTGGGCCATATGGTAACTCTGCATTTAAACTTCTGGGAGCTGCCAGACTGGTTTCCAAAGTGGCTGCACCATTTTCCATTAACTCACATTGTTTAAAGGACCCTCTTGGCTGCTGTCGGGGGAAATGCTATGGGGCAGGGAAGGCCAAATGGGGGTTCGGCGTGGAGGCTGCTGAGATGTTCCACGTGAGAGATGGTGGTGGCCAGACAGGGTCCCTGGATGTGGGAGGTGAGAAGAGAGGAGAGTCTAGGTGTATTTCAGAGGTGAGCCGACCAGATTTGGTGATGGATCAGATGTGGGATAAGAAGGGGTCGGGGGAGCAAAAGGCAGGGAGAGAGGCCCATGTCTTATTGGCAGCCGACTTTTCTGTGAAATACACAGAGGGGCAGAAGTTCTGTGGTACAGAGAGACAGAAACAGGCAGAGGTGAGCAGAGATCTCTGCAAGAGTCTGAGAAACAGACGATCTCTCAGGTCGAGATTTAGACAGCACCCTCTGGGGAAGCTGACTGTGCTGGCGCCCATGGCTCTGGGCAGGGCTGGGGCCCTCTGCCAGCCTGCGTGGGCAGCTTCCAGGCCCCTGTGAGATTCAGGCACACCCACCCTCTGCTCTGTCCACAGCTCTCCATCCATGAGACCGAGGACCCCAACGACAACCGGTACCTGCTGGTGATGAAGGGCGCCCCTGAGCGCATCCTGGACCGCTGCTCCACCATCCTGCTGCAGGGCAAGGAGCAGCCGCTGGACGAGGAGATGAAGGAAGCCTTCCAGAACGCCTACCTTGAGCTTGGTGGCCTGGGCGAGCGTGTGCTGGGTGCGCACCACGGGTGGGGCTGAGCTGGGCAGGGGCAGGGGCAACTCCGGGAGCAAGGAGGGGGTGATGCTGCCCAGAGCTGGCTCAGAATAGGGCCTCCCACAATGCACACGAATGAATGAATGAATGAATGAATGAATGAATGAATGAATGAATGGAGATGGGATGGCATCTTTAGGAAATGAATGTTGGCTGACTGTCCGGCCAGCTGGGAGATGACTGCTGGGACTGGAAGGCCAGGAGCTGTGGGGCAGGAGGCCCGGAGGCCCGAGGCTGGAGCCCTCATGCCCCGCTGGTCTGCCACAGGTTTCTGCCATTACTACCTGCCTGAGGAGCAGTTCCCCAAGGGCTTTGCCTTTGACTGCGACGACGTGAACTTCACCACAGACAACCTCTGCTTTGTGGGCCTCATGTCCATGATTGACCCGCCCCGGGCAGCCGTCCCCGACGCAGTGGGCAAGTGCCGCAGCGCAGGCATCAAGGTGTGGCCTGGGACCGCTGGGGGGGGTGTGTGTGCAGGGCCAGTGCCCCAGGGGCCAGTGTAGAGGCTGGACCATCCCCAAACAATGCCCACAGGTCATCATGGTCACAGGCGATCACCCCATCACAGCAAAGGCCATTGCCAAGGGCGTGGGCATCATCTCTGAGGGCAACGAGACTGTGGAGGACATTGCTGCCCGGCTCAACATTCCGGTCAGCCAGGTCAACCCCCGGTGAGCGGCGCCCAGCTCAGCCCTCTCCCCTAGACGGCTGCCGGTCCCCCTTCCTGCTGACTCAGCGCCTGGTTCTGTTCCCCCTCCACGCGCGAGGACTGGCAGGCTGCTGTGTCTCCACATCCCAGCTTTGCACTCATGGGCTGTGTGACCTTGACCAAGCCGTGCAGCCTCCCTGAGCCTCGGCCTCAGAGCATGGTCCGTCCTCTGCCTCTCCTGTCCGCGGGTCTAGTCTGCCTGGCTCCCTGTCCATCAGTCACTGCACACGTCCTGACCACTCTCGGCTCTTCCCAGGGACGCCAAGGCCTGTGTGATCCACGGCACCGACCTCAAGGACTTCACCTCCGAGCAGATCGACGAGATCCTGCAGAACCACACCGAGATCGTCTTCGCCCGCACATCGCCCCAGCAGAAGCTCATCATCGTGGAGGGCTGTCAGAGACAGGTGGGCTGCGGCGGGGTCCCGCACCCGAGGGGCCTGGCCGGGCCTCGGGGCGGCCTCCTCACCCCCTCTTCCTGCAGGGGGCAATCGTGGCAGTGACTGGGGACGGCGTGAATGACTCCCCCGCTCTGAAGAAGGCCGACATCGGGGTAGCCATGGGCATCGCCGGCTCTGATGTCTCCAAGCAGGCAGCCGACATGATTCTGCTGGACGACAACTTTGCCTCCATTGTCACCGGCGTGGAGGAGGGTGAGTGGCCAGGTAGCCCTGGAGACCAGGGATCGGGCCCTCAAACCAGTGACCTTTCAGTGCATAGTACGACGCTCAGTCAACTGAGCCATGCGGGTCAGGGCTGGGGCCTGTTCACATTTATTCTGATCACCAAAGTAATGTGATAATTATATAAAATGTAGAAAAACATGAAGAAGAAAGTTAGAATCACCTGTAATCTCACCATCCAGAAGTGGTCACTGTTGGTGCCGTGGTCTCTCTCTTCCAGTTTCCCTCTCCCCATCTGAAATGTCCCCGGTGTGGAAAATAATGCACAAGAGAGAATTCAAAAAGGAAAGCCAAGCCTAAAGTGACAAATTAAATGCCCTTTCCCTTGTCTCCTACCTCCCAGAGGACACTATGGTTAACACTGTTACCTCCCCACCCAGGCATCTATGCATATGCAATACACAAATGCGTGTTCACGCCTTCCAGACATCTACTGGGATCCTACCTTGTGCATCACACAGGGTGCTGGACATATAGCTGTGAGCAGAGCAGACATGGTGCCTGCCCTCAAGGAGCTGGGAGAGGCAGCCTTAAGTTCACAAATAAATACATAATTGCAAGTTGCAACAAGAGCTAAGAAAGCAAGCAGGGTGCTGTGACAATAATGGAGGTCCTTCCTACCTAGAGAGGGTGGACAAGGAAGGCCTCTCTAGACTGACAAAACCAGTTTAACTTCCAGGAAGGGAAGTTCCAGGTATACCCCAAAGCAGGGTGAACAGCATAGTGGACCCCGCTGCCACCATCGCCCAGCTGACAGTCACAGCTCGTGCAGATCTTGTTCCCACTCCCCTCCCCCACCACACACTCTAGATCACGTTGAAGCACGTTTCAGTCACCGTTTCATCCATAAATATTTTAAGATGAGGTACCATTAGTTTGTGGAGAGCAGTGCGTGCATTAGAGGGAAAGGGAACAGCAGGGGTGAACACGTAAGCATCTTATCTTCACACAAAGGTGATCAAACCATCCATACCTACATGCAGCCTGCCTTCCTGTTCCTTCTTCACGACATGCCTTGTTGCTCATGTCTCTTAGCACAGGAGAGAAGGTAGAGGGAGGGGCTGGCTGAAGTTGTCTTTAGTTTCTCTGTGCTTTCTACACGCTGTACTGATAGAATTTTTATTGGGCTGTGACACGTACGGTAAGGTGAGCAGCTCGATGACTCTTACGCATGTCCACATCCATGCAGCCACCAGACTCTGACTAGGAGAGCATTTCCAGCCCCGTTAGGGTTTCTCCAGGTCCCCTCCAGTCTGTATCCCCCCTCCCAGAAATAATAGCTATCTTGACTCTTGGCACCATAGATCACTTTCAAATCTCATCTAAATGGAATCGTGTACTATGGACACTTTTGTATCTGGCTTTTTTCACTGTGTGACATCTGTGAGATTCAGCCATGGAGGTGGGTGACACAGCCTGTCGTTTTCCCCGCTGAGTGGTATTCCACGGTATGGATGGACCAGTTTACTTACCCACTCCTATTGATGGGCACCGGGTTCAGTTCTGGTTTTTGCTCTTGTGACTAAATGCTGTGATGAGCATTTGCACTTGCTTTTTGGTGGGCATAAGTACTGATTTCTCTTGGGTATAAACCTAGGAGCAGGATTACTGGGTCAATAGGGAAGGAGATGTTTAACTGTAATAGAAACTGCCAAACAGTCTTCCAAAGTGGTGGTATTTCAAGAACGGTTGGCCAGGGACGACATGGTTAGGTGTTTGTGTGGACAGGTGGGCGGGTGAAGGGATGGATTAGAAAGGATGCGGGAACTGGGCAGAGAGGGGACAGAGGGAATAGGGTGCCATGTGTGGGCACCTGAGGTCTGAACCTGTCCCTGCCACAGGCCGCCTGATCTTTGACAACCTGAAGAAGTCCATCGCCTACACCCTGACCAGCAACATCCCTGAGATCACACCCTTCCTACTGTTCATCATGGCCAACATCCCGCTGCCTCTGGGCACCATTACCATCCTCTGCATCGACCTGGGCACCGACATGGTGAGCCCCCAGCCACACCCAGGGCCCTGGGAGGGTAAGGCCCCTCACTGCCCTGCTCACCTGGCCTGTTCTGCCCAGGTCCCTGCCATCTCATTGGCATATGAGGCTGCCGAGAGTGACATCATGAAGAGACAGCCCAGGAATCCACGCACTGATAAGCTGGTTAACGAGAGGCTCATCAGCATGGCCTACGGGCAGATTGGTAAGGATCTGGGGACCCTGCCTCAACTACAGCTAGATGCCCAGGACCTAGAGCAGTGCCTGGCTCACTGTGGGCACCCAGAAACCTTGTGCTGAGCGAGTGGAATATGAGTAGGACTTGATGCTGGAGGTTTGGAAGGAGAGGCTTAGAGATGGGTGATGGTCACCATGGTGGGGCTGGCACAGGTGGAGGACAGGCCGGGGTAGGGGGCAGCGCAACCTGGGAGCACATGGGACACCGAGGAGCAGATTAGAGTTGGCCTCAGGCTGCTCCCCCATCTCCATGATGGGAAAGATAAGACCAGCCTGTGAGCTCTGTCAGGGCTGGAGCGAACCCCTTCGCATTTCTCTCTGCACCCCCAGCCTGCTGCTGCAGGTGATGTGAGCTGAGCCTTAGAGGTGCTGAGCTCCCCGTCACTGGGAGTGTCCCAGTAAGCAGAGGCTTCATGGCGGTGATCAGAAGCCTGGGGAGGTCGTTCTTGCATACAGGGGCCCATAAGACTCAAGCCCAAGGGTCCTCAGGGATTTCCTGATGTTCAGGTGGCCTGGGTCAGGTGGGAGGGAACCAGCAGGTTATCCATCTGGAGAGAGCCCTCTCCCCGAGGCTTCTGTCCCAGACGACCCATCTCAGGCGCTCCCCACCAGAGTGCCCTCTGGGAGCCCAGCGCCTGCTGATGTTCAAGCAGGACTGAGGTGGCCCACCTTCCTCCGGGTGGGGTCACAAGGGGCCCCAGAGGCGCAGTGGGCTGGCTTTCAGCCCCAGCCAGAGCTGCCACTCATCTCCCTCCCCCCTCCCAGGAATGATCCAGGCTCTTGGCGGCTTTTTCTCTTACTTCGTGATCCTGGCAGAAAACGGTTTCTTGCCCGGCAACCTGGTGGGCATCCGGCTGAACTGGGATGACCGCACCGTCAATGACCTCGAGGACAGTTATGGGCAGCAGTGGGTGAGTGGGGCTGGGCCCCACAGCATGGTCGCATCCCCCAGGCAAGCTGTCCTGCTTCCTACGACGGCCCTTCTGCCCCAGGTCCACGTGAAGACCTCGCTGGGCACTCAGGGCCTCCCAGTGCTCTAGGCCCAGCCTGTCCTGGGCCTGGTGTCCCCCGGCCACACTCTCTGCCCTGTTAGGCAAGACGCCCCCACTGCTTTTTCCCCCATCTCTGTCCCTTCAAAGTTCACTGGCCTCCATCCCCTCAGGAGGCCTGTGGGGTCCTTGACCTCCTCTCACTTCCCTCCATGTGAGAGGTGTTCCCCAGTCCCCAATTGATGACTGAGGTCTCCATTGACCTCCCCTTCCTGGTACATCCCTGACTTCCCAGGGGACTATGAGCCTAAGACGGGAGACAGTTCTGCGGTCCTGGGGGACCGCCTCAGGACAGAGTCCCTGCTCTGCCCGGGGCGCAGACAGGGAGCCTGGGGCGGCCACACTGGCTGCGTCCAGCGCTCTGGTCCTGGCTCTTGCAGACCTACGAGCAGCGGAAGGTGGTGGAGTTCACGTGCCACACGGCCTTCTTCGTGAGCATCGTCGTGGTGCAGTGGGCCGACCTGATCATCTGCAAGACCCGCAGGAACTCGGTCTTCCAGCAGGGCATGAAGTGAGGGCCGGGCTGGCGGTCCTCTGTCCCCTCGGGCCCTTCCCTTTATCCGTTTTTGCCTCTGAGTTGATTTTGTCTCCAGTGACCGTGTGTGTGTGTGTGTGTGTGTGTGTGTGTGTGTGTCTCACTGGTCCCTCTCCGATCTGCTTGACCTCGTCACACCCCTGCCTGCCTGTGTGCTTGTCACTGTTTCTATCCTGCCTTTATCTTTCATTGTCGCCGCCTGCCTGGGTCTGTCTTTGCCTCTCTCTTTTAGTCTCTGTCTCCCTGTGTCTCTGTGTCTGTCTCTCCGTCTGCCTTGGCTATGCCTCTGTCTCGTGGGGGGGTGAGGGCTGCCTGGGTCCAGCCCTGCCTGTGCCTCCAGGAACAAGATCCTGATCTTCGGCTTGTTTGAGGAGACGGCCCTTGCTGCCTTCCTTTCCTACTGCCCTGGCATGGACGTGGCCCTCCGCATGTACCCTCTCAAGTGAGTGCCCCTCCCCTCTCCCAGGCCCCCCCACCACCTTCAGGATCCCACCAGGAATTTTCCCAGTGGGCATCCTCACAGGCCCCACCTCTCCCAGTGTCTCTTGAAACGCCCTTCTTTGTGTCCCCCACTGCAGTCCCTGTTTTGATGCCACCAAATCTCCCCCGTCCCCTGTGGGACATCCTCACAGTGGGTGCTCTCAAGACCTCAGTCCGCAGCCATGGCCAAGGCACCCCTTGCTTGTGGGCAGGAGAGATCAAGGGAGAACCCCCCTCAGCATGGCCCCTCCTGTCTTCTGGGACTGCCGGCTGTCCCCACGCAGGCCCCACACTGACGCCTCCTGTTGTCCCGTCTCCGCAGGCCCAGCTGGTGGTTCTGTGCCTTCCCCTACAGCTTCCTCATCTTCGTCTATGACGAAATTCGCAAACTCATCCTGCGCAGGAACCCCGGGGGTGAGGGGCCAGCGGGGCAGAGGGACGGGGCACAGAGGAGCCTGGGGGGACGGGCAGGCCCAGTGGGGGTGGGGCGGGGCGGCACCCCAGCCACTTGTCTGATGCTAACCTCACTCCGTCTCCCCGCTTCCCTTCTGTGTCGTCTCTCTGCCCCTTCCCACCTCTTCTCTCCCTGTCTCCCTGGGCCTCCTCGCCATCTTTCCACGTGTGTCTCTCTCCTTTCTGGTTTCCTTCTGTGTCGCACACTGTCGCTCCATCTTTGTGCTTCTCTCCATGCCTGTCTCTCTTTCTTTCCTCTCCAGGTTGGGTGGAGAAGGAAACCTACTACTGACCTCAGCCCCAACGCCTCGGCCATCTCTTCCCTGCCCCCAAGCCCAGGGCAGCCCCCTCCAATCCCCCCCATTTTGTATTCTCTGGGGAGGGGCCCTGTCTCCCCATGGCCCCCATCTTGGCCCCACCCCTTCTCTCTCCCCCCACCCCTCTGGCTGGCTTCTCTCCCCACCCCACCCCTGCCCCCGCCTCTCCCCTCTCTTTTCTGTGTCTCTGGTTCTTTCCCTCTCCTCACCCCTACTTCCCAGCCCCCTCCCTGGGTTCTTTTTTACTCCCTCTCAACGTCCCCCCACCCCGGCTGATGCCATCTCTGGTTCTGGACAATTATCAAATATATCAGTGGGGAGAGAATCAGTGTGTCGTGCTTGCTTTCTGGACGGGAGGTGTGGGCGGGAGGGTGTCCCCAGTGCTGGCCCACGTGGCCGGGGGCTCACAAAGCCAAGACTGTGGACAGGCACCAGCTTGGGAGCCGCGGAATCTCAGGGTCATCGAGTCATGGGTTTTAGAGGAACTAAAGTTAGAATGAAAGCAGCTTGAATTCACCAGGCGATGGGATTATGGGATCAGACTGGGGGAGAGGAAGAGAATCAGACTCGGGATCCTCTATTAGACTAGGACCCAGGGAGGTGGTGACAGTGACAATCAAGATGATGTTGATGGCAGTGATTCACTGAGCATCCACTCTGTGCTCTGCCCTCTTCTAAACTCTATGTGTATAAACATATTTAATCTTCACAGGTATGAGGCAGGGAGAGGGAATGTGACTTGTTCAAGGTCACACAGCTGAGAGGTGACAAATCTGAGATTTGTAGAGGCTGTGCAAGCTCTAAGTCACTGTGCTATTCTCTCTCTTTTTAAATTGATTCTAGAGAGAGGAAGGGAGAGAGAAAGAGAGAAACATTGATGTGAGAGAGAAACATCAATTGGTTGCCTCCGGCAGGCACCCCAACCAGGGATCGAACCTGCCACCTTTTGGTGTACAAGACGACACTCCAACCAAGCCACACTGGCCAGGGCTCTCTCTCCTTTTATTGAGATAAACTTTCATACAGTGAAGTGCACAGATCTTAAAGGCACAGCTCAACAATTTAAAAAATTACATCTGCCCTGGCTGGTGTGGCTCAGAGGGCCTCTCCAACAATGTCCTTGCCTCGGGGCCCCACCGTCCATGGCCCATGCTGCCCAACATCTCCAGGCCTTTGCCCGTTGTGCCCGCTGCTCAGAACAAGTACTGGTGGGTTATGGAGTAAAATCACTTTCATTGAGTTCCTATAAGGAAATCCAACAGCTCTCATAACAAGAGTCAACCCCAAATTTCCCAAGGTTGGCCAGGGAGGAGGCAGCTGCTGGACCTCAGCCTCCAACTCTCAGCTCCCCAATACTTATCTTCCTCTTGGGGGCTCTTTTACTGGTGACCCCTGCTGCTCCCATCACTTTGAACTCAGGTGCTGCTCCCCCCTTAACACTCTGGGCTACATGTGCACTCAGTGTCCTCCTTTGATTTCCTGAAGCCAAGTGGGAAATCTGAACAGGATTCTGCTAAAAGCCTGGGGCTGGTAAATAGAAACAGCCCATCTGATCTTCAAAGTGTGTCTCATTCAGCTTCAGTTTAAGACCCCCCTCTGGGGGCCTCCCTGCCTATTGCTCCACTAGCCCCTTTGGCAGGGGAGTGTCCCCCACCTCCTGGGAGTGCCCTCCAACACCCTCCTCCCAGCTCCTCCTGGGTGAGCGCATGGATAGAGGCCTCTTAGGGTGCAGTCGCTTCCTGCCTCCCCAGATCCTCCTGCCTCGTGCCAAGTCAATCGTGAAGTTTGTGTCTTGCTCCCTGGCTGACTGGCTCTTTGCCACCTCAAAGCCCAAACCCAAAAGGGACATGGACCTTGAAAGACAAGAGTTGGGGAATCCCACATGGGAATTCCCCTTCAGCCCCTCCCAGCCCTCAGTCCAGGCTTCCTGCCACTTCCCCATAGGTGCCGGGGCTGATCTGTGCACCCCTGTAGAATGGCCATCATTTCCCCACAGCTCACCCAGAGGGGGTGGGGCAAAGACAGAGAAACACCGCTGTGGGAACTAGGGAAAAGAAAGGCCCCGGTCTCACACGCCAGCCACACTTTGGGACATCCAAGGGGCCAGCAGCCCTTAATGCATTACAGTTAAGTCTGAGAAGGCTGAACTCTAGAAATAATCATGACATTCATACTAGAGCAGCAATAACATCCACTACCATTTATTGAGCAGTTACAAAGTACCAGGACTCAAGCACTTTACATGAACCGTGTAAATGAATTATCATAACCCCACTGAGTGGTACTATCAGGAGCCCCACTGTCCAGATGAAGACACTGAGGTTCGGGAAGCTGACGGGGTCAATGCAGCCTGGATTTTCACCTCTGACTCCAAAATCCCAGTTCTTTTGGTTACAAATTCCTCTTAAAAATTCTCAACCCTTCTTTCTTTCCTATTCACGGGGGGGGGGGGGGGGGGGGCAGGGGGCAGGGTGTCTCTAGGTTCCCAGTTCTAATCCGTTCATCCCTGGGAGCCCAAGGGTTGGGGGGAGATTTGCTCCGCACCTCAGATACCCCTTCCAGCAGCCATGGCCCCTCACCAGCCTCTGCCTCTTGAGGAAGGAATAAGATTTCCGTGAATTCTCTACAGTCCCTCTATTCAAAACGTAGTCTGTGCACCAGGAACATCAGCGTCACCTAGGAACTTGTTAAAATGCAGATGAATGGGTCCCACCCCAGATGTGCTGAATCAGTGTTCCCATGAAGCCTCCAGGTGTTTCGTATGCCCCCTAGAGTCAGAACGGCAGCTCTACACTGTCCCCACCGTACCCGCAAAGGGAGAGAGTACCTAACACCTGCTTCTGCCTTTGGAGCCCCCTTAGCGGCGACTCGTGAAAACCTTCCCGGCGCCGCACTCCCGGCTCCTAGAACTTCAACTCCCACAATGCCCAGAGGCGCTCGTCGTCCCTTTACCCGACTACATTTCCCAAGATGTTTTGCGAGCCAGACAACCATCATGGCGTCCACGCTCCCCGCCATAATAGAAACTACAACTCCCACAATGCTCAGCGGCAGAACTCGGGTCCCCAGGGGCTCCGGAACAGCGCCACGTAGGCTCGGCTGGGTGGGGCCCCGCTCCTGAGGGGCTGGCGGGGTCTGCAGGACCCGGGGATAGTTGTAGCGGTTCTGCTCCTCACGACGCAGACATGGCAGCCGAAAAGGACCAGCAGAAGGATGCCGAGGCGGAAGGGCTGAGTGCCGCGTGAGTAGACCTGCTGTAGCCCCCCACCCCCAACCCCGATCGGGAGTCCTGGCCCTCCGGCCCTCCTCCCTCCGGCCCCAGGAACCCAGGCCCCCAGACACCAGAGTTTAGGCCCCTGGCCTCTTCGAGGATTCTGGAGTCTGGGCTCTCAGCCCCCTCTTCCCCTAGGATCCAGGAGTCTTGCACCCTTACCCCCCAGAACCCCGGAGTCTGGCCCCCCTCAGCCTCCTGTGGCTGGGGGTCCGGCCTCCATCGCCGTCTACCCCTGACCTGGCCTCCCCCACCAGCACTCTGCTGCCGAAACTGATCCCCTCCGGAGTGGGCCGTGAGTGGCTGGAGCGGCACCGCGCAACCATCCGGCCCTGGGGCACCTTCGTGGACCAGCGGTGTTTCTCGCGACCCCGCAACCTGGGCGAGCTGTGCCAGCGCCTCGTACGAAACGTGGAGTACTACCAAAGCAACTACGTGTTCGTGTTCCTGGGCCTCATCGTCTACTGTGTGTGAGTGCCTCTCCGCCCGCCCCCGCCCTACCGACCAGGCCCCGCCCCACCGACCAGGCCCCGCCCCCCAAGCCTTGCCTGTGGGCCCTGCCCTCAGCAGCCAGCCCCTCCCCTCACCGGCCAGGCCCCGCCCCCATGGGATAGCTCTGCCCGTCTTTCACCCAAGGTCTGGTCCCTACTTCCCAGTCAGCCTCGCCAGTGTGACCAAATGGGACCTGAACTTGGCTAGCCTCAAGGACATAGCCTGCCATCCGCCTGTGTAGAAGGTTAGGGTCCCCCTAGCTGGGCCAGCCCCGGCTACCTGACCTGTGCCTCCCTGCCCTCCTCCAGGGTGACGTCTCCCATGCTGCTGGTGGCCCTGGCTGTCTTCTTTGGCTCCTGTTACATCCTCTATCTGCGCACATTGCAGTCCAAGCTTGTGCTCTTTGGTGAGAAACCCCCTGTGCAGATGGATCCCTGAACCCTCAAATCTTGGTCTTTTGGACAAAAGCCTTAGACCCCAAACCCAAGTCTACCCATGTCTAGATATACACCAGATCCCCCAAACCTTATCCCTTAAAATCTCAGACTCACCAGATGTTCCCACCTAGTCTCAGCTGCCCGCATTTCTGTTCCCCAAACCTAGAATGAAATACCCGGGAACCCACTCTCTACTTAGTTCCTGTCCATTAAACCTGTTCCTCCCCTTACCCTCCTCCCTAACCTCTTTGGGGAAAGCATCAGCTGCAGATACCCACACGGGACACCAGGTGGCGATCTTACTCTGCCTTGGATCTGTCCCCATCCCTGTCTTGTTTCCTGGGGTGGGATCAGAAGGTTCTTGGGACTTCCCAGAGAGGGAAGCTGAGGCCCTGTGGCTCATGTGGTCCCAGACTGACACCAAGCACTACTGGGAAGAAAGAGGCCCCTAAGTCCCCACCCAGGGGATGCTCAAGGTTTGGAGTGGGGACAGGGAGGAGTTGGGATCAGATAAGTAGGTAGTCTTTCAAGGGCCTGCAAGTTATGCACATGACAAAGGTGACCTGGTGGGGAGGCATGGTGGGCAAGCACAGGGCGTGGAGGGAGTGCCTGGAGCACAGCCACAACCTGGTTTCAGCCGCTGCCGCCCCAGGGGCCTGCACACCTGTTCTTCCACTCTGCCACAGGAGACCAGAAATCTGTACTGTTCCATGAAATCATTTGGTTTCTCTGTCAGCCTTAAGTAAAATTCTTGGGGAACGTTGTGCAGACTCAAAAAACATATTTGCAGGTCAGACTTAGCCCTTGGGCCACCAGTTTGAGACTCCTAGTCTACAGGAGAGCAGGTTGGAACAGGAGAGACCTAGTCTGGGGGAGTGGGGGGAGCTGGGAGCTTCCTAGAGGAAGTGGGTTAAAGGCAGGGGGAGGGGCCGAGGAAGGTGTGCTGTATTCTGGCAGACAGTGAGGATACTGGAGAAATGGGTGGGGCCTAGACTGGAGGGCCTAGCGTGAGGAGTTTGGGTGATCCTGAGGCTCCCAGAGCTTGTGACACCAGACTGTTGGGGGCATCCAGGGTTACCCTGGGAGAGGGCACGCATTTCTGAACAGCTGCCCCAATGTCACCTGCCCCCCAGGCCGAGAGGTGAGCCCCGCCCATCAGTATGCCATGGCTGGTGCTGTCTCCTTCCCCTTCTTCTGGTTGGCTGGTGCAGGCTCTGCTGTCTTCTGGGTTCTGGGTGAGTACAGGGTCTGGGTAGTCGGGGTGGGTGGTGGGGGCCAGGTGAGGGAGCAAGGCCCTCGACTGTCCATTTTCCTGCAGGAGCCACCCTCGTGGTCATTGGCTCCCATGCCGCCTTCCACCAGATCGAGGCCATGGACAGGGATGAGCTACAGATGGAGCCAGTGTGAGGTGTCTGCCAGCCTCCAGAGCCAGCTGCCCCATCCCTGTCCTGCATGACTCTCCAGCCAAAGGCCCCCTTCCCATCATAAGCCCAGGGAACCAGCTTTGGAAATAAAGCTGTTGTAGTCATCATTCAGCACATATCATACTCTCCCAGGATCTTTTGTGGGTCTGTATGGGCTGATGCTGGGATACTATGGAGACCGAGGCAGAGGGGGGCCCTGCGGTGGGGGGAAGACAATAAGATAAATAATTAGAATATGAGAGCATCGCCAATGGTGGTAAGTGCAAGGAAGAGAAAAGAATTGGGAAGGGAGACCATGCTAGGAGGACTCGATGCACAGCTGGACTCACAGCTGCGATTTATTATCAAATGATACAAAGCTAAGTCAGCAAAGGATAAAGGCACATGGGGCGAAGTCAAGAGGAAACCAGGCACAAGTGTCCCAGAGTCCTCCCAGGGAAGTCACACAGGACGTGCTTGCTTCTTCCAGCTGTGAATTGTAACAACACGTGTGAACTGCCTGCCAGAGAAGCTCCTTAGGGTCTCAGTACCCCGGCTTTCTGTTGGGGGCTGGCCACATAAGTACCCTCTGTCCAACAGGGACCAGAATTCTAGACTCTCAGGAAGACGGGGAGTTCCGAATGAACAAAACCATTCGCACAAACAGTTTAGCTATGCGAGCCACTCTTACCAGGGCATGGTGGGAACTGTCCTGAAATGCAAGTCCCCAGATGCCAGCCAAGGCCAACTACACAGGCAGGCCTCGGGACACCTCTCAGGCCTGCTATGTTAACTGCATAGAGAAAGTTCTGGAGATGAGTTACAGTTTAAAGAAGGCCTCGCTGGGCTGACATTGAGTCAGGGAGCACCTGCAAGCCCTTGGGAGGAAGAATGTTCTGGGCAGAGGGAGCAGTGTGGGCGCAGTGTGTTTCTGGAGGTTTGAGGAATGGTGAGGAGGCCGGTGTGGCCAGAGTAGATGAGCTGGGAAAAGTGGGAGACTTGCAGGCTTCAGTGTGGGCTCCAGTTTTACTCTGAGTGAGGTGAAAGGGACACGAATTGCTTCTCATTGCAATGTGAAGACTGTCCTGTGGACAAGGGTATAAGATGTCTCAATAACTTTTTATATTGTTTATGTGTTGGAAGAATAATGTGTTAGATATACTGGTTTAAGTTGTTTTCTCCTTTTTAATTTACTTTTTATAACTGGTTAAGTAGCAAATATAAAGTTACACTTGTGACTCGAATTCCGTTCCTACTGGACATGCTGGCTAAGGTGCTGGGGAAACATCAGAGCCACAAACAGACAAGGCCCTGCCCGCTCAGGGCTCACATCCAGTGGGAAAGGTGCAATACGCGGGCCAACCACCAACAAGAAAGGCTCAGTCGTAAGCACTCCGAAGCCAATAAAATGGGATTGAGAGAGGCTAGAGTAGTGGAGGAAGGGCAGGGCTCACTTAGGGTGGTGAGGCAGGGCCTCGCTGGGCAATGAGGGGGAGATTGCCCTTGGAGGTCTGGGAGAAGAGTATTCTAGTCAGAAGGACCAGCAAGTGCAAAGGCCCTGAGATTGGACCTGCTCAATGACAAAGCCATGTTTAGGAGTGAGGGGACAGCCTTAGCGGACAATGGTGGGCAGGATGTTGGGGGCCAGGTCATGCAGGACCTGCAAATCCTGGTAAGGTCTTTGAATTTTAGCTTAAAGTCATGTGGAACTATGGAAGGGTTTGAGCAGGGGAGGGACAGGTTCAAGTGTGAACACTAGAAATACCCCTTTGGGATGATGTGGGGATGGGCTGGAGGGAGGGCGACCAGGGAGGATGGTACAAGCTGGGGAAGATGAGGCGGAGACATGGAATGAGGAGAGACAGGAAAGGTGGATTCAGGAGGAGAAGGGTCAGGACTTGGCGACTGAGCCGAGTGGGAGGGAGCAGGCAAGGATGACCCGGTTTTCAGGCCTGCAAGATGCAAAGGCCAGGCGGCCTTGGTGTCTGGGTTCACACCTACACAGTCATCAGGGGTGCACTTCCAGAGGCAGCCACCAGAGGACGGGAGCGTGCTTCCTCCAGACCTCCAAGGAGTGAGCCAGAAACGCTCTTGTCCTGGGAGGTGACACCTGGGGTGCTGGAGTCCCAGAATCAGGCATCTGGGTTACTCTGAGGCCAGTGTCCCCATCCCAATTTGGGTGTAGCAGGGAGCGTTTTGTTTGTTGATTCAGATACCAGTGTTCCTAGGGGAGACCGCGTCTCCATACCCATAGAGGTGGGTGGTTGTGCTTCCAGTTCAGGCTGCTGGGCCTGGAGTGGTCATGGTCAAGTGATTTGTTGGTGACTGAGACTGGGGGCCCAGGGACCTGGAACTGAGATCACGGAGGCAAGCAGTCAGCAGCCTGGGGCTAGCGGGCAGTGGGGGCTTGAGACTGAGTCCAGAGGCCTAATCTGGGGGTGACTGACTACAGATCTCTAATTCTGATGTTGAGTTATTGAGATGCTGAGACCAGAAGATTCCATACAGGGTTGTCAAGACTCGGGGTCCATTTTCCCTTTCATCCCTGCCTGAATGATGCTGGGGTTGAGAGGTTTGTGTGGGGGTAACAGAAACTGGAGGCTTGGTGTCTTATCAAGGAGATAGAGACCAAAAGTCTGGTTGTCAATTTTGGTGACCAAGGCTGATTGGGAGTGACACATTAGGGATCTGGTTGTTGACTTCATGATTAAAGAGCCTGTGGGCCCAGTTTTGGGTTGACAGGGCAAAGGATCCAGTTGTCCAGTGTGGAGTGACAGAGCCAGGGAGTGCCTGCACCTCATTGGGTGTCAGACTGGGCATCTGGTTGTCTTGTTTGGGCTGAGAATCCAGTTTCTAGTTCGGGGTAATAGAAGTTGGGGATCTATTACCAACTTTGAGATGACAGTCATGGTCATTTATCTAGCCAGGGGTGACAAAAAAAGGGATTCTTTTATTTTATATTGATTTTTAGAGAGATAGGAAGGGAGAAGGAGAGAGGGAGAAACATCAATGTGAGAGCAAAACATGGATCGGCTGCCTCCTGCACGCCCCCTACCAGGGATCAAGCGCACAGCGCTGGAGATGTGCCCTGACCAGTAGAACCAGCAACTTTTTGGTGCATAGGATGACGCCCGACCAACTGAACCACACCAGCCAGGGTGAGAAGGGGATTCTTGAGGCCTGGGTGTCTAGGTGGCAAATTTGGAGTGATGACACTGGGAGTCCCAGGACCTAGTTTAGGATGACATGGTAGAGTATCCCCTTGGCTAGAGGCAAACTGATTGGGGTCTGGTTGCTTCCTTGAGGCACTAACACTGTCTAGTTGGTGGTGACAGAGCCTGGGGGTCCTGTTGTATAATTTGGGACAATGGGGATGGGGGAATCTCTTTGCCTAGTGTGAAGTGACAGTGACCGGGAGGATCATGTTGTTTAGTCTGGGGAATACTTGCTTGTCTAGTTTGGTCTTTAAAACACAGTGGGTCTAGTTCTCAAAGTTTAAGTGACAGATTAGGGATTCTTTTCTAGTTGAGAGTGACAGGGACCAGAGTTGTTTAAGGTGTCAGAAATCAGGCTTCTTGTCAAGGTTGGGTTAATGGGGGCTGGGATTCTAAGATCTAGTTTGGGGTGACAGGCTGGGGGTCTGATTGTCTAGCTTTGAGTGACCAAGACTGATATTCCTGGAGCTTCTTTAGGAGTATCAGAATTGGGGCCTAGTCTCTTTTGGGGTGACAGAATGGTAGTCTAGTTGCTGGGTGAGGTACCCAAATTTTAAGGTTTGAGATGCCAGACTGAGCATTCAATTACTAATTTGGAGTGACAGAAATTGGGGGTCTGGTGGGTTTGATGGGGTTGTCTAAGACTTGTCTCATTTTGGATGCCAGAGACTCAAGGCCAGATGTCTTGCTTGGGGTTATAGAGTCCAAGGGACTGGTTATCTAGGTTGGGGTGATGAATGACACTGGGGTCAGAGCTTTGGTTTGGGATGAGAGACAGTGGGTGGCCACTGGGCCAGGTTGAGGCTGGTTTGGGGCACCTGACTGTGGGGGTCCACATCCCTAGTTTTGGGGGGGTCACTGAGTCTAGGGACACAGAGGCTTGGTTTGGGAGGCTGTTTCCTGTGATTAGTAACAAACTGGGTTATAGAAGCAGAAATGTATTCTCTCCAAGTTCTGGAGGTCAGAAGTCCAAAATCAAGGTGACAGCAAGGCCATGCTCCCTCTGGAAGCTCCAGGGGGGCCCCTTTCTCACCTCTACTAGCTCCTAGTGTCTGCAGCACCCCTGCCTCTGTCTTTACATCGGCTTCTCTTCTGTCTCTAACAAGGACACTCATCATTGGATTCAGGGCCTGCCCAGTTAATCCAGGGTGAGCTCATCTTGAGACCCTTCACTTAATTACATCTGCAAAGACCCTTTCCAGTAAAGTCCAGGGTTCAAATATGGACTTTTAGGGGTTACCATCAACACACTACAGGGGTGTTTGAGGCAGGCACTCTAAGTTCTGAGTTTGAGTCTGATTGTGGGGTTCTGAGAGTTTGGCTTAGCATGACCAACCTTGGGGGTCATCTCCTGATGCCTGATTTGGGGGCACTTCACTTGATTTGCCCACTTTGAGGGGGGTAACAGCCTATGAGGTCCTAATGGTTAGTATGTGGGTCACTGAAGCTTGGGGACCAGAGGTGGAGTTTGGGCAACATTAAACTTCAATGTCACTTAGGGGGGAGTTTGTGACTCATGAATGGGGGTGACTGAGGGGGAAGCTCAGATGTGTATTTTAAGGGCAGCTGATGCTGAGGTTCCAGATGCAAGGTTTGGGGGTGATTGTAGAGACTTAAATTACTAATGTCAGGGTCACTTGCTGGGGGGTCCTGATCTTAGTTTAGTGGACACTGAGTCTGGAGAGCCAGATATCTAGAGAGTTTGGGGAAGTCTTAAGCTGGTGGGGCCCAGATCCCAAGTTTAGATTAAGTCTGGGGATCAAGATTGGGGTTGCCTAGTTTAGGGGTGACTTTCAGTTCTACTTCCTAGTTTGTACTGAGAATGGAGGTCACATGCTGAATGGGGTTACAGCTGCCAGGGCTCATTTGACTAGGTAATAGGTGATTCATCTTGGGGTCCTGATGTTTGTTTAAAAAGGGTTCAATGAGGAAGGTCTAGTTTGGGTACCTAATTTTGGGGTAACTAATTCTGGGGTGCCTACTTGGGGAGTGACTTGTGGAATTACTACCACTCATTTTGGGGTGATTGAGCTAAGGCCCTTATCCTATCAGTGTCTTGGATTGGAGGTTTAAGGTTAATAGTGCCAGGGCCCAGAATCCTCATTTTGGGGTATCTGGGGCTGGATTGAGGGCACATCCCTGGTGTTTCTGAGTCTGGGTTACTATTCTTGTGGTCTGGCATGACCCAACCCAAGGTAAAGGTCAATCCTAGGGATCTCCTGTCTGCTTGGGAGTTTCTGAGGAAGGGTGGGGGCTCACGTGCTTGGTTTGTGGGTACCTAGATGCCTTCTTTAGGGGGAACTGAGATGGGCCCAGAAATGCTAAATCAGACCCCAAGGCTGTCTCCAAGACTTGGCCCCTGCCCGTCCGACAGTCCATTTCCGTGGTGACGGACGTGGGGCCCACACGCCTGGAACACGAGGTTCTGGCCAGGACTGAGGGGGCCAGGGCGGGAGGGCGGCGGCGCGGGGCCGGCTGCACCCCCTGGCCGGCTGCGGCGGGGTTCCCGCGGGAAGCAGAGCGCGGCGGGGCCGCTGGCGGCGGGAGGGCGAGCGCCGGAGTGACAGGAGAGGAAGAAAAATGGGCCGAGAAATCAGAGTGGACGCGCGGGGGGCGCGAGTCCGGGAGCCGGCGGCGGCGGCCGCGCCTCTGCCCCGAGGGACGCCGCCCGCCGCCCGCCTCCTCCCCAATTCCAGTCCCCCCCAGCCGCGCCCGCCCGCCTCCTCCCCAATTCCAGTCCCCCCCAGCCGCGCCCGCCCGCCTCCTCCCCAATTCCAGTCCCCCCCAGCCGCGCCCGGCCCCCTCCTCCCCAATTCCAGTCCCCCCCAGCCGCGCCCGGCCCCCTCCTCCCCAATTCCAGTCCCCCCCAGCCGCGCCCGGCCCCCTCCTCCCCAATTCCAGTCCCCCCCCAGCCGCGCCCGCCCGCCTCTTCCCCAATTCCAGTCCCCCCCCAGCCGCGCCCGGCCCCCTCCTCCCCAATTCCAGTCCCCCCCAGCCGCGCCCGCCGCCTCCCTCTCGGTCCACAGGCTCCCGCCCGAGCTCCCGCCTCTCCGGGGCCCGCGCCCGCTCGGGTGCCAGCGCGCTCCCCGCGTCCCAGCTCCCGCTTCCCCGACGCCCCCTCCCCCCAGGACACCCCGTCCCTCTCCGGGTTTGAATCGGAAATAGGGCGCCGCTGCGGCGGGGGAGGGGCGGGGCGGGGGCGGCGGCCAATGGAGCGGGAAGCAGGACAAATGAGGCCCGGCCCGCGCGGCCGACAGGCCCCTCCATCTTCCCATTAGCGCCTAATGGCCCCCCCGCCGCTTCCTGATGAAGATTTATCGGCCCCGGAACTCCCGCCCCCTCCGCCCCCTCCGCCCGGGGCCTCCCCCGCCGCGGCCTCCCGCCCCGCCGCCCGGACACCTGATGAAGCCGTCAGCCGGCGGCGGGGCGGACACCCAGCGACACCGCGGGACAGACGCTGCGACGACCCAGAGAAAGTTCCGGGACGCGGAGCCAGAGACGGGGAGGGACTTGAGGGAGGGAGTGACCCGCGGCCCAGGGAGCCCCCCGACGCTGATGGGTCCTCAGCCCTGTGCCCAGGAGCAGGGAAGGGAGGGGGGCTCCGGCCGCCGCTGGGGTCAAGCGAGGCCTTCCCGGGCCCGCGGGGGTCCAGAAACCGGGGTGTGAGAGAAGTGGACTCGGGACCCGAGCTCCGGGTCCCGAGAGAGGAGAGGGTTGGGGCCAGGGCTCCTGGGTTCTGGGAGGCAGAGGGGGCTGGGAGCCTGGCATTGGGGGGGCTGGGTTGGGAGCCCCCTGATTGATTTCTGTTTACGGCTGTCCCCGCGGGCGGAAGAGCGAATCGCGCCCCATCCATCAACAGGCTCGCAGCCTCCCTAATAAAAACATTTTACTCCTAAATGATCTCGAACTAATTAACTCAAAGTGTTAATTAAAGTTTGCGCAGACAGCATTGTCATCAGGGAGGGCGGTGGATCCATCTTCCTGAGAGAGAGACAGGGTTGGGGGGGCATCTGGAGGAGAAGGCGAGCTCCCCTCCCCCTCCCGCGCTGGTCCCTGCCCACTGCGGGGCCCAGCACCCCCGCAGCCTCCCTGGCTTCTCTGCGTCTGTCCCTCCTGAGTGCTTCTCTGCTGCCGCCTCTACCTGCCTGTCTCTCCCATCTCTGTCACTAGGTGGGTCGCTGTCTCTGCTTCTTACTATCTCTTGCAGGAACACTGTCTCCCCAAGTTGCTCCCACCTCCCCTTAATGTAGGGAAGTCTTTATCCCTGTCTGTGTGTCCGGGGACTTATGTGTGTCAGAATTTGTGTGCACGTATTTGAATCCAAGGGCATGTGTGGACACGTGTGCCAGGGTTTGTGTGTACACAGGTATTCGTGAGCCCAGGGGTATGTGTGTGTGCACATGTGTGTCTGGATGTGTGTGACCAGTGCCAACAGATGGGCTGTGGGACTCTAGCAACGTGTCCCTGAGACAGGGAGGACCTCTGAGGGCCCCTGCAGGCAGAGCCTGGGTCCCCTTCCTGTCTGCCTCTGGCACAGGCAGGCAGGAGCAGATCTGCAGGTATACCAGGTGAGTGACCAAGCGTGAACTCAACTGTAAACTCTGACAAACTCATGCACACGTGTGTGTGCAGCGCCTCCCTCTGCCCCTGGACATTGCGCCTCCTCTCCAGCTCCACTCAGCACATCGCCCCTTCCCCCTCTTCGGCAGTCCTGGGCTGCCGGCGGGGCAAGGGAGCTGGGGCCAGGACAGGCCACCAGGCCATGGGCATCTGTGGGGTGGCTGGCTGGGCGGCCCGGTGTGAGCTCATACATCAGGGCTGACAGGCTCCGAAAGCCCCGGAATTAAAACCTAAATCGAATATTGATCACCCGCTCCAGCTCTGGCCGTGGCGCCCACTACTGCCCCCCCAGCTCCTGCTCGCGCTCCCTGCTCCCAGGCGTCACTACTGTCCTGTCTTTCTCTTTCTTGCCTCCTCTCTCCCCTGCTTCACCCCACCCTGACCTCACTTCTGGTGACTTGTCCCTGGCCCCAACAGGTGCCCTCTCAGTCAGAGACAGAGAAATAAACACCCAGAAACAGAGGTAGACACAGCTACAGAGACACGTGACTGCACAAAACAGACCCAGACATGAAACAGTTAAATGCACACGGCAGTCAGACCCAGAGCAAGCAACACAAGGACACAAACCCAGGCTGACAGACAGACAGACACAGCACACGGGCACCCACAGATGAACACAGGAAGTCACGAAGTCACACCCTGAAAGTCACGCACATACTACACACAGGATGTACATAGAGAAAGTTACACTCAGACACGGGCAGACAGACATCCACAGGCCCATGGAGTTACAGGCACACATACAGATCACATATGCATGGGGTTAGTGACACAGAGAGGCAGGCGTAGTCACAAAGCAAGTTACAAGATAGGCAGGGAGAGACAGAAAGTGCAGTCATCCATGCAAGAGAGACACACTGAGCTCTGGAGTGGCAGAGGACACACCCGTCTCCCCATTTCCACTTATCCTGACATAACGGCCACCTCCCTCTGAGTCGCCCCCCAGATGCCACCCCCACTGCTGGATGCAGACACCGGGAAGACCCTCTGCACAGGGAGGATGCTCTCAGACCTCGCTTTCCCCACCCCAAACCCACTGAGCAGTCCCCTCCATGCCCCAAGGTCTTGGGCCCCAAGGATAGGAGCTGGAGAGGTGGACCCCAGAGGGGGCAAAAAGGGATCCCCACCACAGAGGGGTAAGGACAGGGCCAATGTCATGCTGCCTAGGCTGGTCCAGGGATCTGGGGTCCCAGTTTCTGAGACCACCTCCACAGGTGGGACGGAGGCCAGACAGCAGGAAGAACTTCCTTAGGCCATGAGGGCTGGGGCTCCACAGAGTGGGCAGGGGTGCGGCCCCACCCCCCCCACCCCCACCCCATGGCTTCCAGGCTGGGGTGGGTGGCGGTGGAGGCAGGCGGTGGAGGCTGCCGGGGAGAAGATGAATCTTTCATGAGTGATTTGCGGCCGCCTCTTCTCGTCCCGTGTTGTTTAATGTTTCAATTTGGGCGAAAGCAAAACATTCAATCAGGCGGATTAAGTGCGTAATGCGTCTCATCGCTCAATCTGTCGCCTCCGCCGGGCAGCCCGCCGGGTGGGGGGGGATAGGAGGGGGTGGCGGGTAGAGACCCCAGCCAGGGGAGCCCCTGTCCCCAGCTCCACTCCTAAGCTGCGCCTCTGGAAAACCCTCAGCCTGGAACCCCGGCCACAGTCTCCCCTAGTCCTGGGTCCAGCCTCACCCCACATACCACTTTCTGCTCCATCTCGGGCGTCCATTTGCCTTTTGGGGCCCTGGCTTCTCTGTACGCCTCTGTCCACCTGCCTTTGCCTGCCTGTCTTTTCGCATGTGTCCCGTCTTTCTCTGCCCACCTCCGTCCTGTCTCTCTGAGTGTGTCGCCTGTTTCTTTCCCTCTGTACAGCTGTCTCTCCAGGGGTGTCTGCCCATCTTTCTCTGCCCTTCTGTCTGCCTGTACCTCCTGCATCTCTGCCCACCTGTCTTCTCTTCTCGCCGCCTGCTCCCCGCATTTCCTCTGCTGTACGTCTCCCTCTTCTCCCTTCTTTACATCTGCCATCCCTCTGTCACACTGTCCTTCTGTCCACATGTCCCAGTCTCTCATGCTATCTGAGCCTGAGTCTTTTCACTAGCCCAGGCTCTCTCTGCCCTACAACAGCCTCCCTGTCACCCTTACTCTCTGCCCCTCGGTCCCCCATCTTTCCCTGCCCCTCTCTGACTTGGTCCATCTCCATGTCCTCTCCCCCCATCTCTCTTTCAACCAGGGTCTCAGTCCCGTCTGCCTACTTCTCCGCCCCCTGTTCATCTCTGTCCCTGTATGTGTCCGCCTGTCTCCCTGTCCATATCTCTCTGTGTCTCCGTCTCTGCTCCCATTTGGGTCTGTCCCTCTGCCTTCCCTTCCCTGGGTTCCATGACTTGTCAGTTCCCTGTCCCCTGGCTGCCCAATCTCCGTGCCCGCTAGGGGGCAGCAGGTACAGGCTTTCCAGGGGGGAGGCCGGCTGGGTGGCTGAGGAGCTTCCCTGCCAGCCCGCCAGCCCTGTTGCCTCTGCAGACCGGCGTTCATGAGAGGAGGTGCCAACCAGCTCCCTCTTCCCTCAGACCCAGGACTCGGTCCCCTGCCACCCTCTCTTAGAATCCAGGGGCCTTATCCTCCAGCCCCCTCTTTCCTCTCTTCCAGGCAGCCTGTGACCTGCTCGGGGATAAATAGAGATTTCAGCTGGGGAACTGACAGGCACTAACCAGAAATGTTGTCACCACTGCCTGCTGCTGAGACCCATGGGGCTGCAAGGCCAGGGCCCCACCGCATGTGCGGGCACAGGAAAGGGGCACACACAGATGGACTCCAGTAGTCACCACGTGCAAGAACACAGACAACAGTGACCACACACACACCCCTGCCCTAGACAACCCAGCACACTGGATCAGACCCCTTGCCCCCCGGAGAAGCTCAAAGACACGCAACACGCACTCCCACTCTGCCTCCGCCAGCCCTGAAGTCTGGACTGAGACGCGCACACTCCCCCCCATTCAGAGGGCCTTTGGGGGACAGCACAGGTTCTCCCCAGACCCCCATCTCTGTGTGTGCCCTCAGCCCGCGCCCCTCTCGTGGGAGCCCTTGCCGTCCCCTCCCCCCACCTCTTCTCCCCTTTCCATGTTCTCTGCTCTCTCGCTCAGATCCCCTCAGTGTCTCTCCCAGCTCCCCAAGTTTCTGCTCCTCCGTCTCTCACTCGCAGTGTCTCTTCCATCTGTCAGTGTCTCCTGCCTCTTTCTCCATCTCTGTCTTTGTCCATTTCTGTGCACCTCTGGCAAGTCTCTAAGTCTCTGGGCTGCTCTGTGAGACGCGGTCAGTTTGTCTCTGCTGCGCCTCCTGAGCCCGACCTGTCTCTCTATCTCTGAGCCTCTCTCGGGATGTCTCTGTCTCGTCTCCGCCCTCTCCATAACCCCAGGCTCTAGCGTGTCTAAGCTTCCCCGTGTCTCCCCGTCTCTGCAGATCTCTGTCCCCCCTGCCCCGTCTCTCTGGGCCTCTCTGTCTGTCCCTCTCTCTGTCTCTGTCTCTCTGTCCATCCATCTCTCCCAGCCCCGCCCTCCGTCCCCCGCTCTCCCTCTCTGTCTCACTCTTCGCCTCTCTCTTTTCTCTCTCAAGTGTTTTCAATTTTATTCTGAGTGGAATTAACTACCCCTGATGTCAAATTGCCGCCGAAATCGATAATAATATCTTTACAAAAGAGGATATTCTTCTCTCGGAGAACGGCCTCTGAAAAATGGAAAATTTAGTCGAAATTGATTCATTACTTGACACTTTATAGAACGGCTGCGTATTGATCGCACCTGTCATGTCCCATCTCCCCTAATCGAAGCTGAAGGCCGGCTCCGATGCCTGCTATTTTTCATAATTCCACCGCAGCCGACAGCTCCACAAACACCGCGCTCCCGGCCTCGCCTCCCGCGCTGGCCGCCGCCGCGCCCTCGGCCTGCCCCGCTCGCGGCCGCGCGGGCCCCGCCGGCCCTCCCGCGTCCGTCTGTCCGCCAGCTCCCGGGCCGTCCTCTGTCCGTTGTCCCTCACGCGTGACGTTCTCCGGCGGTCTCCCCGTCCTCTCCGCCCTAAGTCCGTCCGTGCTTTTCACGGGACCCCCCACCCCACGTCTGTCCGCCAGTCTTCCCAACACCCCGCCCTTGTCGGTCTGTCTGCCTCCCCCCACCCCACCCCCCGCCCAGGGGCATGCCCTGACCGCGCCTCCCGCTTAGGCTCTGTCTGCGTGGCCGGCTGTTTGTCCTGCCTCCCCGGGCCAGACCTTCCCCCTTCCTCGCCCTTCCACCCTCTCCCCGGGGGGGGGGGGGTCGGGGGGGAGGGGTAGTGGGGGGAGGGGTGGGAAAGCTGCCCGCTCCCCCTCCCCCGGCTCTGCATTTCCTCCGCACTCCCCCGGCTGTAGCCCGGCCCTGCGCCCTGCCCTCCCGCCACCCCCCTAGTAAGCTGCTGCCCCTCTCCCTGAACCCCTCTACTGCTTCTTCCCTCCACCCTCCCTGCTCTCTTGACCGTCCTCCCCCTCGCTCCCTCCCTGTTCCTACCCAGGCCGCAGAGACCCCGTTCGCCCTCAGTGTAGACCCCTGGAAAAGTCGGACTCGGGCCCTGCCCTCAGGGAGCCTTGAGCCAGGGACCACCTCCCATCCCCACAGGTCAGACTGTGCCCCAGGAGGTGCAGAGAGCCTGGGGAGGGGGCTGGGACGGGGGAGTCTGCTCGGCGGGGCGTCAGTCAGAGGTGGGGAGCAGAGTCTGATCTGAGGGGGGTGGGGGGTGTATACAGCAGGGTAGTATTGCCCGGTAGTTAGGAACACAGCCCTACCCCTAGGGCCAGGCTGCCCTGGCTCCGGTCCCACTTCCAACACTACCTAGCTGTGTAACAGTGGACAAGTGGCTTCTGTGCCTCAGTTTCCTCATCGGGAAAATGGGGATAATACCACTAGCACCTACCTCATAGGGTTGTCCTGAGAAGGAAATGAGTCCATCTTTGTATAGAGTTTGGGCGAGGGCCCCATCCAGAGCAAATACCATTGAAAAGTTCATTGTCATGGTCATTCTAACTAGGCCAGAAACTGCCCAAGCCCACCCACCCCACCCCCACCCCTGTGATCCTGTGATTCAGGGGGACCATTGAGGGAGTGGGTTAGGGGATGGATTCTTAGGTAAGGGGGTCAGCTCACACCCATCCAGGTTTCACTCTCTGGTGTTCAAAGCAGTCGAAAGGGAGGCGTTAGCCCTCTGGGAGGGATCCTCTCACTGCTCGAGGGTTTGTAAAGAGCCTGATGGAGGTTACAGACCCCAGAGGTGTCCTCTCTCCTTCATGAGTAATAAACCTAGTCCCTTGGGCAGTAGAGGCTGGTGAGGGTGTCCTCCCCCCCACCTTTTCCAGGAGGCATTAAACATCCTGAGGGTGTTCTCTCCCAGGGGGGTCTTAACTACAGTCCTCAGCTATTGCAGCCTCCCTGGGGATATTAACTACAGCTTAATGGTCCCCCTCCTGTGAGAGGCTTCCTTCAGTCAAGTAGGTGTTGGCTGCTACTGCTAATGAGTGGATACACAGCCTCGGTGGGTGGTGGTCCCCCCTCCTCAGGAAACGCTGTGTGGCGCCGACGCTCACTTTTATTGAGCGCCTTCTGTGTGTACAGGGCATGGCACACTCTGACCTCCACCTTCTCACGACTCCTCCCAACCACCTCGGGCTCAGAGAGGGAACGTAGATGGCCCAAAAATGCACAGCCCCAAAGGTGTTACAGAAATCAAGGAGGTGTCTCCTTGGGGGGTGTTATTCTGAGCAGTCATACTGGTGTTTGTCACATGTCCACTGGCCTGCTGTCTAGTCTACCAGGTCCTGGCCACCAAAGGCATCAGAGCTCTCCCTGGGGGGCTTCTGTACCTCCACTGGGCATTGTAAGCCTGTCCGCCCCTCACAGGTGTTGCCTATAGTCTAACAAGTATACTGACACTCTGGAAAGGCTCCATCTCTCCCAGAGGTGGGGCTTGGAAATAAAGAGGGGGGAGCTCTCTTTGCTGATGCTCTTGGCTGTCTTATGGGCGTCACTAACATTCCGAAGATGTTCTATTTTCCGGAAGGGTGTTGTGTACAGTGTAATAATCGGTATCTTCCCAGAGGGTGTGCTGTGTCACCGAAGGCTGTTACACGCAGCACTCCAGGTTCTTTCTGCTCAGGTGTTTTCTCTCTTTGCAGATGTCCTCTTGCGCATTTAATGACCATCAAATACATTCCAGTTGGTTGGTGTTCTAGCTCTCCGGATGGGTATCGTAGCCACCTGGAGGGTGTTTTCTCTCCCAAAGGGTGCTGTGTGCAGGTGAGGAGTCCTACTCGGCAGAGGGTGTCCCAGAAGCCCCTCCTTGGCATTCAGAGCCACGAACTGTGAAGGTGCTGGAAGAATGTTCTCCGCAGGCTGGTGGGTGTCACAGACTCCCAAGGGGCATAAATGTCAGAGACTGTCCCACTGGTGAGCTACCTTTAAGGATGCTGTGTGCAGTCAGGGTTGCTGTAGATACCAGAGGATTGTGGCTCTCCTGAGGGGTCTCAGGTACCACCTAATGAAGGGGCAGAGACACCCAGTGCAGGGACTTCTTGCTGGGTCCTTGAAAGAGTGTACCATGTGGAGCTCAGTGAGGGAGCTCTCGGTTTCTGGCGAAAGTTTAGTAGTTTTAATGTGGTTAAGTTGAAATAGTAAATGCTCAGAGTGAGTGTGTGTTTATTTGGTGCTTGGAAAATGCCAAGTGCACTCCCTTGTCCTGCTCTTTAACCCTCCCAGCAACTTTAGGAAGTAGTCATCATTGTTGCTCCATTTTACAGATGAAGAAACTAAGGCTGGGGATGCTCAGTGATTTGCCCAAGTGAGGGGGGAGCGGTGGTAGAGCTGGAGCCTGTCCGAAGTCTGCTCATGCCCTCAGTGCCTGGCAGAGCTGTCCTGACCCTGGCATACCCGCTCAGGGACTGTGGTCCTGCCCCAGACTCTTTCCCCTCCTGAGGCAGGTGATGCTAGGGGTGGCCCCAGAAAATGTGGCTTTGGGACTTGGTGGAGGGCAGCCTGACCTGGGAATGGGAGAGGGAAGTGAGGAGGGGGGAGAGGGAGAAGAGGTAAAGGGAAGGCGCCAGGGAGGGGGTAGGAGTGTGAATGTGAGGATGTGGGTTAGTCTGGGCCAGGGAGTCAGAGTGGAGCTGAAGTCCAGGGCTAGGGGCTGCTGATCTCAGGGCCGGAGGCCAGGGGACATTGCTGGTGATTTCAGTGGGAGCAGATGTGCGAGGCCCTGCCCTGTCACTGCACCTGTGCCCTGTGGTCCTGCGACTGTGTGGGCGTTGGAAGGGGTGTGTCAGTGTGTCTGTCTACGCCGGGGCTCATGAGTCAGTGAGGGTTTTGTGTGTCAAGGGATGGAGTGTAGCTGTACGTCACCATGGGTCTTGTGTGTCCAGTGTCCAGTTTGTGGGTCAGGATGGGTCAGTGTGTGCGGGCTTTCTGTCCACGGCTTTGTGTACATGCTTCTCCGTGTGTGTTCCTGAGTAGGGTGGTGTCCATGTGCGCCCTAGGCTGTCCTGTGTGAGTGTGTTTGCACTGTATGTGTTACCGTACCCGTGTGTCCTTATGTCCACGTGTCTGCTACCCAGGCTGTGTGTGCACGTGTGTGCCCGGTGTCCGGGTTCGGTTTTGCGTGTCCAGCAGGGGTTCTGGCCTCCACTTCACGCCGGGCCCGTGTGTCCAAGGGCGTCCGCCTCGGGAGCGAGGGGAGGGGAGGGGCGCTGAGGAAGGGGAGCGGGGTCTCTCCACCTCTCCCCCACCCCCGCCCCGCCCCCACTCTCTCAGTCCCGGGATCGAACCTTATTTAGAGTCGCGATTCGACATCTGTTTTCAAATTTGATCAGCTCTGAACTTTATTTTCCGAGTTTGAGGAAAATTATATTCCATCGATCGCGCTCCCGCCCCCTCCCCCGCACCGCCCGCCGCCGCCGCCGCCGCCTCCATATATCTGCGCGCGGAGAGGGGCCGGGCGGCCGCGAGGGCGGGAGGCGCGCGGCGCGTGGAGGAGCCCGGGGAGGAGGAGGAGGAGGAGGAGGAGGAGGAGGAAGGGCAGGAGGCGGAGGCGGCGCAGGAGGCCGGCCCCGCGCCCCCCGCCCGGCCCCGCGCCCCGACCGCCGCGCCGCCGCCCGCCCGGGGCTCGGTGCCCAGCTTCGCGCGTCTCCGTCCCTCTCGCGCGTCTCTGTTGAGTGTCTCTGCGTCTCCCCGTCTCTGCTCGGTGCCGTCTCTGGCCGTCCCTGTGTTGCGTCTCCCTCTGCCCCGTCTCTCAGAGGCTCTCCTCCCCGCCCGCGCCGCCCGCGCCGCCCGCCGCGCCCCCACCCCTGGGGCGCCTCCCCCGCCCCGCGCCCCGCGCCCCGGGCCCCCTCCGCAGGACGCCGCGGGGCATGGCCGCGGTGCCGGAACTTTAAACACTTCTCTCCGGACCCGGCGGACGCGCAACCCCAGCGAGTGAGTGAGCGGCCGGCGGGGGGCGGGGATGGGGGGCGGGGATTCCTGCCCGGGGCGGGGGCCGGGCGCCGAGGGCTCCCCGGAGACCCGGTCCCGGAGGCGGAGGGGTCGCCGGTCCCCGGGGAGGTGGGAGGGGGTGAGGGGCTGGAGGTCGGGGGCCGGGCCGGGGGTGAGAGGGCGGGAGAGGGGCCGGGAGAGCCTGGGTCTGAGTGCTTGGGAGTGGGGCTGGCGGGCCGGCCTGAGGGGGAGTCTGGTGGGTTTAGGGGGCTGAGAGCTTGAAATTTGGGACCTGGGGCCGCAGAGCCAGGAGACTGGATATTTGGAGTTGAGAGCTGACTGGGGCTGGGGGTCAGGCCTGAGTGTGGATATTTGGGGGTGGGTCAGCAGGGGGGGCTGGATTTGGGGCGCTGGGAGGTCTGTTATTTGGAGCTGGAGTTCAGGGCCGAGGGTCTGCAAATTTGGATCTGGATATTTGGTGTGAGGGATCAAGGGGGGTGTGGGAAAGACATTTGGGCCAATTTTGGGTGTGCACAGCTCGGGCTGGGAGCGCAGGCCCGGCCCTGACTTCCGAGGGGCCTGTCCTTCTGGGTCAGGTGGCTTACCCTGCACACCTTCTCTGTCCCAGCCGTTCCACAGCCGTCATGCTGGGCCACCTCTGCCATCTCCCCCCTGCCTGCATCTCTCCTCACCGTGCTGTCTCTCCCGGCATCTCTGTGCCCACCTCTACCCTCCCGGAATCTCTCTGACTCTTGATCTCTGTCTCTCGCAGCGTCTCTCTCTTTGGGTCTAACTCTTGGACTGTCTCTCAGAATCTCCTTGCCTATCTCCCTCTGTATCTTTCTCAGCATCTCTCAGCCTCGCTGTCTCTCCTCTGTCTCTCACTATCTCTCTGTCTCTGTCTCTCCCAGTGTCTCTGTCTCTGTCTCCCCCTCGCTGGTTTCCGCTCAGATTAAGCCGGGGACCTAATTCCAGGCCCAGGATCGAATTTTCTGGCAACAAAGGGAAATAGCGAATCGATCGGTCGCTCCGGAGATTAAGAGACAAGCGGCGCGCGGATCTATCACGGCTAAACGGCCCCCCCTGCCCGTTCCCCCGCCCTGCCGGCCGCTGAGGCCCAGACGCGCTCCGCATAGCCAAGCAGCCTCAGGAGCACCGCTGCCGGCGGGCCAGGCCTTACCGAGCCCAGAACTGTGTGCCCTGCCGAGGGTCAGAGCCAGGGGAGGGATGGGAGAGCCAGAGCTGACCCCTGGGGAGGGGAGGAGAGGGGAGTGAGCGAAACCCAGGCAGCAAACCACCTGGAAGACTCATGCTGCACACACCTGTGGCCTCAGGTAACACCTTTTATCCTCACCTGTCTATAAACATACTTGTCACGTCAGTGCCCCTCTTCAGTTCCCCACATCTGGACCTCCAGGTAACATTTCCCTTCTTATACCTGCCCCTTGCAGGTAACACCTGTACTGTGCACGTTTCCTTCTTCTGCCTCAGTAGGTATCACCGAATTTCCTCTCACCCGCCCCGTCCAGGTTACACTGGTGCCCTTGAAACCTGCCCCAAAGACACCCATGATCTCTCATACCTGAGCATCTCCGCCTACCTGCCCTCCAGGTAATACCTGTTCTCCAGATTCCGCCCTTTCCACTCGAATCCCTGCATCTGTGTCATTTCATATCACTGTCCCCTTCCTACCTGCACCTGCACCTGCACCATCCCAAACTGTGGACACGCTTGTTTCTTACACATTCAGATTTCTTCACATCTGCCTCCCCTCAAGGAGTACCTGTTTACCATATATTCTCACACACACACACACACACACACACACCCCTACACACCTACCTTCCTTTGCACAGGTGCATCCTCCTGGTCTGTTCTGGGGTGACACCTGTCCTCTCCCACCCTCCCGGCTCTCACCCGTACTCCTCCCTTGCAGTGCTAATCTTGTCCGGCCTCTCACCTGTCCTTCCAGAAACACTTTTCCCACATGTGTCTCCAAAGAACACACCTGCTTCGCGCCCCGTCTGCCTGTTCCTAGCTTCCTCACACTCCATCTCCCATCGGGTTACATCAATATACCTACTTCCGAGGGATTGGCCCACACCTGTCTTTTCCCACTTGTCATTTCAGGTGACTCATCCCAGACAACACATGCACCGATCCCACCTGTCTCGTAGCCCAACGCCAGCTGATTGCTCACACGTGCCTTGGTCCTTGGGTATCACGTATACCCTCCTTCCTCATGTCTCTCTCCTGCCATGATGTCTCTTACGAGCCCTTGGCCTCTGAAAGTCCCACCTGTCCCACCTGCACACTTGCTGCTCACCTTGTGTCTGACTCCTCACTGTCTCTCTGTCTCTGCCTCTCTGTCTCGCTGCCTTTCCCAACGCACGGCACCACTTCACACAAACACAGTTTGGGGCAGGGAAGCTGTCCTTGGCAGAGGCACCTGCCCCACCTGCATACCTATTTCCCCACACCTGCCCCTCAGGTACCATCTGTCCACTTTTCTTTTCCCGCGTTCCTAGGATCTCAGGTCCTCTTTCTTGCCTCACAAGCTCGCACCAGTATCTCCACACACCTGTCCGTTCCTCCCCTGTCTGCCTCTGGTACCACACTCGTTCGTTTCTTCAGCAAATAGGTACTGAAAACTCCGCATGGCCCTCCTTAACCTCTCTCTGCGTTAGTGGGTCTCTGCCCCAGGCCTGGCCTTCCCATCCTGTCCCCAAAGGGAACAGCCATTCCTGGCCACGCTCCTGCCCCTCAGACATGCACCTGACTCTCAACACCGGGTCCCCACCTATCCCCCCCCCCCCCCCCCCGCGCACCCATGTAACTCTTCACAGCTTTTTCAAACCTTGTGTGCCCATAACCACCTTGTCTCAGCTATGTTTGTCTTCACTACCTGCTCGTGCAGCCTGTCACTCCACACCTTGGGAGACAAATCTTCAGATCCCTCACACCCGTCCCCAGCCTGCTTCCCTCTGGAAATCCCTGTTTCTTTTCATGGAACATGTCCTCAGCCATCTATCTCCTCAAGGAACACCTTTTTGGTGAGCATAGTAACACCTGTAGCATTTGTTACACATGTCACTTCTGCTCCCAGCCGTCCACACACCTGCCCGCTGCATCGTACAGAATCCCTTAGGTCCGAGGTTCTCAGACTTCAGCGGGCGTCAGAAACACGTGGAGGGCTTGTCGGAACACGGAGGCCTGGGCCTCGCCCCCCAGGTTCAGGTGCAGCAGGTCTGGGGTGGAGCCCGAGACCCTGCATTCCTCACCAGCCCCAGGTGCTGCTGCTGCTGCCCACGGACCACTCCTCGAGCAGCACCTACTCATAGCATGTCGCCAGCTACCACCTTATTACGCCTGTCCCTGTGACAGGCACTGTTCACTTCTTCACACCCATCGTCTCATCTCATCCTCACGAGACCCTTATGAGGCTGGTGCTTATTCTTGTCCCCACTTTACAGAGAAGGAAACTGAGCCCAGGCAAACAGAGTCATTTCTTCAAGGTCTCAGAAACTGGTAAATGTTGGAGATTTGAGTCAAACTGAGGCCATCTGACTCCAGTCATCCATGTGTCCTTGCCTCGCACACCTGCTTAGCACACCGGCGTCTCTGTCCTTCTTCCGAAGACTCTTTGGCCACCTAGTCACTGGGGGGGGGGGGCACGCTTCCTCCCCTGCCAGCTCTCCAACACCCCAACCTCACATTCTCCCTCCCCTCCCTGCTCTCAAACCTGCCCCTGTCTGACTCCCAGCCAAGTTTGTCATCTGAGTGTTCACCCCTACCTGCCTCCCGCGCGCCCCCAGCTGCACGGAGCCAGCACAGCTGCCTGCCACCCTGCGCCTGTGTCCCAGACACACCTTGGTCTCCGGAACTACCCAGCTCTACAGGCACCTCTTTACCTGCTCATGTTTCCTATGCGCCCACCCTGCCTTTATTCGCTTCCACGTCTCCCTCTGCCATCTCCCCCTCTGCCCATCTCTGAATCTGAGTCTTTTTCTGCGTCTCTGTCTCTCTTTGTCTCTTTTTCTCCCTCCCAGTCTCTGTCCCTTTGTTGTCTGTGTTTCCCCATTTCTGTTTTTTTTTCAGTGTCTCTGTAGCTCTTCATATCTCTTAATAGCTCTCTGACCCTGTTTCTGAGTCCTGCCCTGTCTGTCTCCACTCTCTCCCTCTCTCTCCTTCCTCCTCTCCTCTGATGGCACAAATATTTGGGGGAGGCGCTTGAAGTCATACTGGCCCCCATTTGAGTCCAGGCATCAACATTCACTCCTGTAAAACTTTGGCCAAGTTACTTTCCCTGTCTGAGCCTCAGTTTCCACATCTGTGAAATGGGCATCATGACAGTTGCTACCTCCCAGGTCATGGTGAGGATGGGGTGCTGAGGGCAGTGAGAGGACCCAGGATAGGTTGGGGCTGATCACCCATCTGTAGGTCCCTCTCTGTTCCTGTGTCTTCCCAAGGGCTGTGGCCCCTCCTGGCTGTCAGTGGGAGTGCGTGTGGTGGGGGGAATGGAGAGAGAGGTGGGCAGAGGCATCCTGGCCGAGGCCTGGGCACGGGACCAGTGTGGGACTGGGGACAGGGATCGATCCACTCGGCGGCAGTGCGCGGGCCAGGATTGCATCTTGTCACAATAATTTATTGCTCTCATCCCCTCTGATCGATGGCGCTGAATTAGCACCGTGCAGTGCCCCTGGAGCCCCGAGCCTCCCCAAGCCCCCTGGACCCTGGCCCTTCTCTGGCCCTGTGGGATCCCCACAGCCCAGCGCCCAGCTCCAGCTGGCCCAGACCCCATAACCGGCCCTGGGCAGGCACTCGGGCCCTGTCCTCTGCCTGCGGTTTCCCTCTCCCCCTGAGTCTCTTCTCCCTTCACTGTGCCCCCGTTACCCCTCATGTTTGCCTCCTAGGCCTTTGCCCCCATGTGCCTGCTCCTCATTTTCTCTGACCCTGTCACCCGCTCTGCCCCATTTTCCAGTCCTTTTCTTCATCCATACAATTCCCCGTTCCTCTGTTTCTGTGTCTCAGGCCCCCACCTACCTGTCTCTCTGTCCCCCGTCCCTCTGGTTCTCTGCACCGTTCCTATTTGTCCATCCCTGTCTCTCTGCCCTCTTGTCCCAGGTCTTGCTTCCCCACCTCCATTTCTGTCCCTTGTTCTCTAGCTTTCTGTCCCTTTGACTCAACATCTGTCTGTTTCTCTTTCCCGGCCTTGCTCCATTTCGCCTGAATTCCATTTAAACAATCTTTCCTGAGCACATACTTGGCACCAGGCCCCATAAACAGGACACACAGCGCCCCTGCCCCTTGGCCATCCCAGCCAGTGCCCGCCTGTCACTCGCTGGTGGAAGGCTTGGGGGTCAGAAGGCCCAGCCAAGGCAGCCTGGTGGGCCTGGGGTTTGGGGATGAGGCGGTGGGGAAAGGGCTGCAGTGGAGGGAGAACTTGCATGGGGAGAGGCTGGGGTTCAGGATGAGGCAGGTTTGGGGGTGAGGAGGAGGGGGAGGGTGGGCTTTGGAGCTGGGGTGGTAGCCCTGAGCTGACCCCCAGGACTGCTGAAGGGCCAAGGGGGCACCTCAGTGGCCCTGAACCCACAGTGAGATCAGCCGCGCCTGCCAGGCTCTCAGGCCTTTCCTGTCCCTCTGCCTCCGCCCTGCAGCTGTGGCTCTCCCTCCACTCCTTGCCTCTGCCCTAATCCCTCAATTTTCCGCATCTCTGCCCCCCTCCTCTTCTAACTCCCTGACCCCAGGTCTCTCCAGGGCTCTCCCCTTAACCTCCGGCTCTTTAATTCACTTGGTCAAGCCTCTCTGACTCACTCGCCTCTTCCGGTTCCCCTGATTTGGATCCCCCCCTTCTCTGGCTCTGTCTCTCCCCGTCTCTCTGTCTGCCCCCCCAGTCTCTGCCCCTCTCTGGGTGTCTCCCCTTCTCTCTGTCTTCCCCTCCCATCCTGGCCCTTCATCTTTGCGGGTCTCTGAAGGGAGGGGCAGGGCTCCCCCTGCAGGGGTTGGAGGAGCAGCCCGGTCCGCATAGCGGTTTTGCCTCCGCCTCCCGCTCCCCTCTCCCAGTGCTGTTTGGTAGGCGGGGTGCGTGGCACTGCGGCTCCCACCTCCCTGGGGACGCTCTCTCGCCGCCCCCCCCCCCACTGACACCGTTCTGCGTGCTGGCCACAGCCCAGGGACATCTGTGCGGAGACTGGGACTCAGGGCGAGAGACAGAGACCCACACAGAGATGCCAGCTAGAGGGAGAGCCTGGAAGAGGGGTGGGCGTGAGGTCTCCATCTCTGCCCTGGCTCAGTGCCTCCTGACCGTCCTAAGCCATTGTCACAGCCACCTTCTCTGGGCTGGGAGCCTGTGCCCTGATGTCTGTCTGCAGTCTGTCCTTCAGTCTGTCTTGCACAATGCAGCCTCAACAAAGGTCCCTGTGTGTGTGTTGCGTGTTGTGTGTGCATGTGTTGTGTGTGTAAGCTATGGTGACTGTCTATGTGTGTGTCTGGGATGTGTGAAACTACATATGTGTGTGGAGGCTTCTTGGCTGTCCTCACGTGACTGACGTGGAGATGTGTGTGTTCCTGGGCACAGGTGAGTAAGCCTGGGTGCCCAAGTTAAAGCCACGGGTGTTGTGTTGGTGAGCGTGTGACTTGTGTGCAGAACCCAGTGTGAGCGGCTGGTGTGACTGCCCACACTCTGGAGCTGTGCCGTGTCTAGAGTTCCCAAGTCAGGTGGCCAAGTGGCATGTCGGAGTGACCAGGACAGGACGGCCCATGTTTCTGAGGGCCAGGAGACTCTGTCCACGGGAGCTGGGGGAAGGCCTGAGTGTCGCCCCTGCAGGACCCCAGGAGCCCGGCTGCTGAGGGCGGGTGTGAGGCACTCAGTGGAGAACGGCCACGGAAAGGCCTCAAAGTCCCCCCGAATCCGAGATCAGAGGCGGCTCTGGGAGCTTGTGTGGCGCGCGTTTGTGTCCCGGGGCTGCTGTTGTGTCTCTGAGCCTGTGGCGCGTTTCTGAGCCTGGGATCAGACATGAACAATGTTTTGTGCGTGTGTGTGCATGTGTGTCGTCATTTTGGGGAGCGGAATGTCCCGGGCTGGGTAAGGAGTCTGAGCACTGAGTGAACGACGGCGTGTGACCAGCCTGAGCCTGTGGGGCTGTGTGTGTGGTTGTGTACATGTGACTGTTGGGTGGTGCACGTGTGCACTCCTAGTGGGAGCTGCTGCCCTGCGATGTGTGGGGCTGTCCCCGTGCTGGTGTGTGAGCTCGGGCACGTGTGTGGTGCCTCTGTGTGTGTGCTGGGTGCCTGGGCGGGGATGAGCCAGCTCTCAAATGAACCAGCCTGTTGTGGTGACAGTGTGTGGCCTGGAGAGAAGTAGTGAGGGGGGTGTGTGTGAGTGTGTGCGTGTGTGCCCATCCCAGGCACAGAGGCACCCTCACCCAGAGTCAGGCTAGAGCATTTGGTTGATGTGGGCAGGGGTAGGAGTGGGGGTGACCCGGGGGGGGAGTGTAATCCTGGCAGAAAAGTCCCCGTCACCTTCCTGACCCTGTCCTCCCCTGGGTCTCCTCAGTGCCTGTGATGGGACAGCCCCTGAGCCCGGGTTGTGTGCCCATGGACGTGGCCATAATTTATATGGACTGGCATGCGTGTGAGTGTGCACACTTATAGAGTGTGACAGCAGCAGCCAGGCTGTGTGGTGTGGGACGTGTGCCCACGGGTGGGTGTCCACAGAGTGTGTGCAGGGGGATCCACTGTGTACGCGGCTGTGTCCTGCCCGGATGTGTGTTGGAGGGAGGGGTGTGTCCCCCGGGTGGGTGCAGGCGGCATGTCGGGGTGTATGTGTGTGCCTGTTGGTGTGTGTGGGGGTGGCGGAGGGAGAAGGGTCTTGGGCCGCATCTCTCTCCTCTTTAGACAGAGCCCTGGAGAAGATATGAAATTTAAAAAAAAAATCAATTTTCATTCCACTTGTGCAGATTGTGTTAAGGGGAGCTGGGGGGGCAGGGTGAGGGATGAAGGGGCTGGATGGGGGTGTGTGAGGCCCGAGGCGGCTCCCGAGGCCGCCGGAGCAGCTTAGAGAAATCAAAACAACTGGTTAAACCCCGGCCCAGGGGGCCCCAGTGATGGGAGGCGAAGAGAGACAGGGAGAGACAGAGAAGGACAGAGACGCCCGGAGACAGAGACAAACAGAGACACTGGGGAACAGATATTTGGAGATAGAGGCAGACAGAGAGATGGGGCTGCAAGACCCTCAGTGAGAGAGACACTGATACCCAGTGGGGTCTGAGAGAGGCCAGGAGACTTGTCTCTGGAGAGACAGCACCAGAAGCAGGCCTGAGACAGTGCACAGCTCACACTCATGTGCACACACGCAGAGACCTGTACACCTCACACATGAGACATGCTCGAGAAAAGCGGGTGGGTGGATGGACAGGCTGCCGACTGGGCAGATGGCGGCAGGAGCAGTGGGGTCCCAGGTGGGGTCCCCTCTGAGTGTCCACCCCTGTCCCAACCCAGCCCCTCACCCAGATGGCCAGAAGGTCTGAGTGTGCCACTGCTCAGACACACCCGTGTGTGTGTGTGTGTGAGTTGGGATGTGTGAGCTGGTGTGTGTGCATCGCCGTCCCCCCGCATGACGCAGCACATGTGCTCACGGGGTCTCTAGTGCTTGCCTGTGTGACTCTGCTTGTATGTCACTTGTGTGACTGGCTGTGCTGGTGCATGTGCCTGGGTCACTGTAGGGCTGTTTATCTGCGTTGGTGTGGACCTTGGTGTGTAACTGTGTCTGTTAGTGTATGTCTGTGATTTGTGATTGTGGGTCTTTGTTTATGTGGGACTGAATTATCTGTGCATAACTGTGTCTTTGTTTCTGCGTGAATGTCTGTGATCATGATGTGTGTGTGTGACTGTTTTGACATACCCGTGTGTGTGTTGTGTTGACATGGGGTATCCGTGCCTGATTGCTGTGTGGGTCTATGTGATGTGTGTTGGTTCTAACAGTCTTTGTGCGTAGGGTTTTGTTGACTCGTGCATCACACATCTGTGTGGTATGTTGTGTGTGATGTTGTGTGTGTTGCTTTGCTGACATGTGTCTGTGTGTTGTGTTGTATGATAGTGTGTGCATTGCTTTGTTGACATGTGTCTGTGATGTGTTGTGTGACTGGGTGGGTGTTGCTTTGCTGATATGTGTCTGTGTGGTGTGTTGTGTGACAGTGTGTGTTGCTTTGCTGACCTATGTGGTGTGTTGTGTGACGTGTGTGTTGCTTTGCTGACACATGTCTGTGTTGTGTGACTGTGTGGGTGTTGCTTTGCTGATGTGCCTGTGTTGTGTTGTGTGGCCGTGCGGGGTGTGTGCCTGTGGTGTGTGGGTCTGTGCAGCTGCTTGGCAGGGATGGGAGGGAGGCAGCCCGGCCTGCGCGGCCCCTCCACTGCCGCGTGCACACGCACACGCACACGCACACGCACACACAGTCGGTGCCGTGGCTGCGGGCGGTGGAGGTGGGGGTGGGGGGTGGAGGAAGCAAAATAAAATTAAAAATTAAAGCTTGCCCGGAGTCCCCATCCGCACAGCGCAGGCCGGTGGGGAGCCGCAGGGGGTGCAGCAGCTCCCCCTCCACAGCCACCCTGGCTGGGCTGGCTGTCTGTCTGTCCCTCTGTGTGGCTGTCCCGCTGGCCCCTGCCCGGCCCACAGCCCCGGCCCCACAGGCCCCGCTCCCTCCATCGGTCGATCAGTGATCAATGGGGCCAGGGGGGCGCCAGGGGCAGGGCGAGATCAAAGGGGCCCCAAGAGATGGACATGGGACGGAAACAGAGACCCAGAGACAGATGGAGCCGAGGAAACAGAGACAGAGACAAGGAGCAGAGAGACGTGGAACCAGAGACATGAGAGAGAGAGAAGTGGAGACACAGAGACTGGGGGGCACGACCCAGAGACAGAGAAATGGGGACCCAGAGACACGGGGCTTCAAACCCGGACACTCAGGGCAAAAAAGCAGGGAAGGGGACAGAAGGGAGGGAGCAGGGACCCAGCCCCGGTGGGCCTGACAGGATGGAGGCGGGAGACAGAGACGGGAGAGGCGGCAGGCAGAGACCGCGAGACGGCAGAGACGAGGAGAGACGCGGGGGGAGCGTGGGAGCAGGGCCTGGAGCGCCGATCCCACGGCTCCTCGTTATAACGTGTCCGGAGGAGGCGGCGGGGAGTTGAAAGCGTCGGGAAGAGAAATCAAAACCAACACGGAAATGAGAGGGGCCAGGGGGGGCGACAGGCGGAGGGGGCGGGAGGGGCCGGGAGCGGAGGGGGGAGAGGTGGACGGGAGGCGCCGAGTCGGGAGTCGGGGTGATGGCGCGAGGTGGGGAGACGGACGGGAGGGGATGGAGGCCGAGCCCGGGATGGGGGCGCAGAGACCCCGAGATGGGCGAGTCCGCGAGGAGGGGAGAGATGGGGAGGGAGACAGAGATGGAGGGACTGGGGAGAGGGGGAGAGACAGAGGGATGCGGGGACAGACGTGGAGAAGAGACAGGGGCGGGCGTGGAGCACAGAGAAACAGCAGAGATTGAGCGAGGGAGAGACCGAGAGATGGAGACAGTGACAGGGAGGGAGACCCCCCAGGTGAGGGGAGACACGGGGAGAGGAGAGACAGGAAAATGGGAGAGATGATGGGAGGAGACAGGAGAAAAAAGAGGGGCCGAGTGAGGAGAGAGAAAGGGGGAGACAGAAAGTTGGGCAGGTGGGGGTGTGGGAATAGAGGAGACCCCAGGGGCAGATGAGGTGGGGGTGGGACTGGCCCCCAGAGGCCTGCGCGCTGCAGGGGGACGTGGGGGAGGAACCCCAGTAGACACTGGGCCGTAGGGGCCCGGCGAGGGTGTCCGTGGGAGACTGGACACGTCTGGGGCAAATGGGCTGACAAGTCCTGTCTGGTGTCCAAGGGCTGAGGTGGGGTTTATGGGGGAGCAGAGTGTCTGTGGGTTTCTGAGTGGTGTGTAGGATCTTTGGGGAGCAGTGGGGTGTCTAAGAGGATTGGTGTATTTGAGAGTATTCGGAGCTGCTGTGTGTAAGGGGAGGGGTGCCTGGGGTGGTGTGTGAGGGGGAAGGGCTGTCAGGAAGGGGAAAGGTGCTGAGAGGGCGAGGAGGGGATGCGGTGTCTTAGGGGGACGTGTCTGAGGAGAGGGCTGTCTGAGGGAGTGGGGGTCTGAGAGGGAGGACCTGTCTGCGAGGGGAGGCAGCTCTAAGGAGGAAGAGGCAACTGGGGAAGCAGGTCCGAGTGGCAGGAGTCCTCAGGTTGCGCCGTGAGCCGCAGGTTGAAGGCGGGGTGTCCGTGGGAGTGCACATGCGGGCGCTGGGGGCTGGGCCTGTCCCCTCCCAGCCCGTTGGGCGGCACCAGGTTCTGGCCAGCTCTGGGCAGACAGATGAGAGCGCGGGGCTTCGAGGGGCTGGACGGACCAGCCTGGGGGTCAGCTGGGGGGCCGGGGTGGGGGTGAGGCTGAGTGAGATAAATCTGGGGCAGCCACAGAGAGAGACAGAGGGAGACCCAGAGACGCACCGAGGGAGAGGTCAGGCGCGAGAGGGGGACAGGGAGACGGCGGCAGAGCCGGTGTGGGGCGGGCGGGCGCCAGAGCCAGCGAGTGTGAGCGAGCGAGAGGCGAGGAGCGAGGGGGAGGCTGGGAGCACCCTGCGCCTAGTGACCGAGGCAGAGTAAGGGGCTGCCAAGGCGCGGCGGGAGGGAAGGCTCGGTGGCACAGGGTCTGGAGTGGGACCAGCACAAGGGGCAGAGGGGTGCCAGGGAGGGCTGAGATGTGGGGGAGAGGGTGCGGGCGTCAGGCTGGGCAGGGTCTCGGCACTGACCCCTCTCTGTCTCTCCCACCCGCCCCGTCCTGTCCCCGCGTGTCTGTCCCGGCCTCTCTGCAGGGCCGGCTCCACCATGGACTGTAGCTGCGTCTCCGACCTCCTCTTCGCCCCGCCTGCCCTGCCGGCTCTCTGGACCCCCGGTAACTGGCCTGCATCCCCCCCATTTCCCAGACCTCGGGCCTTCCCAGCAGCCCCTCCTTTCTGATCTCTCACTCCCCTCCCTCTGCCTCCTGGGTCTCTGTCAGAGTCCCCTGAATCCAATCCCTTAATGAAAAACTTGGCTAAAAACTTCAGTCAGATGTCCCTGCCACCTGCCTGCTGGGATGTGAGGGTCTTTGGGAGGGTGGGTGAGGTCGGGATTGAGGCCCGAGAGGGACAAGGGTTCAGGCGCCTGAGGTCCTAGGGTATCTGCTGTGCACATCTCAGCCTGCGTCACCCAGGACCTGCGGGCAGAGAGTAGCGGGGGGACTGGAGACCAACAGGCACTAATGGAGCAAGGATGGGGACCAGAGGGGCCACTAGGCCAGGTGCTGGTAGACAGATGGACAGATGGGACCATCCAGACAGGGGGACTTGGTGACCTGGCCCAGCCAGCCGGAGCCCTGGGAGAGAGGACGGCTTGCTCAGAAGTGGACATTCAGGAATGGGCATGTGGACAGTAAGACCGGCTGGGTGTGCATTTGAGCCCAAGTCACACGCCCCACAGATGGGTTGTGTGTGTGTGCGTGTGCACACACTTCTGTATGTTTGTGCAGACTGAGACCTGTGCCTGGTTATTTGGGGCCGTGGAGTGTCACTTGAGTGTTTCTGGAGGAAGGGGTCACACTGGGAGCGTGTGTCTGTGTTCGTGTGAGCTGGTGTGCCTCCTTGTGCGTGCACAGCTGAGGCTACCTCAGTGGCTCTGGGCTGGGTGTGTCATGTTTCTTTGGGATGTGTAGTGTGTCTACATTTTAGGACTGGGGGGGTGTCTGCCAGCTTGCCAGGTGTGCACCTGCCTCGGTGGGGTAAAGACCCTTCGCCTGGTCCTTACCGGCCTGTCGCATGGTGTGTGGCATTCCTAATGGATGTCTTGGTGCTGTGAGGGTGGGTGGCCCTTGGGCATCTGGGTTGGGCTGCTTGTGTTGGCGTGTGTGTGAGGATTTCTTGCATCTGTGTGTCACTGAGTGTGACAGTATTGGGGGCTGCCTGTCACAATGTGAGTCTTTGTGCTGAGCTTTTAGGTCTCTCTCTAGTTGGATGTGTGTCTTAACAGGTACCACACATTTGAGGACGTGCATCTGAGGACAGGTGGTGATTCTGGGTTTGGTTGTGTACCTGCATGCGTGCGGCCAGTTGCGTTGTCGTCTTTTGAGTCGTGTGGATGTGTCTGTGATAGTCGCCTCCCCACTAGGATGTGTTCTGTGTGTGGAATGTGCCAGAGCTGCCATGTTGATGGAGCCCTGTGGTCTGAGGTGAGAAATACCCAAAATGGAGTTGAGAAAAAAACTCTCCCTTTGGGGAGGAAACTGCTTGGCCTTCCTTGGCCTCAGGCAGGGAGGTGTTAGTACCCACGTTTATACACCAGGCAGTCTGGGCCAGACCTTGCTCTGAAATTCTAATAAGCCAGAGAGGGCAAGGAACTGTCCTGGGTCACACAGCAGGTGGATACAGGCCGGTCTCCCAGCTCGGCGTTGCATCCTTTGCTGACCTCCTTCCCTTTCTCTCTCGGCTCTCAGCTCTTCATGGTCCAATTCTGCCTTCTGTTTTCATGCTGGGGTCTGGGGTCTCTGAGGAAAGAGACGGGGGCAAAGGATGTGGCCCTGGAGTGAGTACAGAGGTGGGACCCAGGGCCTAGGGCTTTCTGGACGGTGGGGTTTAGGGGTGAGCAAGCACACCCATTCCCCCCCAGTGTCTGGGCATATTTGGACAACGGGGTGCGGGATGCCGAGTGTGGACTGTGGGATGCTGAGTGAGCTGTGGGTGTCACAGTGTGGGGGTGTCTGTGGGTAGGTAGGCGCTGTTCTTTCGTGGTGTCACCCTGCGTGGGCCGGTCAGGTTGACACGTGTCCTGATGCTGCCTCACCTTCTCTGTCTCCACCACACTCTGTCTTATTTGGGTCTTTGGGGTCCTGAACGTCTTGTCGTGTGTACAGTTCTGAGGGGCCCAGGAGGTGTGTAGTTGTGTGTGTTGGATGGGTGTGTAGCGTTGAGTGTCTCTCTGGTGTGTCTGCTTTGGTGGTGCATGGTGTTGGTGTGTTGTGCCCCAGGAGTGTGCCAGTCTGGTGCATGTGTCCCAGGGTGTAGCTGATGTCCCTCAAGGGTGAGTGGAAGTCTGTGTGACACATTGCTTACTGTGGGTGTCTGCAGGCACACCGCTCTCAGACCAATGGCACGAACGCAGGGAGGGTGCCCAGGGGCGTGAAAAGCATAAATAGGTGACAGATGTTGCTAAGTGTTCACACAGGCCCAGCCTGGATGTGCCAGGGTGGGGTCAGCTGGTGGGGGGAGCTTTGGGGAAGAGGTTGAGCAGGGGGGTGGCACAGAAATCGGGGCTGGTGAGAATGCAGGAGGGACTAGAGACCTCTGGGGCAGGCCAGGGCAGGAGTGGGTGTGCAATGGAGAGAAGAGCTAATGCTGTGGAGGGTGCCTCCCCTGCAGGCTGGCTCTTCCCAGCTCCTCCCCACAGTCCAGGACGCAGGAAACCGGGGCCTCCTACCCTGCACCCAGGACACTGAGCCTGGGAGAGTTGTGCCAAGATAGGGACCTGATGCTGGATTCTCTCCCATTGTTGGGACAGTTTGTGGGGTATGGCGGGTGGGAATGAGGTCCCTAAAGATGCCTGAGGCTGGGCAGCTGCTTATCAGGGGGAGAGCTGGGTGCCTCCCCGGTTCCAAGCAGGGGCCACTTCCCTGCCTCCTGTCCCCAGGGTTTGCCTTCCCGGATTGGGCCTACAAGCCGGAGTCGTCCCCTGGCTCGAGGCAGATCCAGCTGTGGCATTTCATCCTGGAGCTGCTGCAGAAGGAGGAGTACCAGGGTGTCATCGCCTGGCAGGGGGACTACGGGGAATTCGTCATCAAGGACCCCGACGAGGTGGCCCGGCTCTGGGGCATCCGCAAGTGCAAGCCCCACATGAACTACGACAAGCTGAGCCGGGCCCTGCGGTGAGGGCCGTGGCCTCGCCCCTTGTCCCCTCATTGTCCCTCCGGGCTCCGCCCCCGGGAGGTTTTCCTGGGCTTCCCCGGGCAGAATCCCTTTCGAGCACTCGCAGGGCCCTCCAGGGGTGTAAGCACTTCCTCGAGTGGAAGGCAGGCGAGGAGGCAGGACCCGTCTCTGGGCTTTGGAGCCACAGCACGACCCCAGCCCCTGCCTCACCCCTTCCTTGGTCAGGGGGCTTCTGAGCCTCTCTCCCCAGCTGTGCTGTGGCTGGCGGAGCGTGGGCCGGGCTCTCCTTTCACCCCTGCCCGCCTTCTGTCCCCGCAGCTACTACTACAACAAGCGCATTCTGCACAAGACCAAAGGGAAGAGGTTCACCTACAAGTTCAACTTCAGCAAAGTCGTGCTCGTCAATTACCCGCTACTGGACGTGGCGGCGGCCACCACCGGCTCCCCGCTCTTGCTGACCCCTGGTCCCTTTGGGGGGGGCCCTGGGCCAGATGCTCCTCCCCTCACCCCTGAGGTGAGTTAGGGTGCTGGGGTCTCAGAACTGGGGCATTTGGTGTCCCCCAGCCATGGAGCCCTGGGGAGGGGGCGGCCAGTCTGAGCAGCACTGCCTCCCTCACCTCCCTCTCCAGACCCTGCAGACCCTGTTCTCTGCCCCACGCCTGGGAGAGCCTGGTGCCCGGGCGCCCCTGTTCACCCCCGAGACGGACAAACTGCGTCTGGACAGCCCTTTCCCATTCCTGAGCTCGGGTAAGGGCCGGGGCTCGAGGGCTGCGGGGAAGAGGGGACGCTGCACGTGTTGGAGGGAAGACAGGCAAAGATGGAGACAGGATGCGGGAAGGAGGCCGGGCAAGGCTGGGGTGTGTGTCTTTTAAGCTAGAGAAGGATTCGCAGGGAGGAGGGAGACTGGAAAGGTGGGTGGGCTGGAGAAGGGCTTTCTGGGGCACTAAAGGAATGGGGAGAGTGGGGGAGACGGAGATGGGGAAGCCTCGTGAGGGTGGGGAGACAGGCGTGGGAGGGACAATGGGGAGAACCGTGCAGGCGAAATACAGGTTGGTGGCCCAAGCAGGCAGCCGTGACTGTGGAGCAGTGGCTCAGCCTGACGCATCCCCTGTGCCCTCTAGGTGCCACCGGCTATTCCAAGCCCCCTGGCCTGCTGGGTCCTTACAGCCGAGCCTTCCCAGAGTACCCCTGGAACTTTAACCCCTACCTTGCCGGCCCCTTCCCCAAGCTGCCCCCTTCTCTCTATCCCCCTCACTTCTACCCCAACCCTCTGGCCAGCTCCCTGGGCCACCTGCCCTCAGCAGGGGCAGGCCCCACCGTTGCACCCCTTCTGGCTGCCGCAGGGGAGGGCCTGGGCCCTGAGCGCCCCTCGGGCCTAGCAGCAGCCCCCCGCCTGGCACTGCCAGGGGCTGGGGGTCCAGAGGCTGCACTGGGAGGGAAGGAGGACAGCGACTCTGAGTTGGAGATCACAGATGTCAGCGGCTGCAGCTCTGACAGTGAGGGCGATGAGGGCCTCCCTGTGCCCCCCAAGGCCAAGGCAGGCAAAGGGGGGCTGGGCAGCTGAGCCGGTGTGGGGTGATGGATTCTGCTGGGGCAGGGACCAGGGTCACTGCCTGTGCAGCCTCTTCCATTGTCTGGTCTGCCCAAGATGTCCTGCCAGAGGCCAGGGACCAGCCCTCAGCCCCTTCCAGGGCCGGACACATGGCTGCCCCATTCTTCTTCCTCAACCCCAGGTTGGGGGTCTCACCTCCCCCTCCAGAGGGGCGAGGGAACACGATGGCCTCCAGCCTCCTCCCCAGGCTCCAGTTTGAGGGGGTCCCCACCTGGCCCCACTCCCAAAGTGCAATATGGCGCCCAGCCTCCCCTGCCCGCCCCCACCTCCGTGCTGTGACCTGTGTGTTCGTGTGGCCGTGTGTCCCCTGTGCCGGCCCAGTCCTGACACCCTCTCTACACAGGCCCCCTGGGGACAGGGTGCTCAGAGCAATAATCCCGCCCCCAGCCCCCGCCCAGGAGGGCTCCCCTCCCCACCAGCTCCCCACGATTCCCAATAGCCACCTCCAGAGTTTACTACAAAAATAAAAGAACAGAAAGGAGCGTGGATGTGGGGTGCCCAGCATTGTGGGTGACCATGGGGGTATGCGGGTGGGAGCTGGGAGGGCTGTTTCGGGGTGCTGGGAAAGAGCTATTAAAACATGGAATGAATGAACAAGTGGAGAGAGCAAGAGGCACAGAGGTGACGTGGTGGGACAGGCCCAGGAAGGGGGTGCCAGTCAGGGAGGGTTCCAGACACCACTCCAGGGCCCATCTTCATAACACAGACCTCTCCTTAGATAATATATATTAAAAAATAAACCTCCAATCCAGGATATAAAAACAACAGAGCAAAGGCACTTAGGGGTGGGAGATGGAGGGGTGCCCCCCCCCAGGCAATACTGAGATGGCCCGGGAAATGGTGATCATGGTGGTGCCCCGGGGATGAAGCCCTGAGTCCCCAAAACAGAAGGCCAAGGCCAACGAGAGGTTGGGGGAGGCAGTGATCCCAGCTGGACCCCTCAGACACGGCCCCGAAAGCCCGGCTCCCTCTCCTTGGGCCCGTGGGGTTGCAGACGCTACGGCAGCTGTGCAGTAGTGGGTGGGTGGTCCTCACGTCCTCTCCATCTTGCAGGAGGCCTGGGGGGATGCAGGAGAAAAGGGAGATCGGGAGAGAGATGGAGAGAGAGACACAGGGAAAGGGAGGAGAGAAAGGGGTGGGTGGGGAGAAAGCAAAAAATGGCCAGAGAAACAAAAGCTGACAGATGGAGAGATGGGAGGTAGGCTGGGGAGATTCGGAAAGATGAAGACAGAGGGAGAGAAACGGATGTAGAGAGGGGGTCCCTGAGGGGCTGACTCTGGTTCCCCCTCTCTGGGCAGCCCTTGGACCCCCTAGCTCCCCACTCACCTGCCTGGGGCAGGGAGCCTCAGGTACAGCCAGACTGGGGGACAGTGTTCTCTCTGAGCTGAGACAAGATGAGTCGCAGGCGACAGAACTCCTCCTCCACCTCCTGGTTGGGGGGGTCATCCATGAGGGGTCCTCACTGAGCCAGCCCTCCCGCCCTCCCACCCACCCACCTGCCCACCACCACCTCCAGCTGTTTAATGGTGTCCTCCAGGCCAAGTAGCTCCTCTCGGATTTCCTGGGTCTGTGTGGGGCTCAGGGGGCTGCCCCCTGGAATTCCATCCCCTTCAGGGGGAGGCCCTGCCCCGCTGTCTTCCTCTGAGGGGAGCAGGAGCTGCTTCAGGGACAACACTAGTCAGGGACAAGGGGACAGAGTCAGAGGTGGGGCTGGGGCTGAGATGGGGGGTTCAGAGGGGAACGGAAGGGGCACAGGCTGGGAGTGAGGGTGGACGTCAGGCCAGGCTGAGCTTGTGGTTAGCCAGGCCTGCAGATAGAGCTGGGGATGCAAAAGGGAGTGCAGAGGCGAGGCTAGGGCTGGGGCAGGGTGGGAGGGCACCACGCTGGAGAGGGGTCCAGGGAGACTGAACTGACGGTCAAGGAAGGGATGGGAGCTGCAGAAGAGGGGGTGGGGCTGTGCGCGGTCGCGGGCGCACTGTTTGTGGTGGCTGGGCATGAGGCACAATGGAAAACACCAGTCTGGGCTGGCCACAGCTCTGCAAGGGGTGGGGTGGGCTACCTTTCTGAAGGGCTTTGGCAGCGAGCTGGCCCTCAGGGCCTGGCCTGCAGAAGGGCAGGAGGGTGCTGAGGGTTCTCTCGATCCGGCCTGGGTGGGGAGCAGGATGGGTGGTGAGATTCTGCCTGGTCTCCTGTGGTTTCCCCCGCCCCCACTCGAGGCCCTCCAGGCTCACCATCAGCCAGGGGCATCTCTCGGTTGCCACCGTTGCCATTTTCAGAGCTGCTGAGCAGGGGTTCACGGGTGCTGGGGGAGGAAGTGCTGGGTGACCCCCACACCCCTGACCCTGGGGGGGTAGCAGGGGCAGGGAGAGAGATAGCTGGAGGTGGGGCAGTCCAGAGACAGAGACAGAGGTCAAGGCTGGGAGACAGGGAAACAGAAGCCCAGCCAGTGGAAGACAGAGAGGCCTGAGTAGGAGACAGGTGGGCCACGGTGGGGGGCACACACATAGGCATGCACACTGGCATGACGTGGACCAGGGCTAGAGCTTGAGTTCTGGGGACACACAGGAAGCCAGGCCCAGCCTCCCAGCCTTCCAGTTCCCTCCCTGGCCCCCCTCACCTGCTGGGGCTAGGCCGGGGTTTGGGGCGGGAGGCAGGAGCGGGGACCTTCAGGGATCCTGCGGTCTCAGTGATAAGGGCACACCAGCTGGGAAGACAGGCCAGCCCCTGGTCAGTCAGAGCCCCCAGATCTTGTGCCAGGGCCTCCCACCCTCACCCTATCCCCAGGGACCCAGGGATCTGGCCTGTTTGTGGAACTCAAGCCCCCTTACTTCTTCCGCTCTGACACGGTCTGCGCCACCAGCTCGTATATCTGGGCCTCCTGGTCCCAGGTAAAAATGACATAGAAAGCTTTGTGATCTGCAAGGGGAGGGAGAGGCGGGGCTCAGAGCCAGGGTGGCCCTCAGGATGGTGGAGCTCTCAGGACTCCCTGACTCAATTCCCCATCCTGTGTCACTAATATCCTGCCCCAGGTGCCCCCTACTAGCCTTCCCTCTCAATGCTCCCGCATCAAACCAGGCAACCCAACTCCAACACCATGGCCCTGGGGCAGCTTCTCGGTAACAAATCCCTTGTCACTGGGCTCCTGGCTCCCACCCCTGCATCCCTATAATCCCCAAGGGGCAGCCAGGTGTCTTAAAATTAGCAGGCAGACCTGGCTGCTCCTCTGTGCAAAACCCTGGGGCAGTTTCCCATCTCACTTAATAAAATCCACACACAGCCTGGGCCTGCCCAGTTCTCAGGCGTCCCTCCCACAGCCCTGGCCTCGGGACTGCCAAGTCTCCCACTTCTCAACCTCTGCTGTGGCCTCCCCTTTGCCAGAATGTGAGTTCCCCGGCTCTTGGGAGGGTTCCCTACCCACTCCCTAGGCAACCATGCCCTGAGCCACTGGGGCCAGAACTCACCGGTGGCCACCTCACGGGTCATGGCAGACGTGAGCCGCAGCACCGGCCGCAGCATGGTCTTGCCGTCGGGCGTGGGCGTGAGCGTCCGGCTGTGTGATTTGAGCAGCAGCCGCTCATCCTGGCGCTGGAGCAGCAGCAGCAGGTCGTCCAGCAGCAGCACATGGACCTCTGCAAGGGCGAGGCCAAGTTCAACACCCCCTACCTGAGCACCTGCCCCGAGGCCCTGGCTCGCAGCCCTGGGGCTCACCAACAGCCTTGTCCTTTGTCACCCTCCACGTCAGTGGGCCCTCGTGGACCAGTTTCTTCTTTGTGATGTCTAGGTTCTGGAGGCAGGAAGGAGTGACTATCGGTGTAGCCCAGGGTGGGGCAGGGGAGGGTGGAAATGACCATGGGGCGGGGCTGGGTATCATAGTCAGGGGTCAGGATGGGCGCTGGGTGGGGATGGGGAGGGGTCAGAGCTGAGGGGCCTCTCTGGCTCCTGGGGAGCAGTCAGAGAATGCCTGGGCAGCAGGGCTGGGCCAGTGGAGAGGAGGTGAGGGCAGGCAGGGTCACCTTGAACTCGCTCAGCATGGGGTCACTGCTCTGCCTCAGGTGGGACAAGTCCAGGCGCCTCTGATAATCCTTGAGCCGCTGCAGCAGGGAACAGAGTGTCACAAGTACAAACCAAGAGCTGGGGCCATCCCAACAGTGACCCCCAAGTATACAAGCCCAGGGGGAGGCCTGACCTCCAGTAACCCTGAGAGGGAGGAGCTGAGGGCCCAGGTAGCCCCTGGACAGGAGGTAATCCCTTGGGGTCAAGCTGAGGACCTGGCCTGACCTGCAGAGTAGAAACGGCCCTGAGATGGAAAAAGCCCGGCTCACCAGCAGGTCCTCCATGTCCCTCACAGCCTGGTTGACGTGGTGCAGAATCTCCCGGCAGCACTCAGCTGCCAGCTCCACTTTCTCCCGTTCTGCTGGCTCTTCTGTGGGCAAGGGAAGGACCAGCGCTGGTGAACTCCAAGCCTAGACGCTGCTGGTCCCGGCCAGGGTGGGAGATGGGAGCTCTGGGGCCCAACAGAGTGGGCCAGGCCATACCTGTGTTCTGCCCGATGCTCTGCAGGAGCAGAGGGTACTTGGTCAGCCTCTGCATCTCCGTCGGGATCATGTCCTTCAGCTGCAGGCGGCGGCACCGTGGGCGGCTCTCAGCCTCCTAATGGGACAGCAGCACTGAGGTGGCCCATGCTTGGGGCTAGCCTCTGGGTTAGGGACATCAGCCCTTCCTCCCTGGGACTCTGGCACAGAACCCCCAAGCCCTGCCCACCTCACCTGCACGAAGGCGCAGAAACGAGGCTCCTTGCGCTGTTTGGCTTTAAGCTGCTCTAAGGCAAAGGACTGGCGGCTGCAGAAGCGGGAGGAGATTTTCTGGAACCAGGCGCCCTCGGCATCATCAAACTATAGCAAGATTCAGATTCAGGCCAGGGGGTGTCTCAGGTGGGACATGAAAGCCTAGGCAAAAGGACAGGGCTGGGGGCCTAGACCCCTGGCTAGGAGGAGGGGTGGGAGCTGGGCTGGGTGCCCTCACCCGGGCCAGCAGCACATCTCCGATCTCCTCAATGAGGTAGCCGCTCTCCTGCCTCCGCTTCATCAGACGATCAAGGAACAGGGCTGTGCGGGGGGGTGGGGGTAAGGATAGGGGGTGCGGTCAGGACCCTCAAGATTGTATGTAGAGCCTGGTTGGGAGCTGGCGGGGTGGGGCTACAGGTGTGTCTGCCTGATCCTTGGGGCTAGTGGGCTGTCCCCCCTGGAATGTGAGCTCTAGGGGTCCAGGGTGGGGTTGTCCCTAGTGCTAGCACAGAGGCTGCCCGTGATGGGTGCTCCAGGAGAACATGCTAGACCCCAAGTCTAGACACCAAGGCCTCAAAGGAGGGAGTCAGTGGTGGGGTGCGCAGTAGGGCCACAGCCCTGCACTCACAATGCACCTCGATGAGCTCGTCCAGGCTGGGGAAGATGTTCTGTAGCTCCTCCAGGGGGAAGAAGCCCCCGTCAGCCATGGGCTGGTAGAAGAGGTCGTGCAGCACCCGCAGCATACGCACATGGGCCGCCTCCGTCACCAGCAGCTCTGCAGGGCGACCAGGAAGAAAGCATGGTTGGGGAGGGTGCCAACAAAGGGGGGCAGTCTTAGAGGCAGGCTGGGGGGAGGGGGTGAAAGGGAGAGGACAGGGACAACTCTCTCTGGGTTGAAGTCATCTGCCTCTGAGACAGCCACTGAGAATTCGTTGACCCGCTGCCTCTCCTTTTCAGCAGCCAGGGCAACCATGTGTCCCAGTCTACCTGGCACAACGGACTTCCCAGGACATGAGGTTTTTAGTGCCCAAATGGGGAAAGTCCTGGGCAAACCAGGACAACTCGGTTGCCCCATGGCCAGCAAGCTTGCAGCTGTGTTCAATGCCTAACTGTCCAGCAAGTGAATGAGCTTCGGTTTCAGGGATGACGACTCCCTCCTCACACAGGGTGGCAGCCTCAGATCCAGGGCCCACAGGGTGCATGCCTGAGCTCCAAGGGCTCCGGAAGTCCCTGGTTTTGTGTGTTATGCCTATTTTTCTGGTGCGAGAACTTGCTATGCTTCCGAGATAACAGCCAGTAGCCACATACAGCTCTTCACATGTTAATTAAAATGAAATGAGCCCCGCAGGGGTGGCTCAGTGGTTGACTGCCAACCCATGAACCAGGAGGTCACAGTTCAATTCCGGGTCAGGGCACATGACTGGGTTGCAGGTTCGATCCCCAGGAGGGGGCGTGCAGGAGGCAGCTCATCAATGACTCATCATTGATGTTTCTCTCTTCCCCTCTCCCTTCCTCTCTCTGAAATAAAAACATATAAGAAAAATGAAATGAAACACAAAATTCGGTTCTCAGGGCCCTGGCCAGGTAGTTCAGTTGGTCAGAGCATTGTCCCTATGTGCCACAGTAGCGGGTTCCATCCCCGGCCAGGGCACAGACAAGAAGCAACCAATGACGCGTGAATAAGTGGAACAGCAATTCCATGTTTCTCTTTCCCTTCTCTCTAAAATCAGTAAATAATAAAAAAGTAAAGCTTAAAAAAAATTCAGTTCTCAGGTGTACTCGCCATAGCTCAAGTACTCAACAGCCATTATGTGGCTGCTGGTTACTGAGTTGGACAGCGCAAACATCGACATTTCCATCATTCGGGAAAGTTCTGAGAGCACTGCTTATGTTTTGATCGTATCCTTAGAAGGATCTGTGACCTAAAAAGCACTCATGTACTGCTCTCAAAATTCTGAATGAGGACCTTCTTCAAGTGGACTTCAAACCAGCTTCCAAAAGCATCTACTTTTGCCAAACCCCCTTAACACACACACACAATTCAAAACCATGAAAAAGAATTAAGACGAAAATGATACTCCCATCACCTCTGCCCAGAAGCAAGCGCTGCTAATACACCGACTGGCTTCCCAGGCTGCTCCCCAGGGGGTCCCCCAGTGGTTAAGGTCGCAGGAACAGCCCGGGCGCTCGACTGCTCGCTCTGTGCCCAACACTGTGCGAGGCGCGTCTGTGACCCGTCTCACCCTCGGGACAGCCCTTTGACACAGAAACCATTGCTGCCCGTGTTTCACAAACAGGGAAACAAAGGCTGATGCCAGATACAAGTTCACGTACATTCCGTGCTCTTAACATCAGCACCGTCTCGCACTGTTAGAAAGTCGTCGGGAACACCGCCCTGCCAGCAGCACTCCTGGTCCGCGGAGTGGCTGTCCTACAGTTTATGTACCAAATGGCCCTCGGCCTACTCGCTCTGCCTGTTACAGCGGGATGGACATGTCCCTGCCTCTGGCTCCATCTCTGCCAGAGCTGGGTTGTGTCCTTGGTCACAGTGGGCTGGAGAGGATGGCACTCACCGCTAATGACCTCCTGCCGCTTCACCTGGCTCTTGGGCAGGCTGTGCAGGGTGTCTGGGGGGATGAGCTCCCGCCAGCCGGGGGGCTCTTCTGGTTCCAGCTCTAGTCCCGACCGTCCCGGCTCCCCCTCATCTCCAGGCTCGGGGCTGTGGGACAAAGGCCTGGTTAAGGGCCTGGCTTAGGGTGTCCCAGAGAGGAGACTTTGACTTCTAGTGTCCAATCCCCCTCTGTGGCTTCAGCATCCATGACCCCAGGAGGCCCATGCTGTAGACCAGCCCCCAGATTTCTCGAAAGAACCGTCCTACCCCTCTCCTGCGACCACTATAGGCCTTCAGTGACCTCAGCATCCAACACCCAGTTCTCTGTGACTCTGTCAATGTCCCCTCCCCTCTCCCCCATCCTCCCTGACTCTCCAGGCTGAGTCAGTGGTTGGGGGGGTTGGAGTGACGTACGTGGCTCGTCGGGCAGGGCCAAGCACGGCCGTGGCAGAGCTGGGGTCCATGTCCACGTCGCTCCGGGAGCGGCCCCCACCCCGGCCCTTAGCCCCGAGGCTGCCCCGGGAAGGCCGGCGGCGGTCACTCACCCGCAGGCTCTCTGAGCGCCCCAGACGCCCCGATAGCCTGGACCCCGAGGCCAAGGATACAGTCAGGCAGAGGCCAGGACAAGGACAGAAGAGATGGGGAGAGACCAGGACAGGGACAGACCACGACAGGGATAGGGACAGACCAGGACAGGGACAGACCACGACAGGGACAGACCAGGACAGGGACAGGGACAGAGAGAGACCAGGACAGGGGCAGAGACAGACCAGGACAGGGACAGGGACAGACCAGGACAGGGACAGACCAGGACAGGGACAGGGAGAGACCAGGACAGAGGTCAAACATGCAACAGAATAGAGAAGAGTCAGAAGGAGCAGTGGGATCTAGGGGTGCTGGGGCAGTAGGGGGTGGTCAGGAAGGATACTGAAATTTGGTGGGGGCAGGGAGGGGAACCCAGTGTGGAGCACAGGACTGACCCCTCCCTTCCCTGAGGTGGGGATGGCGGCAGAGCCAGGAGTCAGGAGTGGGAGAAAGGGGATTTTAATACTTAGCTCTTTGGCTGGGAGGGTGATGTCCCCACCCACCCCTCTCAGGGGTGAAGGGGAGTGGGGAGAAGGGAGGGGCTGGGAGAAATGGGGGAGGGGTTAGCCCTCCCCCAAACCCAGGGCCCAGGCACCCACCTCTTCCACCTTCTGGGGAGAGAGGGGCACAGGGTCAGAGGTGGACCAGATGGAACCCAACTCACCTCCCCCACCCACCAAAGGGTCCCCAAAGCAGCGGCACAAGGACAGGCAGGGGGCAGAGCCTGCCCCCCTAACTATGAGGGGGACAGGGCCCCCAGGCATGGAGCACAGAGGACTGGGGGGCTGAGGGAAGGGGCACCAGAAGGCAGGAGCAAGGCAGCTGGGCTGAGGCTTAGAAGAGAGAGGGATGGAAGCGGAGGGGTGCAGGGAGCAGGGTCAGGAGTTGAGGGGTGAAGGGCATGGGAAGCAGGGAGAGGGAGAGGGAGAGGGAGAGGGAGAGGGAGAGGGAGAGGGAGAGGGAGAGGGAGAGGGAGAGGGAGAGGGAGAGGGAGAGGGAGAGGGAGAGGGAGAGGGAGAGGAGAAGAGACGGATGGAAGAAAAGAACGGGAGCAGAGGAGAAATAACTGTGAAAAAGAAGAAAAGGGAAAGGAGGAAAAGGAACCAGAGAAAAAGGGGAAGGAGGAAAGAGGGAGCAGGGCAGAGGGGCGATGGCTTGGGAACAGCAGATGCACATGGCAGCAAGACCCCAACACACACCCTCCCAGCCCTGACTCCTGTGCTCAGCGCCCCTGACCCCTGCCTGGGTACCTCTCTGTCTCAGGACCCTCCTCAGTGCTCTCCAGGGGCGCTGGGGGCTCCAGGCTGGCCGGGCCCTGCAGGGGCAGGTCCCCCAGCTCCGGTGAGGCATCAACACCTGTGGGAGCAGCAGGGAGAGTGGGGCTGGCTGGGAGGCCCCTTTGGCACAGGGACGCCACCCATGGGGTTCTTCCACCAGGGAATGCCAGTGCCTGCAGACACCAAGTGGCTCTTCTGTATACTCATGGGGGACAGACAAATGGAAAGACCTCTGAGAACACAGCCATGGGCAGCTGGGGCGCACAGCACTGGTGGGGAGGCCGGATGCGCGGCTCGGTGCCTCCACATCCATCTGTGCTGACCCTCAGCCAGGACTTTCAGGAAGGGGATACACCCCATTCACAGATGAGGAGACTGAGGCTCTGAGAGGGAAGTGACTGCTTACATGTAACAAAAGGAAGCTGCAGAACCTGGGCCTGGCCAAGGAGCTGAGGTCCCAGGGGCTGAGGGCCACACGACGATTATGAGAAATGAAGTTAACGTGGCTGGTGTGCTCACCACCTAAGGGGGCTGACTGGCAATGCACTCAGAGAGGGTTCTGGGAAATGAACCCGTGGGGTGATGGGAAATGTAGTCCAAGGGGGTGGGAAACACATCACCAGGACAGAGATCAGAGGCTGGGAGGAAAGCCGTGGAAAGGGTAAACTGAGAAAAGGGGTGGTTTTATGAATAACACTGGTGACCAGGAGCAGGGAGGGACATGCAGGGAGAACCAAGGGGTGGTCTCGCCATGGGGACCAGGAAACGCTCACCTGGTTCCCGGTCAGGGCTGTCTCCGGACAGAGGCTGCAGTGAAACTCCAGGGGAGTCCTGCCCAGGGGTCCCAACATTCCGGGAGGGCACCCCCAGGCCTCCCTTCCGTTCTATGAGGCCTGGCTTCTCCACTGGGAAGACATTGAGGGAGAAAGTGGGAAATGAGAGTCCAGTAACTCGAATCCACAGGCCCTGGGGGATCCGAGATGCTGTGCTCTAGCCCTGATTTCTCCATCACCCAGGATACGCCTCCTCCTCCCTCAGACCCAGGAGCCCAGGCCCCAGTCCCCTCCTCCCTCAGACCCAGGAGACCCCTTCCTCCCCTCTTAAGTTCCCAAAATAGATGCTCTGGCTTCAGGACCATTACCATCAGCCTCTGCTTTGAGATGTCGAAAATCTGGGGCTGAAACGAGATGGGACCAATAGGATCGTGAGGTGTCTGGGGGGGGCAGTAGAGAGAAGTCCGGGGGGGGCAAGGCCAGGAACCTCACCCTGGGGCTCTCCCCGGTTCCATCGGGCGGCATCCAGGAAGCTGCTCAGTCCTTTCTTGGTCTTGGTTGGCTCATCTGATCGCCGGTTCCCCATTACCTGTGAGAGGCGGGGGGAGGCCACAGGGGGCTGGTATTTCTGAGCCACCAACACAGAGAAACTGGACCCAGGGACACAGAGTCATGCAGCTCCCCATGGGGTTTCTGGGGTGGAAAGGTCTGGGTTTGAGCACTCAGGGAAGCACCTTTTTTCGGAAGAAATTCCTCCCCGACTTCTTGTCCCCACTCTTGGTCCGCACCCCGAGGTGGCGCATGTACAGGCTGATGGCACTGACCACAGCGGCACTGTGGAGAGGGGACGGTAAGGACCCCACACACAGACATGCACACTGCTCCCCCACAGTCTTCCCCTCCACATTCACCTCCCACCCCAACCCCACAACCACTTCCTGCTGTGTATCTCAGGAAAGAGGAGAGGGCTCCAGGGGACAGGACCAGAGACACTACTGAACGCAGGACCCCACACCCCCAGCGCCTCCTCCCTGGGGCCCAGGAGACTAAAAGGCCTGTCTTGCTGTCCTCTTTGGTTCCATCACCTCTTTTCTTCATCAGTAGAGATGGTATGTCTGTAAGAAGAAGAAAGACAAACTGGCTAAGCCTGGGGTCCCTGTCCACCCAGCACAAATGTCCAGTTCCTGTCCCTTTGAAGCTGGGACAGGACAGAGGAGAGGCAGAGAGGGCACTGCTGAAGCAACTGGGAAGGAAGATCATGGGAGAGAGGAGATGATCTCATCCGGGTGCAAACAGGAATGACATGCCTGAATGCAGTCCTTGGACAGATCTAGAAACTGGGAGACCCCAAACCTGGGAAGAGAAGACGAAAAAAAACCCAGACAAACTAAAATGCCAGGGCTGCCTGGCCGGCGTGGCTCAGTGCTTGATCACTGACCTAGGATCCAGGAGATCTCAGTTTGATTCCCCAACAGGGCACATGCCCAGGTTATAGGCTCGATCCCCAGTAGGGGGCGTGCAGGAGGCAGCCGATCAATGACTCATCATTGATGTTTTTCTCTCTCTCCCTCTCCCTTCCTCTCTCTGAAATCAATGGAGACATTTAAAAATAAATAAAATAAAGTCAAGGGAAGTAGCTAAAGAATGAATGTGAAGCCACAGATGGGAGCCTGGAATACAGGGGGTGGCTGGGGAGGGGCTGGTCCACTCACTGCATCTCCTCCAAGTGGGCCAGCAGCCGCTCTGCCACGTGCCGCTCCCGGGCCTCGAAGCTGGCGCGGTCCCGCCCCACCCAGGCCTCCAGCTGAGCCAGCTCCTGCTCCCAGGGTGTCATGCCCATGAGCCGCTTGGAGCGGAAGTCCTCCAACTGCCGGCTGACAGCTGCCTGCTGGCTCTGCACCACCTCCTGCACAAACTGCCGCTGGACATCCTCGGAGATGAGGTCAGGCCTCGTGCGGTCTGCAGGGATAGGGGTGCGGGCTGGGGGACAGTTTCCTGGGCCCTGGTTCCTCACGCACCCTCGGACTCTAACAGTCATGCTTCCTTCTGGGCTGCTGCGGCCAGAAGGGAGAAAGGAATCCCCACTGACCAAGGAGCGCGGGTACATGGCCTCCCACCCTGGGCCTCCTGGGAGGCCTGGCCCCTGCTAGAGACCTCCCTCATCCCAAAGTCTCCTCTCTCCTTACCAAGTTCAAAGGCGACTGTGGAAGGGACAGAGACTCGCAGAACCTGCTCAGGAGAGAGAATGGAGTGAAGGGCAGGACTCAGCAGTGATGGATGACAGCCTAGGTGCCCCTGGGAATGGTGGTCTGAAGGGAGGAGCGGTGGGAGGAAGATCAGGCTCGCACAGGGGCTCCCTAGGCCAGGCCGCCCTTCATGCTGCCCTCAGCAGGGTGGGGTTGGGAGGCACAGGTGGCTCTCCAGGGCCAAAGGCAGAGGGACTGGGTGGGGGGAAGGTGCCTCTCACCGCGGTTTTCTCCAGGAAGCTGTGGTAGAAGTCGAGGAAGGCCTTCTTGGCCTCCTTGGGGCCCAGAGAGCCCAGCATGTCCGCATGTAGGCAGCAGAGCTGGGGAGACAGAGAGTGACCTGTCCTCCCTCCCAGCCACCCAAACCACACATCCCCCTGGAAAGCCTCTCGGGGCAAATCCTCTCTCTAGGAAGCGTGCTCCCTGATCTACACCATCCCCACACCCAGGCCCTGCCTCTCTCAAGGCCTCCGGGGGCCACCACGAGCGGCTGGTAATTTTTTATCCTGTGGAATGGTTCTCTGTGGCCCTGTTTCCCTCCTGCTGCCACTACCACCAGCTACACAGGCATATACCAGACGCCTTCTAACCCCTTTATACACATGACCCTGTTAGCTCATAGGGACGCCGTTATCCCATTCCACAGATGAGAAAACTGAGCTCAAGAAGTCTACTCAGTCACACAGCTAGTAAGTGGCAAAGCTGGGATGGGAATCCAGGCAGCCTATCTTCACTACGCTCCGTTGCCTAGAAATACAGCCAGCAACTTGAGTGTTGGGGTGGGGTGGAGGTTCTGATTCATCTGCGTCTCAGACAGGGCCCAGGGCCCAGTGCATGGTAGGTAGATAAGTAGGTGAGCAAGTGGGGCTCACTTATTCATTCGTGAAGCATTTCCTGGGACTGCCTACGTGCCAGGCCTGTGCTGGGTTACGCTGGCAGTGCAGGGGGGAACCCAACCTGTCCAGACTCCCGGGGGGCTCTCGTCAGGTAAGGGACATAGTCTCGGTCTCAGTGTGCTAAGGACTCAGCCCAGTGGGGGTGGGACTCTGTAAACACTTTCCACAAATATGTGTCAGCCCCCCACCCCCACCCCAAAGCAAAAACTCCATGGAAGGTCCTTGGGAAGCAGCCCAGGGGACCACAACTACCCTCCACTGCTCCCCCACCTGCCGAGGTGAGGGAGCAGCATAAGGACAGATTTCAAAATGCCGGAGGCCATCTGGGTCCTCAGCCAAGCCCTGGCCCTTTTAGGCCTCAGGTTCTACATCCCTGGAAGGACATAACAGTCAGCACCATCCCTGGGCTGCGTCCCAGGTACTCGGGTTCTAGAAAAACCCCAGGCTCAGGAGGGCCAGAACCTCCATGCACCACAGGAAGGTCTGCCACACTTCTGGAGAGAAGGCAGTTTCCTACTTTCCTGCCAGTTTCTGAAGCTTCAGCATCAGTCTACGTGCCTTTCTCTGCACGCCCTGGGCGCCCTTCCCTGGCATTTCTGCCAGCCTCTTTGTCTTCTGGAAGGATCTGCTGTGCATTTCTAGCACAACCCAGTGCCCTGGGCTAACCCTGCTCTCAGCCTGTGCTGGGACCCTTCCCCACAGAGCTTCTTCCTTCCTACATCACCCACTGGGTCCTCTAGACTCCCAGGTGTTTTGCACAGCATGGCTCTGCACCTGCAGCTCCCGGGTGCTTTCTGTCTGATACAGGTTTCTGGATCATCGATTACGGTCCCTCTGTCTTGAGGGCTGCTTATGGCGGTTGCTTGTTTCTGAGTCAGGGCCTGGTGCAACACCTAGACTAGATCGGAGGGGGCTAATGGTTTCTCCCAAGCACCAGCCCTTAGTGACTCACTGGTGGCACCTGCCAAGGCCACGGAGAGGATTTGATTTCCAGAGTCCACGGGAAAGTCTGTATTGATGGGTGACGCTGCCATAGGCGCAGGAGGGGATGGGGGGCATGGTTTCTCCCAGGCTTCTGGAATCTGTTGCTCTCTGCATGGCCCTGCTGTGTGTGTGCTCTCCCGGCCTGCACTCACAGATTCATATGGACACCTGCAATCTTGTCTGGATCACATGCTGGTCCCTCTGGCTCTCTAGTTCCAGATCTGCCTTCTGGATCTGTTTTCTAGACCCTCCTGGCTCATCTTCACTGGCCTAACACACTGACCACCCTGGCCTGGCCCCACCCTACCCTCCTTGTGCCTACCCAGCCCCACCCTACCAGGGGTCCTGGCTCGAACTGCAAGGCCACGTGCTGCAGGAGGGCCATCAGGTGGGCTGGGCGCCGCTTCACCTGCTCCAGGCTCTGGAACTGGCTGTTTTGCTCCTCTGTGTTCTGGGGGTGGGCGTGGGGGTGGGGGTGAGACTGTGGGGAGCAGAGAGGGGCCTTGGGCTTGACCCGCCCCCTCCCCTGGTACTTCCTGATGGATCCAAGCTGGGAGGATGGGGATGATGATGGTGTCTATGCTGTAATGGAGGCAGCAAGGCAGGTATCAGGGAGAACAGAGATTTAACGTTATAATGAGAGGTGACGACAGAAATTCGGAGATGGAATGGGGATCTATGCTATAACTGGAGGGTGGTGATAAAAATCGGGGTTAGAGTAAAAAGGGTGGGATCAAGAATGGGGTGGGGGATGAGGTAGGAGGCACCCGAAGATGAGAGAGAGAAGGGCATTGAGAGGACACAGTGAGACAGCATCTGAGGATGGGACTTGAGGGGGGGCCCCAGGGAGCTGGGGACAGCAGCTTTTCCACGCCACCTCCCCCTCACCGTCTCCAGTTCGTTCTCGAAATCCTCGTCTTCAGCCCCAATGATGCTGACGGGCACCAGGCCAGGCCGGGGGGGCCCTGGGGCCTGTGGAAGAGGGTTGGCTTCAGCCCACAGTGCTCCCCACCTCACAGCCCCCCCAGTCCTCACCCTTTGGCTGTCTCCACTCACCGCCCCTCGGCCCACGATGCTGTCTGCCTCCATGGGCTCCGGGGGCTGCGGGAAGAGGAGGGGCGGTGGTTAGGGAATGGGAGGAGGCACAGGGCAGTTACTCACAGATTCCTGGCCCAGGTGTGAAGGTGAGTAAACAGCCTTCCCCCATCTGGGCCCCACAGCTCAATGGGGCCTCTGTGTGGCGACAAAGAGCCCTTCAGAGGCCAGCAGGGCGGGGAGCCCAAGGACAAGGAGACATGTTGGGGGGAAAGCTGGAGTCCCAGGAGTCTGGGTCCATGAGAGAGCTGTGGCAATGACAGCCTGCAATTTTGGGGTCCCTAATGCAGGAAGGGGCTGCTTCTCACACTCTGGGATCCCAGGGAGGAGGGGCTGGGGGCCTGGACTCCTGGGTCTGAGGGAGGAGGGGCTGGGGGCTGGGCCCTGGGGAGGCAGGGCCTGCAGAGTTGGGAAGGCTACAAGGGAGGTAAGAGGGATATAACTGGGGTGTGTGGGGGCTCTCCTCCGATCTGTGACAGGCATGGGGCAGGATGCTGCCTCTGAACCTACCAGCCCCACTTCCTGTGACAGGAAGTCACAATGGCAAATCCCCCAACCCCCAACTCTCTCCACATAAGAAAACAAAACTCTGAACCCTCCGCCCTCAGAGACCAAGAGTCCCCTGACCCACAAGTTCTTTCTCTCAGCAATCTGATATCTTTCTGGCTTCCAGTCCCACAAAAACAAAGTACAGTCCTCAGACAGCTCATCTCCAAGGTGTGTCTGTCTCCCTCACCTATGTCCCCGTCCTGCCGGCTCCCTGGCTGTCCCTCCCTTGAATCTTGAATCTACCTTGTCTTTGCCTCTCTTCTCCCTGTTTCCTCATTTTCGCTCTCCCTTCCTTCAGACCTGTCTCATTTTTCCCACTGTCTACCTCCCCTCCTCCTGCTTTCGCCCTCAGCTCTACCCCATCCCTGCTCCGTTGCTCCCTGCCTTTCCCCTCTGTCTTTCCTGCCTCTGCTTCTGTCTCCCCACATTGGTTTCTGCAGCCTCTCTTCCTGCACCTCTCTGAGTCGCTGTCTCATATCTCTTTTTCCCATGTCATCTCCCTTAGAGTTTCCACTTCTCCCTGTGTCTTCCCACTGACATCTTCTGTGTCCTTAATTAGTCTGACTAATGACACACTAGCCCATGTCAGGCGGGAAGAGCTGTGGAAACAGGAGTGGGGTGGACCAGTGTGGGGGAACTCTCCCCACAGCCCAGAGCTATTTATAACCCTAGCTGCCCAGACCCCCCCTTCTTCCTCTTCCACAGGCCTCCTCCCTAACACTCAATAAATAGTGGCTATGACTTTGATTATGATCATTAAACAATGATGCTTTCTGGAGTGTCCAAATGCCATCCCCTGGGTTCACCCGAGCAGGCATCATTTTTATTCTTTTCCATAAAGGGTATCTGTCCAACATCCAAGCTCGGGTAATGCAAGATTTGAGCATTAGTTAAATGTTCACATAAATAAAACTGCAAAGCAAGGCAGAAAAATAATAGTAACTATTTATTACGGGAGCTAAACTTCCACAGCACTTACAGGGGGCCAGGCATTGCTCCAAGTGCTTCTCACACAGCAAAGCGACGCTCACAACCACAAGCACCCCACGCTACTGCCATTCCCACCGGAGATGGAAAACCTGCACTGGGCTGCCAGATGCACTTCTGGGCTGGGAAACATGACCACGAACATGGCGAGTCCATGCTCATCCCACTTAGGAGTGGACAGGTTCAACAGAAGCAGGGAGATCCCAAAAGAGCAAAGAAGACACAGGTTCTCTGAGCAAATGCCCCAAAATCATGCACTTGGCATGCATCAGCTCCTTATTCCTAGTTGCAATGATATGAAATAATAATGCTTAACATGCACTGAGCGTCATTAAGTATGTGCCAGGCACAGCATGACTGCTCTATAGTATTAACCAATATAATCCTCTAAGTGATTCCATGAGGCCATCATCATCATTATTACCCCCATTTTACAGCGGAGGAAACTTTTACATAAGGGACAGAACCGGCATTCAGACCCAGGCAGTCTGGCTTCAGAGTTTATGCAGTTAACTACCAGAATGTGCTGCCTCAGAGCATGGGGAACCTCGACCTTAGGCAACTAAAATCTGAACCAAAGCTGAGACACATCAGGTCTCCTTACGGGGCATGGGAAAGTCAGGGCTATGTGGGCACTGCGGCCTGGGCAGGAATGCAGGCTGGACTCTGCTGGCCACAGAGGGGTGGGGCTGAGGGAGGATGGGGGTAGGGAGACTGGCTGCTTAGAAGATGGGGGCAATGAGGCCCTGCCACAAGGGTTGAAGCTGTCAGATGGATCTGTAGGCAACTGAGGAGGCCTGAGGTCCAGCGGGGCGGGGATGGGATGGGGGTGCTATGTGCATAGGGCTGAAGGGGGTCAGGGCAGGTTTAGGGGTGGGGATCCTAAAGCAAAGCAGGCACATGAGGGGCAGCATGGGCACCTGGGTTCTATGCAGGACTCGGGGTCTATAAGATATTGAATGGATGATCCTGGTCTCTAAGAACCTCTGGGAGCCTTATAGAACCTAAAATAGAGTAGTCAAGGTGATTCCATAAGGAGACCAGGATCCACTTGACACATGGTGGGCCTACAGGGATCTGAGAGTCACACATGATCATGAAATCACAGAGAAAGTAGCCAGTCTATGGGATCTCTGGAGACTTAAAAGGGGACTAGAATTCTATTGGGGCCTGTGGTGGTCCCCAGACTCAGGATCTACAGGGTCCTGGATTCTAGGGGATGCTACTGATCGATGGGGGACCGCACGTCTGTAAGCAGCCAGGTCTCCAAAGACAGCTAGCAGAAACCTGGGTAGTCTGTAGGACCTTGTATCTACATGGAACGTGGCGGGTCTTCACGGGCCCCAAATCCTACAGGGAGCGTGGCGGGGTGCATTGCCAGGGATGCTGGGGCGGACGTGCGGAGTCAGGGTCTGACGCCCGCCGGGGGCCGCGTCCCTCACCTGCTGGAGGTCGGAGAAGCCACCGCAGCTGCCAGGACCGAAGCCTCCGCCCGCGCGCCGGCTCTGGCGCCCCCAGTTCCCCCCTTCCCAGCCGCTCTAGCCGCCCTAGAGGCCACCTTAGGTTCTAACTCCACTCCTCCCGCCAGCCGCTCTAGCCCGGCTCCTGCCAGGTGACTCTATTCCTCCTGCTGGCCGCTCTAGCTTTCCACTGCGCCACGCTGGCCACATGGGGCCGCTCTGGCCTGCCTTGGAGGGCTGCCGTTTCCGTATCTCGACTGCTCCCGTCACTCCCCCGGGTTCAGCCCCCTGCTCCCCCCCCACCCCCTCTACCGCCCGAGGTGAGGATGGTCCCATACCCTCAGCCAGGGCTCAGCCTGAGATCTCGGAATCTCCTCAGCCCTTTAGTTCCCGGACTGGGCTCCTCGCCCTATCTTGCCTCCCTAACTCGGGGATGAGTTGAATTCCCAGCGCTTGTACATTAATTCTCCCCGCATCCCCGCCCCCACCCCGGCACACTTTCCGCTGGGCCGGGGAGCAAAATTCCTGGGTTCGAGCAAACCTTTCCCTCTGACATGCGTTGTAACCTGGAATAAGCAATTACTTCTTTCCGAGCCTCAGTCTTCCCATCTATACAATGGGGGGGGGGGAGATCGCCAGCTTTGTCCCCCCCACAACCCAGCTCTCAGGGTATAATTAATGGCTCAGGAAAACAGATTTCCCAAAACGCGTTCAAACGCTGTCTGCAACTTTCAGCTTCGCAGCGGCCTAGGACGTGGTTAACAGGCGTTTTTCTTTCCAGGGGGCCCTAAGCACGAGGGGGTGCAGGACGGCGCTCGGCGGAAAGCACCGCGAGCTCGAACCCCAACTCCACGGTCCCACGCGCGAGCCTGGGGGAGTCCGCCGGGCCCCCCGGCCTCAGCTTCCCCGCCCGCACAGTGGGAGCGACCATCGCCCTCCGCGGGACAGCTGGGGGCCGCGCCCGGCCGCACGCCTCAGCCCCCCGGGCGCTCGACAGGTCTCGGCCCGCCCCTCGCAGCCCCTTTGACAGACGGGAAGACTGAGGCCGGGAGGGCGGCGCCGGCTCGGCCCGCGGAGGCCCCTCCGCGCCGCCGCCCTGCCCGCCGAGCCGCCGCGGGGAGGGGCCGGGCGGGGCCGCGGGCCGCGTACCTGGAGTCCGCGCGGGGAGGTGGCCGGCGGGGCGCGCGAGGTGGGGTCGGCGGTCCCGGCCTGCGTCCCGGCTCCCGCTTCCTGGCTCCGGCGGGGCAGGAAGTTGGGGCGTTTTTCCGGAGGCCCCCGCCCCGCCGCCCCTCCCCGCTTCCTGCCCGCGCCCCGCGCCCGCCCGGCACCTCCGCTTCCTTCCCCTTCTCTCCGCCCGCCGGGCCCCGCGCCCCGCCCCGCGCCCCGCCCCTGCCCCCGGCACCTCGGCCCGCAGCCTCCGCCGTTCCGTCTTCCCCTCCTCTGCCCCCGGTGCTTCTGCCTGGGTCCCGCCCTCCTTGTGTCTGTCTGTCTGTCTGTCTGTCTGTCTCTGGCCATTTCTCCATCGGGGTCTCCCCGCCGTGCCCCCGCCGCTGTCACTTTCTCCCCCCTCGGGGGCTCTGCCCAACCACCTCGGCCATGTCCCCACCTGCTGCTTCCCTATGTCCCTGTCTGTGGGTCCTTCCTTGTCTTCCTACTGCCTCTGAGTATCTCATCCCTCTGATTCCCTGTCCTTTTTAAGATAGATAGATAGATAGATAGATAGATAGATAGATAGATAGATAGATAGATAGATAGATAGATAGATAGATTGATTTCAGAGAGAGGAAGGGAGAGGGAGAGAGACCTCAATGATGAGAGTCACTGATCGCCGCCTCCTGCACGCCGCCCGCCGGGGGTGGAGCCCCAAACCCCGCATGTGCTGGACCAGGAATCCAACCTCAGCCTCCTGGATCCTAGGTCGATGCTCAACCGCTGAGCCACGCCGGCCGGGCCCCTGCCCCTCTGCCTGTCCCTTCACTTGCTGTCTCTGTCACCATCTCTGTGTCTCAGTCTTTCTCCCGTCTCTGCCCCAGAAGCTCTGCCCGTCTGTGCCTCTGTCACTGGCCGGCGTTCTCTCCCCCTTCCCCACGTTAGGGCCACGGACTCTCCAAATGTCCTGCCACAAGTCCACTCCCAGAGGACAGGGCCGGCCGTAGAAGAAATCAGTTTGGTGCTAGCCCCACCGGACAGTCCCCTGTGATTCTGGGACTTAAAGAAAAAAATACGGTCACCTCCATTCCTGCCTGTGCCCCCCCCACCCCTGCTCAAGGAAGGCATGGCCTGGGGTGGAGCCTTCCCCGACACTTCCCGTTCCTCTAAGGAGGCAGCCAAGGCTGGCTACCTGGCCCCAGGGAGTGGGAGTGGGCAGTGGTGAGGGCAGCATCCTGGGTCTGAGCGAGGCGGGGTCTGGAGGCCTGGACTCCTGGGTCCCAGGGGAGGAGGTGGACAGTCCCCATGAGATCCATGACTCCTGCCAAGGTCTGCAGTTGGGAAGCATTTATTACCACTAAGTGACCATGACAGAGCAGGGAGGGGGGAGGTGACACTGAGGCTGCTACAATCAGTCCCCTAGAGGCAGTGATTAAGGGCTCATTACCAGCGGGGCTGGCGAGTGGGTGCGGGCTTGGGAAAGGCAGCTCGGAGAGGACTAGTTAGGGTGTGTGGAGGTGATGAGCACAGTCTAGACAGACAGAGGAAGAAGGGACACTCCCAAGGGGGAAGTTGATGCAGGACACTCCCAGGAATGATTGTGAAAAGAGCTGGTTCCAGGGAGAAGCCGGAGCTGGGAGCATGGCAGGCAGGGGCTGGTCACGGCTTCTCCAGCTGGACGTCTCCAATGTGGAGGCTGCCCACGTCCTGGTAGGTGCCCTGGAGGCCCCGGGAGATGTCCTCGTACATGGAGCAGTCATCAAGATTCAGGCCCTAGGTGCAAACAAAGTGGTGGTGGGCCTCAGTGTCCTGATGCCTGCGTGCCTGCCCCCAGCCTACCCCAGAGGACCCCCATGAGACCCCCAACACACTTGCTCCTAACCTGTCCCCACCCTCCACTCACCTCATAAAGATTTTCATCCTCATAGTCATCCCGGGTGTCCACCCCGAACTTCACGTTCTGCCATCGTTTCTGTGGGGGAATTGGGAGCCTCAGTGGGGGTGGGGGAGCATGTTTTTGGGCCCTTCTAGGTGCCAGGAGGAGCTTTACCAGAGCAAGTAAGGGACCTTGCTCAAAGCCACATATTGGGTCAGTGGCAAGTCTCTCGGGGTCCGAGCCGGCGTCCTTTTGGCTGTCTCACCCCCTGAATGCTCTCCATGGATAACCACATCAATAGTAAATAGCTGTCGTTGGCCTGTGGCCTACAGAGCCCGCAGGTCAGAGACTCTGGCAGGACCCCCAGCCCCCATCTTCGCTGGCCTTGGCCATATCTGGAGGGCCACAGTACCCCTGGGTCCGGGAGAGTAAAGCAGGGATGTGGGGGGGGGGGTGTTAGAGTGAGAACAACCCTAGAGAGGGATGAAGACAGGCACGGCCCCCAGCACCGTGTAAAACCCTGGCACCCTATTCATTTGTTTACCCCCCATGGCCCCTAGGGGGCGGCGCTGCCACTCTCCCCAGCTTTGGGTGGGGACCCTCAGGCTCCAGGGCCTGGCCCCAGGTGGCTCACCCTGAACAGCAGCAGTGTCCCGGGCACCACAGCGCAGAACAGCAGGATGATCCCCTCGGCTGTGATGATGTTGTTCTTGGTGCCCTCGCCCATGTCCAGGAAGGGCCTGGGGGTTGGCTCTGTGAGGAGAGGGGCGCTGCTCAGAGCCCTGGCGCCCGGCCCCACTGAAAGCCCGCTCTGCGGCTGAGAGGTGGGTGGGTGTGTGGGAGCCGGGACTGGGGATGCCCCTGAGGCAGCACCGGCCCCTCCGCACTTCCCAGCGGAGCCGAGAGGCCCCAGCTGCCCAGCGGGGGGGCCCTGGGGCCCGGGACCCGCACTCACCGCGCACACGGAGGTAGGTGCCGCAGGAGCTCAGTACCGTGCTGTCTTCCTTAACGTGGCACTTGTACAGGCCTCTGTGGCTCTTGTTCACCGACGAGATGACCAGCTCACCCACGTGGCCCTGGCCCACGCCCTGGAACTGAGGGGGCCACGTAAAGTTGCCCTGGATGATCCGCCACCAAGTGATGTTGGGGCTGCTGCCGGGGCGGCTGTAATTGTGCAGGCACGGGAGGCGGGCCTCCTCTCCCACGATCACCGTCACTGAAGGCGGGCCCCAGTGCACCCACAGGGTCTGGACCCCTGGGCCTGCAAAGAGGAAGATGAGGCAGGCGCTGGGCATGAGGACGCAGGCTCCGGCCGGCCCCTGCGGCTGCAGCACTCCTGGAGGTGTGGGGGGCTATGAGAACACACCTGGGGGAGAGGGAGATGTGGGGGACAGAGGACACACAGTGCTGGGACAGGGGGTGAGGGGGTACCTAGGGGAGGAGAGAGAGACCCCTGGGAAGGGAGAGAGGACACACCTTGGGGGAGGGTGTTTGAGGACATCTGGGGGAGGAAAGTAAGACGCCTGGGTGGTGACACACCCCTAGGGGTCCCCTCCTCTACAGTGCCATCTCTTGCATTCGGATACTTGGTTCCTTGGTGCCAGAGTGTCCCTGCCCAGGCAGCAGCTTCCAGAATCAGTTTGGGCGTCGCCTCCTCCTGAAGGCTTTCCTGGTCTCCTTTCCCAGCCCCGGCCCTGCCCAGCCCTGCACCTGACACTATCTTACATAATTTTCACAAAACCCTTAGAAGAAGGTTCTTTCCTTTTGCCATTTTTCAGGTGGGACAGCAGAGGCCCAGGGCAGCAGGAGTGGTGGTGGGGGGGGGGAGTGGCTCAGTCCCCAGGCCCCCTGGGCAGCCTCCTGCCAGTCTTTGGGTCTGCCTTGCCCCCTGTCCCTGAGCCCGCCCCTCATTCTCTGTAACTTGCACGTGTCAACCTGGGGGTCAGGGTGGGTGGTGAGAGGGAGCTGCGTGGCCCAGCCTGGCTGCTCCGGGGAGCCCCAGCTTTCAGCGCCTGGGCCAGTCCACGTGGCTGCTCTGCCTCTTCTGGAAAGGAAAGGAGGGAGGTGAGGGAGGCGAGGGAGAGACCGGGAGGAAGTGGGGAAAGAGGCAGCAATCTCAGGTTCTTGGGCTCCATTCCGGGCTCCCAGTGTAACCTTGTGTGATCAGCTGCCACTCTGAACTCCTGGGTCACAGCCCTGCCAGCTGGCATTGCTGAGGGAGGGGAGGGAGGGCGGTGTCCTGAGGCACACCCTCCCCCAGCACTGAGAAGGGTCTCCTTGTGCAGGGGGGAGACTGGGAGTCAAGGCAGAGAGAGGGAAAGCTTTTGCCCTCTGAAGCTGAGCGCACCCCCAGGGCCCTTCTGCCCCAGCTCCGAAGCTCAGGCAAGGGTGACCCTAGTTCCTCATTTTGACCTGTGGCTCCTGCCTCCCTCCGTGGGGTGGCAGATGCCCCTTTCACTTGGCTGAGCCCCCTTCAGCCTCCCCTAGGCCTGTTTGGGACAGTCAAGCAGACAGACAGACAGATGCAGTTTCTGCGGAGGCCTTTCCCAGCTCCCCTCCTGCTGGCCCCTCTCTGCCCCCTATCCTGCAGCCCTTCTCCCTGCCTGGGCCTTCTCTCCAGCCTCTCCAGTCCCCCCTTCTCTCCCAAGTACCGGCCTGTTAGCACATACCCAGGCCAGCAACAGAGATCAGGAGGAGGAAGATCGCGCCAGGCGGGGCTTGCGGGACTCCCGGACCCCCAGGCATCTTCTCCCGGTGGGTTGGTTCGTCTGGGTTGTAGCAGTCCTGGGGTACCAGATCCCACCTCGGCGGGCCCCAGACTCCGCCCCACTTCCTGCCCAGCCCTGCCGGAGATGGGCTCCACTGGCCCCACTGCTGGGCCCTTCGGCTGTCAGGCCAGGAGTAGCTGGTGCCAGTGTGCTTCAGGACGTGAGCTGAGAGGAACTGCTCCCTGCACCTGCGGTGGCCACAAGTCCCCTGAGAGGAGGTTGCTTGGGTGGGGGAAGAGGCTAGTTCAAGGCCTGGCCCCTCACTGGGTGCCTGCTGTGTGCAGGCGGTCAAAACAGTGACTCGGAGCTCCCTTAGCCTTAGTCCCCATTGGCCTTGGCAAAACCTGTGCCCCGTGCTCGCTTTGGCAGCACATATACTGAAACTGGAACGATACAGAGAAGATTAGCATGGCTCCTTCCAAAGGGCGACATGCAAATTCATGAAGTGTTCCATAGTTTTAATATCAATCAGAATCTATGCGCCCCTATGTTCATAGCAGTACAATTTACAATAGCGAAGATCTGGAAACAGCCCAAGTGCCCATCAGTAGGTGAGTGGATAAAAAAGCTGTGGGACATTCACACCATGGAATACTACGCAGCTGTAAAGAAGGATCCCTTACCCTTTGAGACGGCATGGAGGGACCTGGAGAGTATTATGCTAAGCGAAATAAGCCAGGTGGAAAAAGACAAGCATGACATGATCTCACTCATATGTGGAATCTAATGAACAAAATAAGCTGATGAAAAAAATAGATCCAGAGACATAGAAGCATGGGACAGTTGGAGGAATTTCAGAGGGAGGGTCGGGGGGGATGGGGGGAAGTAATCAAGAACTTACATGCATGTGTACATGACCTATAGACACAGACAATAGTGTGGAGAAGACATGGGGGGGAGGGCCTGGATGCAGGGTGGAGGGGATCAATGGGGGGAAGGGGACATCTGTAATACTTTTAACAATAAAGATAAATTTTTTAAAAACCCAAGAAAAACCCTGTGCTCTGTCCGAGCCTCTGTGTGCCCGCCTCATGGGGTTGGAAGTGAGGATTTAAAAGCAGGGCGTTGTGAGTGCACAGCACTGAACACAGCACCCGTCACACAGTGGGTGCTCAGTACACGTTGGTTACGATTAATGCTCATGAGGAATAAATGAGGCAGGTCAGCTGGCTCTATGACTAAGTGGTGGCTTTTTTTTTTTTTTTTGGTTAATTCTCACCCTAGGAGGATATTTTTTCCATTGATTTCTTTAGAGAGAGTGGAAAGGGAGGAAAGGAAGGAGGGAGGGAGGGAGGAAGAGAGAGAGAGAGAGAGAAAAAAACATCGATGTGAGAGAGATGTTGCTTCCCACACGCGACCCGCCCAGGGCCAGGATCGAACCTGCAACCCAGGTAGGTGCCCTTGACCGGGAATAGAACCGGCAACCCTTCAGTGTGAGGGCCGACACTCTAACCACTGAGCCACAGCAGCCAGGGCAAGCCTTGGCATTTAAAAAAATATATATCTTTATTGATTTCAGAGAGAGGAATGGCGAGGGAGAGAGAGAGAGAAACATCAATGATGAGAGAGTCATTGATTGGCTGCCTCCTGCACGCCCCCGACTGGGGGTTGAGCCCGCAACCCGGGCGGGCATGTGCCCTGCCTGACTGGGAATTGAACCGCAATCTCTTGGATCCTAGGTTGATGCTCAACCGCTGAGCCACGCCGGCTGGGCCAGCCTTGGTATTTTTATCCAAGAACCGAGGGAGGAAAAGAATATCTCCCTGGTGTTGTGACATGAGATATCCCCGGTACCCAAGGAGTTAAGAGCCACAAAGGGCTCTTCCTTGGTGTTCTTTCATTTCAGCCTCCCCACAAGTAGGCAAGACCTCCTACTTGAGGTCCAGAGAGGGAATGCCATCACGGTCACTCGTCTGGTGTTTTGAAGTCTGGTGGTGGAGCAGGGATTCTGTCACTATATGTGCCCAGGTTTCTTTGAGCAAGTTTTAGGTGAACTGAGAGAGGGAAATGAGGTCTGAGGGGTGGGGGTGGGGAATGATCCAAGGTTGCTGAGGTGTTGCTGAACAGGAGGGGATCATCACATACACACACACACACACAAGGAGACACATAGGAAAAACATTTATTGCAGGGAGATTTTTGGTAGCAAAAACTGGGAAACAAATAACAAGCCCATGCACAGGAGAATGGGTGCATACGTTGTGGTGCGGTCAGCCAATAGAGAAGTACACAGCAGGAGAAAGGCAGGACCTCACGTGTCAACAGGGCTGTAGCTGAGTAAAAAACATGAAAATGAGAAGACACGGTAGCATGATACAGTTGACTTGTTTTCAAAAGGCAAAAACAAGGCTGTGTGCTGTTACGGATATGTGTGTCTGTAGTAAAGGTGCAGACCCGTGCAGGGGAGTGACATCCAGTTGCCGAGAAGGGTTACCTCTGGGGGAAGCCAGGAGGTTGTGACTAGGGAGGGTACACAGTGGGCTTTGTCCATTTCTATTTTGTCTTATTTTATTTCTTAAGTTGGGTGGTGGGCTCACGAGTCTTTGTTACACTATCACGTACAGTTTTGCTTGCTTGCAGTGTTTCATAATTTTTTTAAAAAAGCAACTGTTACACTCACAGAAGAGCATGACCTTCAAGAATCACCATTCCTAGGTTTGAATCTCAGCTCTGCCAACTGACTGGTCATCTGAGCCTCAATTTCTTCTCCTGTACTCTGGGCACAATGCCCCCACCTTGTGAGGCTGTGAGAATATCAGTGTGCTTAGCACAGTTCCTAGGACGAGTTCCTCTTCTCTGGCTGGGGGAGGGGGCCCTCTCCCCTTTCCTCCAGCGACCCAGGAGTTCTGTTGGGACCCTGATGTATATAGCAGGTCATTAGCTCCTTGTGCTTCAGTTCCTCATGATCCCCCTCTTAAGGAAAAAGCCTGGAATCAGAGGCTACAGCCCTAGAAATTCCCCTCCTTCCTCATGTCAGTGGCTGAGCCGGTTTCCAGGCCCGCGGCTGCCCTCCCGCGGTGGAGAGGCGCGGCCGCCGGGTTGCCGGCCCTCTCAGGCCCCGCTGGCCTGCCTGGGCACCTCCACCTCCCACTCACGCAGCACCCTTGGTGTGTGGCGCCGTACATGGGAACCAGATGCTTGGCGTTTCATTCTCATAATTCGGGGAATGTCTTCAAATCAGTTGGACAAAAGAGGTGACTGGGGCCAAAATGAGACTTTGGGCCTCATCTCCCCATTTCCCTCACTTCCGAGGGACAGCACACTGCAGTAGATAGTGTGGGGCCAGAGCCAGGTTACCTGGGTACAGGTGCTGGCCTTGCACTCCCTAGCCATGGGACATCAAACTACCCAACCTGTGACTTTCCCCTTCTCTAAACTGGTCTTTTTGGCACCTACTTCACAGGGTTGCAGTATAAATGATACATAGTATTTATAAAGTGGCTGCATGTGGTAGGCCCTAGAGTTTAAGTACAGTTTCCACACTGACGACTAAGCTGAGAGGGATGACAACTTCATTCCTCACTGGATGTAGGATTTGGATTTTTTGATTTTGAACATCTTGCTCTTAAATTGGGTAACGCCGATTGGCTGCTCTGAGCCTAGGCACCATCTACATATTGTACCCCAGAATCCCTCGGGAGTAAGTAGTGCTTCAGGCGAGGATTGGAAGGCTCAGAGGGGTAGTTACTCGGGGTTGCACAGAATTAGGGGCAGAGTTGGAATTTGAACCCAAATTGTTTGGAATTCAGAGTCCAGGCTTGACATTAGAAGGAAATGGGCCCATCCGAGGAGTAAGTTGGACTGGGGCCTTGTGCAGG